>NC_073746.1:4959301-5310135 GCF_029784135.1 Toxorhynchites rutilus septentrionalis
GTTTCTCGTGGTTTTCCATACTTGAAAAGAAATTGTTTGATGACACGAACACTCCGTCTTCACTTTCAAGGGCAATTGAAATCTGAGGTAATAACGCACAAAAACATGTACGCGAAAATCAATCGAGTTAGGGAGGTGAAAATCCATAGAAAAATGAATCAAAACACATCGAGTAAGAGAGGCATCGAGATACAGAACATTTTTTCCTATTTTTTTTATGTCTTAAATTGTCATATATTAGGGTAAGTGTCCCAATTATGGTATTAATTTGAATTTTTGATGCATTCCCTTAAACTGAAAAAACACCTTTCTCATATAAAAAAAATATGTTTTCCAGAATCTTTCAGGAGGTGATTAGGGAGGTATCGTGTTATGGAGAGAAGAATGCTTGTAAAATCGAAGGTGCCATGAAATCCATCGAGTAAGGGAAAATATCGAGATACAGAACATCGAGTTAGGGAGAGTTGACTGTAGTAAGTTTAGTAGTATTATCGAGAAATATTTCCAAAAAAAAATCATTAAAATTTCAAATACCAAAAACATTTTTGAAATTTAGAAGACTTTTTTTTTATTTTAAAGGTTCAGTACTACTCTGATTTGTATTTGAATGTATTCCAACGTATTTTTCTAGAAATGTGTTATTTTTTTCAGAATTTTAGAAGTGTTAAGCGGCACTAAAAATAAAGTTTTATATTTCGAAATTTGGAAATTTGTTCTATAGTTCTGAGACTTAATGGTCTAATTTAAATTTGAAGATTTCCGTGTGTTTTTTTTAATATTTGTGATTTTTTCAAATAAAATTTCGTGCATTGCGCGGTACGAAAATATCTTTCAATTTTTTGACCGTCTACATTTTTTTATTTTCGTAAGATATACGATTTTTTGTGTTGTTATGTGTCTTTTTAAAATTTTTATTTCCAAGAACATATTGAGAACGGTGTGAAAAATAATGTTTCACCACAACACTTAAGTTCAATGGAAATTGAATATCTTCGGATGTTCTCGAATTATGGAAATTATGGAAATACTTGATTTACTTATACATTCGAATTATAGGAAGACTTTTCTCTAGCACAAAATCACCCGCTTTGTGATAGAACACATTGAAAGAGCATTTTCTTTTCAGTGACAAACATAACTCATCATGACAGAGTAACAAGTATGCATCTCCAGTGCATACCATCATAGCATAAGAATGCATTCCCTGGTGACAGCGCTCATATGTACGTGTGCGTGTGTGGAATGTCGATTGCCTCGAGACAATAATTATAATTCATGCTAGCAGCTTTTCTCCGTCTGGCAGCTTTTTCGCTATCCCCTCAAGATACATTTTGATATGTGCACATTTCTCCCTTTCCCATTCTCGAGCACGAGAACAGTTCCAAGTCTATTATCATAATGGGAAATACGGAACAACTCATTATCGTCCCGCCTCCGTTCCTCTTGGGTAACAGCCACATTTCGTTTTACAAGTTCCTCTCATTTCTTTCTGAAAAGGTTTCTTCCCGGGCAAATGCGCGTCGGGATTACTGAATAAAATGTAATTAAAATTAATCATCCAGTAATTTATCTTCATTGTATGGCCCGACTCGACTCGCTATTGTGTACCTCTCCGCCGTTTGTAAGCGCAACGTGACTTTCGAGGATCCTCAGAAGCTTTGCTTACCTACCTTGCGCTTGCCAGTATCAGTGAACAAGCCAGCTTCAAAGGATTTTCCTAATTCAATAAATCTTAAGCCCGGCTGCTTCTTCGGTTGCTCTCCGCTCTGTACTCAAGAACTAAGCCTCACCCGAACACCAGTGGCTTCCCATCCGTCCGTGTGTACAAGATGCTCACTGGATGCATATAATTGTTCGACGAGCATAAATTGGAGCACTTTGTCCTATTAAATCGGATGCTGCTGGTGCGAGCCGAGCCTCCGGTTCTCCGGTGGTCCACCGTAGGACACTACCCTCGTTTGCGCACGAAGGAGAAAGCAACAGAGGCGTAAGTATGTGTGCGGACAATCAGCAAATCCCTTGCAGCTATTAAATTTCCAATAAAATCTCAATTGATAACGTTTCGGCAGGATGGGACGGGGGAGGATTTAATCGGCGCCGTCGGATACTCGGTGTTTTAATAAGTGTTAAATGGTATTTATTGGCTGCAACTGTTTTCCATTTTGATGTTTGATCCGACTGTAGGTCGAGAAATTTTCAATCAATCAAAAGACAGACAGCATACTTTTACCGTAAGGTAATTTCAATAAATGCCAAATGGATTTTTTACCGAACGAAGAATGATGTAATAAGCATTACAGAGAGCCATTCATCAGTAAAATCGTAAAACAGAGTTTAAAAAATTTACTTGATGAGCCATGACCATGTCGAATGAATTTGAAAATTAATCTAAAAATTTCATGCTAATCCACTATGATTTGTTATCTAATAACCAACTCTAATGAATAAACGTTGATGGTCACTGATGTTTGGGAAACAATTTATGGTTGTTGGTGACGTTATCATCCATGTTAATGTAACAATAATTACATACAAAACAAAGGGTAAATTAGATTTAAATTTTCGCGAGTCCCATACGACACCAACAGCATTGACGGAATTGATAATTTAAAAAAGTATCTTCTTCTGAAATGGCACTAACGTTCCTAGAGGTATTTCTCGTCTCAACGCAACACGCCTTGAATACATTCTGAGTGGCAAGATGTAGAACACGCGTGACCACAGTGCAAGACGGAGGAAATATCTTTGACGAAAAATTCTCCCGACCAGAACGGAAATTGAACCCGAACTTCCGGACATGTTAGGTTTGACGCCAACCGCACGGCCACGAGAGCCCAATTTGAAATTAAATTAAAATCAAATTAATTAAGGATACCATATTCAAAAAAAACTTGATTAGTATAAATATGTCTTTGACGCTACCTTGAATTGATGTCTCGAGCAATTAGTTCATATTCCGAAAATATTGAACTGCACTAAACTTTCCTAAGTTTGTTTCGTTCCTCTCGAAATCCCCCTCCTAAAACTTCACATACACAAAACATAAATTTCGTTCCAATGTTCACAGCACCGTGACTAGTAATCACCGCGAGTGCACAGCGTTCGGAAACAATTACTTCGTGAGCCCATTATTCGACTAAGAATATAAAACATGAATCTAATTTACATTTGGGTTCCCCGTACCATGGTGCATAAAGTAATTAAAACTTCCTCTAAGCTGTCTGCAATTTGTTGTTTGAGTTATGAACTATTTTCCAATTCCGTTCGGTTGTCTGATTGCACCACACACACACACACACACACACACACACACACACACACACATGTACCTTCCCGCTAAATGTAGTTGGCAGCACACATCTCAGCCAGTGCGAAGCAGCCGGAAAACTCGGGAGAGGTACGCAATTATCCAGAAAGCATCCTGTGGTTACGCTAGGAAAACTTTAAACTCAGGGTATTTTCCGGTGTTTGTTACCCTTCTTCCCCGCTTTTTGTTAGCGATGGTACGGGGGGAGACTGCAAACCGGTAGCACCCGAATGCGAAATTTTTCGATGGGAAATACTGTGGAAAGAAAATATAAATTTTCGTGTACACATCCACGTTCCGGGTAACCTATTGATGCATAGATTAAGCCTTCCTAGGATGGCGTAAGCGAAGAGGATCTTCTGGGCTGGTATACAAGTAGCGAATTGTATTCTTGAACGTTCTGGCAGATCGAATTCACGTTCCCAGGACCCCGTTTGCCCAAGCGTCAGAACCGTGCACAGACACCTCCTGATGCATGGTTTGGCACATGGTATGGTAAGAGTATTGCGGTTTTACCGCCATCGTTTTGTTGTTCCATCACGTATTTTCCGGTCAGAGAAGGGTGGTGGAGGGGAAAGAACTAGAGAAAGTGGAGTAGTGGGCGGGAGAGAGACCCGAGTTTTACGATATAGGGTTTTTCGAAAACTAACTTTATGTGCTCGGAGAACAGTAATTATTAGGCGTTTTATTGGCAATTAAGTTCTAATTTATTTCTGGTTGTAGTGTGCTTTACACCTAAATTACTCTTTATTTCCAAGTTCCCGCCTTAACGCCAATAAAGTGGCCCACTTCGGGACTAGATTTGATGAATGGAACGGACGTGTAAATAGAGTGCAACTGCCTAAACGTGTCCCAATCGAGCTGAACCGGTCCGGATTGTGTCTAGTTTTATGCTGAGGCTCATCGTTACGAGACACTTGGGGAGAGTAGAGAGAAGATGAGCAATGGTTACTGGTACTGGTCATTTGTAATTATTACAATTGGAAACAATAACATGCTAGTGGAAAAAGCGTATTTTATCATTTCCACATTGTTAGCTTTTGGAGCTCTGGATTGTGTTAGTAGTACAAGTAGTGAATACTACTCTGTCATTGAATTGTGAATGTTGTTTCGCTGTACAAAATCGTTGAATTTTCCCAAAATTTTCATTTCATTCTACAGGAAGGGAAATAGAAGACAATGAAGAGATAAAATCAATTCTCCACTATTAGATGAGGAACGATAACACGGACATGAACAAGACATTCGAAATTTTAGTACCAACAGATTATTACATGAAAAAATGGCACTAGGAAAATGTTGAATTTCCAAAATTGTAAACAATTGTGAATATGTATTGAACTATGAATCTAAATGTATCAATATTTTCTAAATGCAACAAAAACTCTCAAAAAATGACGCTCTATGAAAACATTCACTTAATGAATTCTCTCTCGAATTTCAATTATTGCACAATCGATATTCATTCGATAAGCCCAATGCCTTAAGGAGGAGACCCCTGTCTGGAAAATCGAAAAAATAGAATTTTTGTTTTTTGCATTTTTGGGAAGCTTATGTACTCAGTAAAGTTGTCCTAGAAAGATTTTTAGATATTTGATCTCGTTTGAAAGTTACAACTAAAAGTATGAAGTCATCTCAAGGGATATAGTATTGCTGTATCTCATTTTTTCGATTTTTTAGGAGCTTCTAAACAGCGATTTTCAATGAAAAATAACTCATTTTTAACAAAAATGACCGCCATTTTGGCGATTTTTCGAATTTTCAAAAACGATGTAACGCTTTGGGTATTGTCCTGAAGTTTCAAAATATTCATTGGAATTTGTTTACGACACCTCGTTGCTTCAAAACCGATACCACCAGTAACGTTCCGATTTTCAGACAGCATCTAGGCATTAAGCTGTCAACAGCGTAATGATCATTATTCGTGCACCCAAAAATGGAAAATACCTCTTCAAATATACCTTGAACAATAACTAAAATACCCGAACACTTCACTTTATTCGTAACATCCGAAAAAATGTCATGAAAACTCATTATTCCCTGACCTTCCAGGCAGGGGTCCCCCCTTAATAGGTATTTTCTTAAAATGCACAATGGATTTCACACCAACTCGCCTATCGGTTTGGCAACGCCCTCGGGGATTTGGGTCAAACTTTTTTGAATATGTCTTTGTTTTTGAAACATTTCTATTATTATATATTGATTCTTTGTTTTTGAGAGGCTTCAAGCAGTTAATTCGCCTCTAAACACTTCCATGAATCGTAAAATATTTATCTACAAAATAAAGAATCACTTAAACGGAACTGGAAACATGACCAATTGATCCTGTGAAGTGGCATTTAGTCGCAGATTGAGCGCAGTCCATTACGATTGAATCCAATCTATCATAAATTCTATTTCGAAACAATATAATTCTACAAATGTCCCACAATTGCAATCTGTTGAAACCTTCTGTGGTGTAGAGCAAAAGGTGTCGAACTTTTGATAAACAGTTTTATTTTTAAACTATTAAAATCAAAAAAATCATAAAACTATGAGACAAGTACTATAAATGATTAAGAAATCAGCTTGAAGTGGAGTTGACTTTTTTTGTGAATCTCGTTTATATTACACATTTTAAAATTACTTGAATAAATAGATGAAATATTTAAAAACATCTTGATTTTTGAAACAGCGAGTTTGTTCGAATTTTCTTCCTTATCCTGCCTGTTTTATGGAATGGACTAAACTTGTTAGCACTATTTTATAAATCTATATGACTCAGACGTAGAGTTGCCAACCTTCCAGTTTTTCCTGTATATTGCCAGTTTTTTTTTAAGCATGCCAACGAAACAGCCAAAGGCAAAAAGTCTTCAGTGTTTTTTTTAGACTTTCACAGTTTTACCCAGCTTTTTTTTATTTTTTCGACGTTTTCAAGTTTTTGACTCGGGGCTCTTCGTAGCCACTTGGTTACGCGTTCGCTTACCAAGCGATCGATCATGAGTTCAAACTCAGGGCCCTCAATTGACCATTATTGTGTTGTTATAGAATAACTACGTCCACGCAACCATCATCAGCGATGGAAATCGATCCACGGTGGAACAAAGATCGATTCATCCATACAACTGCTCTGCTCTGCAAGAAACATCGGGCTGCTGTTCCATAAATAACCCAACAATGATCAATATCAACTGTCTCCGCTGTCCGGTCTGCTGAACAATGGATGAACAGAAAGAATACCCTTACGCCTAAATGGCTACTACCGTGTAATTTACCATTATGTAATGGAACAGAAAACTTAACGCCTACATGGTTACTACTAATTACTGTGTAATTCACAATTTATAGAAACATTAACATATGTACATGTACACGATTAAACACGGCTCTGTTACAGCTAAATGCTAATGAGCCTAATGAATAAATAAATGGGATAAAAAAAAAGTTTTTGACTCCCCAAAATATATTTTTTCTCCCAGTTGTGAGAATCTTTATCCAGTCCACTCACATCGTATACCTTTATGACGTTTATCGTCCTTCTCGGTCTATATCTACCAATTTGATATAAGTAGACATAGATATGGTATGTCGGGTTTTCACTAATTTGGCTTCCTTGACATTCAGTTCAATCAGGAAAAGTAAGTCAGTTTGGATAGTGTTTATGTTGATGGCGCTATTGAATTGTTGATCAATATATATTTGTAAGTAGGTTACATTTAACGCAACGCCTTAGCGTATTTCAAGACCAATTCGATAAAGCATTACATCAAACTCTGCAATCAAGTTCGAAAACTTTGTAAATCAGTCATTCCATGCTAAACCAATATAATAGTTCTCAGAATTTCATGAAAAATGATAGTTTTGTTTCTTATATCTAAATATTAGACCCATCTAAATATTAGATTTACATTTTAAAGTGGTCCGAAAAATGAACTTTTTCCCATTTTTTCCAAAAAATTCCGTTTTTTTTCAAAAATTGATAACTTTTAAATTACAGATCCGATTTCGATCATCGACATATCAAATTGAAGTCAATTAAGGGGGTATTCTAGTCTAGAAATCTGAAAAAATCGAAATTTTTTTTTACCATATTTCTGTAGAGAATATACTCTAGAAAGGACTTATCGAAAATCCTATTATTTACCTAGTTAGAGCCATCTTAGTGATGTGGTATCTAACCTGTTACGGCCATCACAATGAACTTCAAACGCGTTTCTCTCGGAACTAGTTTTTTTCTAACTGGCGTACACGATATCTCAAGTTCTACTGAACCGATTTATGTCAAATTTATATGAAAATAACCTGCATACATCTCTCTATCGCATGAACCAATAAAAAATTATAACTTTTTAATTTTACTATTTTTAAAAAATCGGTAAACGCAAAAAAAAACGTTTTAAACAGCATTTTTGTTTTCAAACGGCCGCCATTTTGTTAAAACCCATGTTTTTGACTTGTCCGAGGTTCATGCCATAGCGACATCTTTACTGATTCAGAATCTGTTCGATTTTTTTGTTTCAGATAACCAGAAGGACTGGAATCGTGTACGCCATGGCACAACTTTTTTTTGAACACCCTCACTTCACCAGCATGTAACTATTCTAATTATGAATATTTTTTTTCCGTCCTATTTTTGTTTTATTGTTGAAAGATAGATAAACGAATAATGATATAATGGATAGTAAAAAATATTCTTTGTTTTATTTTTACGAAGTTCGAAAAAACGTCCGAAATTCGTGTCTCTACACTAGAATACCCCCTTAACACAAAAAATGCCAATTACATATTACATTTGTAAAAACCTTGGATTTAATCCAATAAATATTGATTGCACTTGTTTTTTATACATAACAAAACTAAACTAAGGATTAAAACAGGAACAAAAACTGTGCGAGGAATTCTTGCTTCCAAACATTATGTAGACATGAATAAAGAACAGTCAAAATTATTTAGAACGACACAAAATGTAATACACAAACTAAAGTATAATAAAAGTAAAGTATAATGTTAAAATTTATGATAACAAACAGGCAAATTCAAAATGCTACGGTACTTACGTTTTAACACCAACGGAGAGCATGTTTTATGAATTGTTTTAATTTCAATATTCTAATTTTCATTTCATGAAATTTATATATTTTTTTAAAATGAAATTTATTATTATGTTTATGTAATGGGGGTGTAGTCTCCATCTAACCAGGATAAGGAACTGAGACCCCAACGTTGGCTTCAGACTAAATTTAATTGCGAAAAAATGAATTCATAATGAAAAAATTACGATAATTACGGTGGGGTTTATACACAAGTACCAATGCCACTGTATATCTTAATTTTTATTTCTAATATGAACGAAAATGAGAACAAAAAATTAAAAATAAATTTGGCCAGTTTTTTTAACTTTTCCAGCTTTTCCTATTTTTTTTTTTCAAATTTTTCCCACTCTTTCAAAAAAATTGGTTGGCATCTCTGCTCAGATGAGACAACTTCTGCAAGAATGCTTCCTATTAATAAACTCTAGGAAACTATCTTGAATTTAATAAAAAATCATTTTAGAAACTCACAATCACAACTACACTGAGAAAAAGCATTTTGAGAACTGAAATCAGGTTTTCTAAAAACGGTCTTTCCAAAAATGACTAAAATGAAAGGCAATATATATGACTTAAAATCCATACATTTCAAAATGATGACATTCAAGGGAAAACAGTTTTCCAAACAACAAACATCAAATTCAAGACTAACACTAAAAGAGTATTCCAAAAATCAGAATTCGATTTTCTCGAAACGATAGAGAACAGTAAAATATTGTTTCATGAAAGGCACTACATTTTACTACGATTTCCTATCGATATTTTTTATGTGAAAACTATTTTTTATTCATTGCAATACACCCCAAAGATATTCGTGCGCTCACATTGAGGTGCCAATGGAAATAGTCAACTCAAATTTCACAAAGTTACACCCTAAAATGTTCACTGCCCCGAAAAAACACCCTATGTAAAATATCACCTCAATCGGACTTAAGGGAGAGTGGCGCAAAGCGGTGAAAGTTTGAGTTTTTTTTTTGTGAATTCAGGAAAATTTCAGGATTCCAAATGAATCTTTACTAGTTCGTCTTGCAAACCTTTCATCTGTTATTTATCATATTTAATAAGATTAACTTAAATAATAAAAGACAGTGAATGTGACCTCGAAAGCTCTTCTCCATGATATAATTGCAATTTATTACATATTTGATTATATTTTTACAAGCAGAAATTGTGTTATTTATGAAACTGCACACGTATTGATCCTTCCGATCGTTGTTTCGTCCTTTCCGGTCAGTAGTTGAGTCACCGTTTGATACTGAAACACGTAACCGGCGTCTCATCATCGAAACCTTATTGAGCGTTTTTTGAGAGAACCTTAACGCTCTGACCATTGCACAATGGTCCAAGAGATGCATTTTAATGGAAAATAGCATTGAGAGCTCGACAGTTAGGCCAGGCGAAAATTGAGACACGTATAGCGTGAGTAACTTGCCGCGATATAGCGCCTGTTTTTGTGACTAATGAAAACAGATAGAACGACGCAAATTGACCAGATGACGCGAGATTGCGGAGCGCTCGTGAGACACGACTCGCGTGACGCGGTGGCTGAACCACAGTTGCTCGTGCTGGACGTACCGGTCGGGTGATTGTGTTAGTAAATAAATATATCGCGCAAATCTGTGTGAATCAGACATTGTATGCGAGTGGAATGTTGTTTACACCAAGCTGCGACTGAATATGCGCTCCACCACGCTACGTTTGTGGCACGTATGAAGGTAATATTATATTATCAGGCACGTAGCGTAACCGGCACGGCACGTTTCATGCAAGACAAATATTATTGCGTGTGTTTCAAATGTGTATGCGTATATATAGCGGAACGGCTCCGGGCATACACAGCACGCTTCAGACAAATGCATGAAGGAATTCTCGAAAAGAATATTTTGCCGGTGCCGGGCACGAACTACATGGGCGAGTAGCACCATACATACAAACCCAACGTCGAAGTTCGTGGTGTGGGTGCGTTCGTCGCTCTTCGGTACGACATCGGTTCAATCACCAGTAGCATTTCTCCGCTCCGTCTGCGCTGCCGGTCCGTACAGAGAAGTTGCTATGCCTGATGATATGAATACATCATGTATTTGTCTGCCGGTGTCGGTACGTGCCGTTTACGCTACGTGCCTGATAATATAAAACGGCCTTGAGTCGTGTTGGTAGTCTCGTGTTCGTTTACGAGCGCTATACGCTTCTCAATTTGCGCCTTGCCTTATTTTCTAGACAAAAACTGTCTCCGACAAAGTTGTTACATATGAGAGAGCACTCATTTTTATGTTGCCAAAAACACCTAAAAACCCATGGTTTCAATTTTAAATTACTCAAATACAAAAAAATAACATATCTTTGAAAATCACATATTATATAGAGTGAAATTCCGTTAACAAACATTTTTTATGCTTGTCCCAGAAAGAATGGCAATCAATTGTAGAGAGCGTATTTTTTGGGAATAAATATCAATAACTTTGAGTGAAGTTGAGATATTGACAAGTTCTGCACCGCAAAATATTTGTATCACTATGTTCTAAAAGTCTTTCGAAGACAGTTTGTATGTAGAATTTCAAATATAAAAGTTAGAACAAAGAAACAGTTTTTTTTAATGGTGACCCCAACGCAAATTATAAAAAAAAAACTTTGTTCTACAAAGATATTTTAAATAACTGGAACTACAACATTGTCGAACTGTAGAGATAAGAAAGTTAGATTTTTTATTTCATCCAAAATGCTGGTCACCCTATTTTTGGCAACATAAAAATGAGCGCTCATCTTATGTAACAACTTTGTCGAAGACAGTTTTTGTCTAGAGAATAACTGTTGAGCTCTAAATGCTTATTTCCACTTAAATGCATCCCGTGGACCATTGTGCATTGACAGAATGGGTGGATCCTTCGGTTGAAAAAGTCTTCGATGTTGATAGCTAAGGAATTTCACACTTTGATCTTGTAAAAATTTTATTTATGCTGTGCCGAAAAACTATAGGCACAAGAAACTATAAATTACGCATGTAATCCACACTCACTCTCTCTTTCGCCAATAAATCATGATAAGATATAGATCAAGTCTTTTTTCATTCGGTGTGATTTCATAGAGTTTTTCTATTCATCTGTCAGCTATTAAAGTCACGCGTTTCATCCAGTGACAAAAGGATCCGTTTCCGCTCAAGTGACGCGCGTACAATTGTACATTTCGATGCGTTTCTGGTGCTGCGTATTGCAGCGAAGAAAGTCCTTCGAAACCGGAATGTTTGCTTTGATCTCGTACATCCATTTTAAATATAAAATTAATTACAGTTCATTTTCTTTGCCCACCTTCTTACTAATAAACTTTGTTTTCTTCTTCGTTGAGTCATGAAGATAACTTAATTTATGAAATTGTTGAACAATATGTAATGTCACCTCACTTCTCCACTCTGGCTAAGGTCATTTGTGGGACACTTTTTGATAATTCCACATTCATCAGCGTATTTTCGCTATACAATGCCAACAAAGCTCTCACAATAATGGACTCTATTTTGAAAGCGAAGAACTATGTATCAGCTCAAGGAGGAGCGACAAGGATGAAATTGAAGGCAAAATTCAACAAAGTCATGTATAAACATCATACAATTTATTATGAGAAAGCCTTATTATGATTTATTTTGTTGTATTGATTTTAACAAACCATAAATAAAAAAAATTAATTCAAAATGAAAATAAACCTTTCTTTTATTTTTTTCCCGTTAGTTAGTTAGATCTGAAGGCACATATTGTTATGTTTCCCCCACAGAATCATTGTCTAGATTGTTTTCCATGAGATATAAGATATATCAGTGCCTTTAAACGGCAATTTTTTCAAATGATACTCAATTTTCAAAGCTGACATAAAAACAGAGTTCACCAACCAGTGCGGGTGAAACCGGCACCCCATGGGGGTAACACCAGCCCCCTAAATTTGTCAATAAATATACTTGACACCAGCTGAACCAGTTTGAATTTGGCAACCGCCAAATGGGAGGTATTCTATTTCTAGATGTCACTATCGACTATGGTTCGAATCGCCCAACTGATTCCGGAAATATGGTCGGAATAAGCTCCGGTGAACATTTAATATGGAAAAAAAAGAAATTTGATATTAGGCAAATCTATCATGTAGCACCTCAAACCACACCACAATTCAATTACTAGTTCGATAAAATCTAGGTCCTAGTTTCGAGCTTACCACCTTTCACAAAACGTGATCCTGTAATGTAGACCTGGGGAATCCAAAGTCTTGGAAGCACGTTTGACAGAAACTCCACCAACGATAGCCTCTTTTGCAAGGGAGAAGTTCTCCTGGACCCACTCTTACAATTCGATTCCTTGGGAGCTGCGAGGCATCTGAAATAGATGGAAAATATGTCCCAATAGCCTTCAACTAACATGCCGGGCTTCTCCACTGAAAGGGTGACGGTGACCTTTTTTTTTTTTAAATAATTTATTTTCAATTGGCTCAGCAACGTTAAGCATCAATGAGCCGTGTTTGTGAATAGGGAAAAGCCCTTGTGAGTAGAACTTTGCAAATTTTCTTTCTCAAAAAGGCATAAAAACCCTATAGTTTTTTCAAGAAATGATACAATATAAATAATTATATAACAATACATAATAAAATAATATTTGAGGCTTCTTCTTGAGGATTTTTTGATAGAGATAACCATCTCCTTGAAGATTGCGTGCGAATGCGTGAATCTGAATGTGTTTAAGTTCTGAGGGAAATAGTTGGAGAAAAATGAAAACATTAAAACCATAGATGGTAAATGGTAAATAATAGAATTATTAATAACAAAAAACAAAAAAAAGTTGGAGATGTAAACGATAATTAAAAATAACAGAAAAAATACACACATACTCATACTTGAAAGTGTATGGACTTGAGGAAATAATATATCAACGAAATAGCATCGAGCTTGCGGGTAGCCAGAACGTCGCGGATCGAAACATAGGGTGTCATTCCCTTTTCGCGGAAATTTTCTATTAAAGATAACCTGTTATTTTGAAAATCAGAGCAATACCACACAATGTGATCAATATCGTGATAAACTATACCGCAAACACATAAGTTACTATCACTAATATTAATTCGGAAAAGATGTGCATTCGAGGAATAATGATTAGACATTAGTCTGCACACTACCCGTATGAAATCACGAGAATAATTATATCCTTTGAACCATGATTTGAGGGAAACTTTAGGAATGATAGAATACAGCCACCGACCTTTATCACTTCCATTCCAACTTGTCTGCCAAGATTCAAGTGCACGTTCACGAGGAATATTGAGATATTCATCATAAGTAATGGGCCTATGAAATAAGACTCCTTCCATTGCGCCCTTTTTAGCTAGAAAATCTGCTTTTTCATTTCCTGGTATCGAACAATGAGAGGGAATCCATACAAAAGTGATATTAAATGATCTACTCATCAAAACACTTAAAAGCTGTTGGATTCCAGACAAGAAATACGAAGAATATCTAGACCTTACCGAACGAAGTGCCTCTAAAGAGCTGAGACTATCAGAAAAGATGTAAAAATGTTCGGGTGACAAGGACTGAATATGTTGTAAAGCAGTGTATATCGCAGCCAATTCCGCAATTTCCGCAACAAACACCGAACAAGGTAAACTAAGCTTACGGAATGTGGAGAAGTCAATATTAAATACCCCAAAGCCTGTGGAACCATGAAGACTGGATCCATCAGTAAAAAAAGTTTTGGTTGAGTCAATATGTTTATATCTTGACAAGAATATTGCAGGCATAACTATTTGGCGGAGATCACCTGAAATACCACTAACATAAACTTTCATTGTCAAGTCAAAATTAATAGAAGGATTGAACAAAATTGAAGGAATGGATTGGAAACCAGATGAATCCGATGGGCTTTCCAGGGTCAGAAATTCATGATATAGTAACATTCGCTTAGATTGAGTACCTAAGGTTAGCATTTTTTCAAAGTTTGCTATCACTATCGGATTGAGTGTTTCACAACGTATCAAAAAACGGAATGATAACTCGAAAAAGCGCACAGAAAGAGGAAGGATGCCAGGTAAAATTTCTAGGCTCATTGTATGCGTTGACTGCATACATCCTAGAGCAATACGCAAACAGCGATATTGAATTCTCTCCAGTTGCAGAATATGAGTACGGGCAGCGGATCTGAAGCAAAAACTTCCATACTCCATAACAGATAGAACGGTTGTTTTATACAACCTAATTAAGTCGTCAGGATGGGCCCCCCCATCAAGTCCCTGTTATGGATCGAAGAAAATTTATTCGTTTCTGACATTTTTGTTTCAAGTAGCCTATGTGTTTACCCCATGTGCCTCTGGAATCAAACACAACTCCTAAATACTTGAATGACAAAGAGAGCCTAATTGTTCTACCCAAAAGTTTAAGTTGCAGTTGAGCGTGTTTTTGAAAACACAACCATCTCTGACTTTTCAGTAGAAAACTCAAAACCCAATTTACAAGCCCAATCAACCAAACTATCAAGAGAAATCTGCAAGGGATTATACAGATCAATACTGTCTTTGCCCATTACCGACACTACGCAATCAACTGCATATTGTCTCAAAGTACAATTACCTGATAAACAAACATCAATGTCATTTACATAAAAGTTGTAAAGGATTGGACTAAGACATGAGCCTTGAGGGAGACCCATGTAGCTAATTCGTAAAACTGACGAAGAACTCATATGTTTTTCACGCATAAGGTTAAACAGAAAACTATTTAATTTTGGAGAAAACCCATTTAGATGAAGTTTTTTTCAAAAAGAACCTCAATGGAAACTGAATCAAAGGCACCCTTGATGTCTAGGAACACTGATGCCATTTGTTGCTTTTTACTCAAGGCGATGTCAACCTCTGATGAAAGCAGAGCAAGACAATCATTAATTCCTTTGCCTCTACGAAACCCGAACTGCGAAGATGAGAGAAGGTTGTTGGATTCTATCCAGCTGTCTAAGCGACTTAGAATCATTTTCTCTAATAATTTGCGAATGCAAGAAAGCATTGCTATTGGTCTATAAGAATTATAATCAGACGCAGGTTTACCAGGTTTCAGAATAGCTATAACTTTGATCTGTCGCCACTCATGTGGAACAACGTTCTGCTCAAGAAAAACATTGAACAATTTTAACAAACGTTTTTTCGCATTATCAGGAAGGTTTTTCAATAAGTTGAATTTGATCCTATCTGACCCCGGAGCCGAATTGTTACATGACAGAAGTGCAAGCGAATGCCATACTGAATGGAGGAGCAATATCATCAGATGTCTCCAGGAAGGGAGGTGGAGCGGGGGCTGAATCTGGGCATATCTTCTTGGCAAAGTCAAAAATCCACCTTTCAGATTATTAAATCTGTTCATTTGAATGAGAAGAATTTCTCATTTGTCTGCCAACTCTCCAAAGAGTGCTCAAAGAAGACTCTCGGGAAAGCCCATTCACAAAATTACGCCAATAACCTCTTTTTTTGGCTTTCATGAAGCTTTTGAATTTACGCTCCAGATAAATGTAATTGTCGTAACGTTCGCAGGAACCCGATTTACGCCAATCCTTGAACGCATTCGATTTTTCTTTATAAAGATCTGTGCAATCTTGATCCCACCACAGATTAGGAGGACGACTGCGAAACGAATTCCCAGGAAAACGTTTCGTCTGAGCATCAATAGCACTATCATGAATTAATCCAGCTAGAAAATTATACTCTTCTAACGGGGGTAACTCATGAACTAATGCCACTGATTCTGAAATAATTGAAGAATATCTCTTCCAATCAATGTTTCTAGATAAATCATGCTGAACATTCATAGTTCCTGACGATTCAGAATAATTCGAAATAGAAACGGTGATTGGCAAATGATCACTTCCATGTGGATCTTGGATAACCTTCCAATAACAATCTAATGATAAATAGGAAGAACAAAGGGATAGATCTAAGCGACTTGCGCGGCCAATTCTTGTTATATCACCTGTATTCAAAATTGTCATGTTGAATTCATCGCATAGATCATAAATAGAATTAGCTCTGCGATCGTCAAAAGACTCACCCCAGCCAATTCCATGTGAGTTGAAATCTCCTAAAATAAGATGAGGTTGCGGTAGAAGCTCAATTATATTCACAAGGTTTCGATAATTAAGCATTGTACTTGGAGGAATATAAATAGAAGCAATGCACAAATCTCTACCCTTGATACGTGCCTGACACGCAAGAATTTCAATTCCTGTGACTAAAGGCAAGGGAATCCTGTAAAATGGATAGCATTTTTTAATACCTATGAGAACTCCTCCATAGGAATCATCACGGTCTAAACGAATAATATTGAAATCATGGATGTTTAACACATTGTCCGAACGAAGCCATGTTTCAGATAAAGCAAACACATCACAATTCAAAAAATGGAGCAATTGCTTGAAAGAGTCAAGTTTTGGTAGAAGACTTCTACAATTCCACTGTAAAATAGTAGATTTCTCTGACTCATTCAATAAATTAGGCATCGAAATTAATGAAGGAGAGGAGGGGCCACTTTGAATCCATTTCCTTAGCTAACTGACTGATAGTAGGGAGCCAAGCAGAAATGAGACATTTCATTGAATCTGAAATTCCGAAAATATCAAAGATCCATCCAACAATCGAAGAAAAAGAAATACCTCCTGTAAATGATTGGGGTTCAGGAGCCGATTGAAAAGCGAATCTGGAATGACATGACAATTCAGGGAAATGAACGTCATAGTTAGAGGATCCCCAACCAGGAGGGTTATTGTTGGAAGGAGCAGGAAAATGAGAAGAAGCTTCTGGTTGATTAGAGGATAACCCTCTTTTTTTAGCAGGCTTGGAGGAGGAAGTATTTTTTCTCTTTCTAGATCTTCTCGCGATTATTGGATCGAAAGTAGTATCCGATTCATCATCCTCTGATAAAACAGAGAAACGATTTTCTGAAACCTCGGATACCTGAGGTGAAGCTGCCTTAAGAATATCAGCAAAGGTTCGCTTAGAACGATCCTTAAGTGATTGTTTAAGTTTAATAGAACGGGATTTGTATTTTGGACATTCCTTAACTGTGTGAGGAACACCTCCACAAAGAATGCATTTATCAGCATTCTTATTGCAAGTGCTTTCATCATGGTCGACTCCACATTTAGAACATTTAATTTTATTGCAACAGAAGGTTTTAGTGTGACCTAACTGTTTGCAATTAGTGCATGTCATAATTTTGGGAGTAAATAATCGAACTGGAAGACGAAGCTTATCAATAAGCACATAATTTGGAAGAGCTGTGCCCTCAAAGGAGATTCTGAAAGAACCAGATGGGAAATATTTCTTTTCATTACCATCCATTAAAAATGAATTCAGGGATCTTACTTCCAAAATTTTCACATGAGGAAGTTTTACATCATGAAAAATACCCTCTGCGTTTTCGAAATCTTTTAGTTGGAGAGATTTTTCCGAAACCACACCATCGATTTCAACAATGTGTGCCGGAATATACACTCGATATTCATCAGTGAACAAAGAATTATTAACAATCGCATTAGCGTCTTTGCAATCCGAGAGCACAACACGAAGTTTGTCTTTATTCACTTTTGTAATTTCCAAGACACTTGAGTACTTAGACTTCAAGTCTTTGCAAATTTGGGTCACCCTTAAAGGTTTCCCTTTGGGACGGAAGAATACCACCCAACGTGTTTTCGATGATCCCGAAACGTTCTGGTATTGTCGAATTCGAGAAAGATTCTTGGAAGGAACATTCTCAATGATTGAATGCTGAAGAGAATTAATTGGATTTTGAACCGAGGTGAGTGAAACAGGATCATTTGTTGGATGTGTAGAATTTTTTGTTGGGTTGGGTGTCGAATTTGACAGTAATTGATTCTTCTTTTTCTTTGAAGGACGAACTTCAGAAAAACAATCATGAGGAGTATCTACGATGGTCATATCAACATCGGAGGTTTCGTTCCCCTCCATTTAGAAAAATTTGTGAAACAAAACTGAGAGTAGAAAGAGCATAAAACGTCTAACACGCACAGAAGTTAAAATAATTATATATGTATTAAAAAAAATAATAATTAAATAAATAAAGAAACAGATAAATAGAATAAAACAAAACAAAAACTTAGCTGCTTTATATTTTCCAGTGGCAAGAAATCTTCAAAAATCCTGTTCCAAGGTTCAATACAGCTTCACACGCCGAAAGTACTTGAAAATGCAAAAATCGAATATCTTCTTCGGGGAATTTCACTCGCTGAACAAATGGATCCAGTAACTGCACTATTTCTTCCGGAAAAGGTTTTCAAAACGCTGAAATGTCTTAGAGAAAGAAAAATCACAAAGAAAATCTGAAATATTCGTTATGATGATAATTATACGTCACCTTTATTCCACGGCTTGCTGATGTATAATGACGGTGACCTAACAGCATACATTTTTAGGAAACTATTTCTTTCAAAGTATTGCTTTAACATAACTCAACTCGAATCCCAGTGATAGTTAACAATCCAGGGAACAAACTGTAGAACAACGAAAAAAGATTTGATACCTCTTTCTTGAATAAAAGCTTGAATTCCACTACCGAAAAATTTACATCCGGTTGCACATCATCGGTACTCGCGTTTGATTTGATTGATATTTTCACAATTTGTCGAATCACGGGGAATTGGATTTGATGTAAAACGTCTAAAATAATAAATACTAACATGTACAGTGTTCAAAAACATAGTTAATTAGAGCTTTCTAGTAAAACTCAAGGGGAGCCGGTCTTACCCTCAGTGACGGGCTTACACCCCAGTTCCCCATGAGATTATTTCTGAAAATTCTACAGAATTAAATGTAATAACCCTGGCAAGCGGTGCAGAAGTTATATTCACTCTCTGACTCGATCATTAGATACAATGAATAATTCGCTAAAGAAGCTGGTGCGATTCTGTAAACGAAAGAAACGTAAATTTGTAAATAGTGAAAATAATGATATATTTCAAGATAAAATAAGTTTCACGGTTGTCGTTGAAGGTTCGAATGTAGTCAATAATAGTATTGTAACGAGTAAAAGTGTCAAGCAAAGCTATCGTAAGACTCCTCCGATCATTGTAATAAAACCTAAAGAATCCAAACAAGTTCGTGAGGATACTCGTAAAATTTTAAAAACAAAATTAGATCTAAGAACACACAAAATCAGTAACTTCAGAAATGGTAGAGATGGCTCCATCATTGTTGAGCGTGCAACTGCAAACTCTTCATTCGCACTTTCGGTAGTGAACACTCCTAGTTGGTTTGTGTCATTTCTTTTCAATATAAGTTATATTGTTTATATGTGTAAGTCATATGTTACAAAATCGCTAAACAATTTTCGCATTCTTGAAAATAACAATGTAATGATGATCAGAGTAAAATTCGAAAAAATGTTGAAAATAATATTCCTGATGCATTAACAATGTTTGAGAGTATGAATTATCAAGTAGTTTACAATTCTTTGATTCGAAAGCTACAAAGGAATGTATTCAGTTTTAGTTTTTCCTAATTTTCTAAAAATTAGTCCTAGTTTTACGTAGTGAACAGTGTGTTACCAAAATCGGAATGTACTAAACTGTGGAATGTACTGTACTAAAAATGAGCCTTGTTTTAGCTTATTTGAAAGAAAATATTATGAAAAGTTTATAATAATAAATAATATTAAAATAACATTCAGAAGCTAGAGACACCTGGCATAATGCAATATTTTACAATATGATTTACTTCTATGCTCCAACCACAATAGACAGAAATTAAAGCAGTTGTCAAAACCTTAAATTGGCTGCAATATTCACAACCTTTGTAATATGAACTTTTCAATGGATGACCTTTTACTATGGTGCTATGTTCAAATAAATTTGTGAAGAGGAAACACATTCTATCCACGTTCCAATCATATAGCGATGAGCTCTACGATGTCAATTCAACTATGTTCTCTCGAGCTGTTAATTCCACATTCAACTAGCAATTTTTTTCCGTTTTCAATGTCACAGACATCACAGAAAGATTGAAAAATTGAAACATTCTCAGGTATCACAGAATATCTCCAACTAATTTGAAACATACATATCTGATTGTGAAAAGAAATGGTCTAGTTACATCAAAGCCTCCATGAACGAACTGATATCAAAGCTTCCTCGTCGGAATTCATAACCCGATACACCCCAACACTTAATCTAGTTTCCAATTAGGTAGAAGAATAATGCACCACCATCGTGGAAAACCTTAAAAAATGCGCAATAAAGGGTGTGTCACATCAAATTGCATCACGGAAAAAACGCTGTAGAAATTTAATTTTTAGGAATTATATCTTCAGCTTTCGCTTATAATCAGATAAGAGTGTATAGATCACGTTGGCCATGCTTCACTGTCAATTTTTCGTAAATTTGGAAAAATGTCGTCGAACGAAAAACAGCGTCGTGAATTATTCCTGCGCACTCATTTCGAGAATCCGAAGTTGTCACATCGGGACATCGGTAAGATGCTGGGAATCGTCCAATCCACGGTCAGCCGAGTACTAAAACGATACTTCGAGAACCTAACCATCGACCGGAAGGTGAAGAACGGCAAAAATGGATGCTCCGTCAGTGAAAAAGATCACAGGCGCGTAGTTAAGCAGTTTAGACGTGATCCGAGAAGTTCGGTCCGGGATGTCGCCAATAAGCTGAATTTGTCAAGTTCATTCGTCCAGCGGACCAAGCAGCGGGAGGGCCTGCGTACATACAAGGTTCAGAAGGCTCCTAACCGCGACGAAAGGCAAAACATGGTGGAGAAGACGCGAGCCCGGAAGCTGTACACCGAAATGCTGACGAAGCCGCATTGCCTGGTAATGGACGACGAAACCTACGTCAAAGCGGACTTTCGTCAGCTGCCGGGCCTGTTGTTCTTCTCCGCAGAGGACAAATTCAGCGTTCCGGAGGAGATTCGCAAGCAGAAACTATCCAAGTTTGCCAAAAAGTACATGGTGTGGCAAGCGATCTGCTCTTGCGGAAAGCGGAGCGCCCCCTTCGTGATGACCGGCACGGTAAACGGGCAGCTTTACCTTAAGGAGTGCCTACAGAAGCGCATACTACCACTATTGAAGCAGCACGAGGGCCCGACCATCTTCTGGCCTGATCTCGCTTCGTGCCACTATTCAAAGGACGTGTTGGAATGGTACGAAGCCAACGGGGTCACCTTCGTGCCAAAGGAAATGAACCCGCCCAACGCGCCGGAGCTTCGCCCAATAGAGAAATATTGGGCGATTATGAAGCAGGCCCTCCGGAAGAACCCAAAAGTTGTCAAATCGGAGGCGGACTTCAAGAGAAAATGGATTTCTGTTCGAAAAAAACTACAACCTGACGTTGTACAGAACCTTATGGACGGGGTAAAGAGGAAGGTGCGAGCATACGGGCTTGGGCTCGAAGTATGAATAAAAAGAAAATGCCAAAAGTTATTTAATAGTTTTTATTTTACTGTCTAAAATTTTCAAAAGGATCGGTCTACTGGGCGAATTTGTACAGCGTTTTTTCCGTGATACAATTTGATGTGACACACCCTTTATTTCATATAACTGGGTCTACGGACAACACATCAAAAAAGGGTTACATGAAAACATTCCACAAAAATCAATTATTTAAAGTGATATCTCGGATCTCAGGTTAACAAACATAAAACATTCCAATTTCCATTTGGTCAACCAGACCCAATTCGGTTGCGTTAATCGACCGCAGTATTCCGTGAACAGTAATAATGTTTAAATTCGGTTTTAATTAATCCTCTCGACACATCTGCGGATTTTTTTGTTGTACTCATACCAATTTATAAAACTCCTTTTCAATTTTTCTGATGATATAAACATTAATCAACATGCTTGGTATTGCTATGGAGAATTCCAACCTTCATCAGTATTGAATTTCAATCTTTTAGAAACTGATGACTAAATAATTGCATTGAATACTTTTAATCCCAGCACCGCAAAGGTTAGTAAATAACAAAAAATTAATTGTTAGTACTGTTAGAATAACTAAGCGAACCACAACGTTGATACTATTAAAGGTTCATGTGAATCAAAAATAAACGTTTGGTAAAGTCTCTTTCCCCTCCCAATATATACTAGTATAAACAATTAAAAGAGAACATACCAGCGATTGCGGTTGGCGAGTAGTACTCCCAAACAAGCCGGCGATGAATCGTGCATAATTACGTACCTGTTGAAAAATAAATATATTTTAATTTCGAAAGTGAATTTAATAATGGCTCTGCATAATCATACAGACCACGTCGCTTCATAGTCTGTTATTGGTTCCACAGTTCGTATTGCTACAGTCAATTAAATACACATTCATGGTCTCCGGCCGAGAGGGGAGCATTCAGTCAGGTATGCCCGTCGCTAATTGCACTGGTTACAAATTACAAACGTTAAATCGACTGCAGAAAATTCGACCTGTAATTGTTTACATTTTTAATTCTCCCAAAGTGCTCCAATTATTCAGGAGTGGCTTCTCAATCGTGTGTGCAAACCGAACCCACCGTCAAACAGGACAATCCGCCCACACTCCCGGCCAAATGATTTCTGATGCTCTAGCGTAAGACTATTCTTTTGCCACCCTCACCCAACAACTACGATATTGGAAAAGTTTATGGAGCAGAAAGTTTTCCAGGTTGCACACGGGACGAGCAAAAGACAGACTGTTTTGCGATGACAAAGTTGCCCGCAGGAGATAAAAACTTTGCTTTCAAATTTTCTAATATGCGTGCGCTCAAGTTTTGTCCAGTTTTGGAGAGTGGTATGCCAATTGCATTTCTTCTTGAGATTTGGCGAGAACAATCGACCAGCGAAAGATGGAAAGCTATTTTTATGGATTCAATTGCCGAACGAATCTATGCTGTGGTACTTGATTTCTTTTGACCTACGTTTTGACTACATATATCATTGGCAAATCAGAAAACAGGTCACATTTTTATGAAATAAAGTTAACGTTAATAACTATTTTTGCTGCGAACGGATTTTGCATACCAAGCGAAACGGAAATTTCCTAAGATTTGTTTGATATGCTATACACTACAATTACTTGGTGTGTAAACGATTTAAATTGATGAAAATTAGAAATATTTTCATTCTCCCATACATTTGTTCTGCTCACTTGTGTGTTTCGCTACCCGTGCCATTAATAATGAGCAACAAATGTAGCCGCGATGATATAAACAGCGAAGGCGAATATTTGGTAGGGTATAAATAGTGGATCTCTGCCGGGGCAAATTTTCAGTTTCGTTCTATACTCGAAGCAATGACTATCGCTTGTTATGTCTTGTTTTGCGTGTCATCACATGTATTTGTTTCCTCGAGCTGTGGACGCGATCAAATTACTCACTCGCTAATGTAGGATTGCCACAAATACATAATATTCTGTATTTTATAGGTTTTTCGTTAAATTTAGAATACAGAATCTGTATAAACATAATTACAGATTTTCAGCAAAGATACAGAATTTACAGATTTTTTTGAATTCAATTTTTAATATGATTTTTTTTACAGTGTATACATAGATACCTTGATTTATAAAAATATAGAACGCAACGCAACGAGATGGTTTTCATTGGAGGCAGTTGTTAAGCGAAATAAATGAACCATTTGAAGAGCTCAAACTATTCTATTCGTTCCATGTTAATTATGACCATAATCAATTCACCAATCGTATATTGACTCATTTGAACGATCCTATGACTAAACCGATTACGCTGTTCCTAAACTTAGTTCTACCGCTCATCCATAATGTCAATTGCACTTTTCAATCATAATGTTCTCAATTTTGAGAACTTTATAATAAACCAAGAATGTTATTGTTGACCATGTTGGGTATCTTACGTTTGGGGAAATACGTGCAACAATTCGCCGATGCTAACCTTGATGTGAAAGATTTTGAAGACATCCTGAAGAAGCCTAAGGATGTTCAGGTTGGTATCGATGTTTTATTTTTATTTAAATCGTTTATTTTTACAGGCTCAGTTACATAGGTTTAAAGGAGCCGAACTCTTTACTGTATTGTTACTAGTATATATATACATTTTTCCTTAATTCTAATGTTAATAATATAGGAAACCGATTACTCGCGGTCGACTCGAGTTTAGAAGGGTGACATATTTTCTTCAGGAAAAGGAGGGGATATGAGGATATATTGACAATGATCACACTCACACACTCAATCACACTCATCACACTCAATTCTTAAACCTATCTTATATCTAATATGTATTTACATTTCATCTTATTCTTAAGAAGGGATCCGATCTCTCACAAAGGAAAAGGAAAAGGAATAACTAAGGGTATAAGGACAATCACACACGAAGATCGATAGCTTTAAGGAATACATATATTTGGGACATGTAATCAAGGTCTAACCGAGCCAACAAGTCTCTCACCGGCACCATGGGCTGCCTTCCTCGGGCCCGAAGGGTGTCTTCTAAATTCGATCTGGCGACAAGATACAGCTCGCACGACCAAACAACGTGCTCGATGTCGTGGTAACTTTGGCCACAAACACAAAGATTGTTGTCGGCAAGATTAATACGAAAGAGTAGCGCATCTAACGAACAGTGATTGGACATGAGTCGGGAGAAGGTGCGAATAAAGTCCCGACTCAAGTCCAGACTTTTGAACCATGGTTTGAGGCTAACCTTAGGGATAATCGAGTGGAGCCACCGGCCCAATTCATCTTCGTTCCATTTGCGTTGCCAGTTAACTATGGTATTTTTGCGGACTAAAGAATAAAATTCATTGAAGGCGATTTGACGCTGATAAATATCGCCTTCAATTGCACCTACATTTGCTAATGAGTCAGCCCTCTCATTACCCGGAATTGAGCAATGTGAAGGGACCCAGATAAAGGTAATGACATAACAGCGTCTGGATAAAGCACTCAAAATTTCTCGTATTCTCTCAAGGAAGTACGGCGAGTGCTTTTCCGGCCTCTCTGAACGGATAGCTTCGACAGAGCTAAGACTATCCGTTACAATGTAATAGTGTTCAACAGGTCGTGAGGCGACGCTGTCCAGCGCCCAGTGTATCGCTGCCAATTCAGCAATATACACTGAGCAAGGATTCTGAAGACTGTGGGAGGTGCTAAAAAATTCGTTGAACACTCCAAATCCTGTGGACTCATTCATAGAGGACCCATCAGTAAAGTACATATTATCACAATTGATACGCCCATACTTTGCATTGAAGATCGTAGGAACGATCCTCGATCGAAGATAATCTGATGTTCCATGGATATCCTGCTTCATGAACCCATATTGTGTATCTGAGAGTAGGCCATTCGTTTCGATGGGTTGGATCAAGGCGAAACAAGATCATTTTCTCCAACAATTTCCGTATACAAGACAGCATTGCTATTGGGCGGTACGAATTGAAGTCGGACGCGGGTTTTCCGGGTTTTTGAATAGCTATAACTCGTACTTGTCTCCAATCATCCGGAACAATATTATGTTCCAGAAACCGATTGAATAAATTCAACAAGCGATGTTTCGCCACATCAGGGAGGTTTATCAACAAGTTGAACTTAATTCTATCCGTTCCCGGAGCCGAATTGTTACAATAAAGGAAGGCAAGAAAGAATTCTACCATCGAAAACCCGGAATCAAGATCGCACCTATCTTGTGGTATAACTCGAACAATTTTTTGCACGGGAGCGGAATCGGGACAAACCTTCCGTGCAAAATTTAAAATCCATCGATGTGAATATTCTTCCCTTTCATTCGTTGAAGAGCGATTTCTCATGTTTCGAGCCACTTTCCATAATTTTTTCATTGACGTTTCTCGTGACAAACCTTCCACGAAATTTCGCCAATAAGCACGTTTTTTTTCCTTTGATCAAGTTTTTAAATTGATTTTCAAGGTCCAAATACGACTGAAAATTTTCAATGGTTCCACGTTTCCGAAAAGCTTTGAATGCGTTCGATTTATCCTGATAAAGCATGGAACACTGGCTATCCCACCATAGATTGGGAGGCCTTCGGCGAAGAGTGGAACCTGGGATGGGTTTCGTTTGAGCGCGAACCACGATGTCATAGATCAAACGAGAAAGGAAGTTATACTCCTCCAATGGAGGTAAACCATCTCTGGAATTGATGGCTAGAGCAATCACGTCCGCATATTTTTTCCAGTCAATGTGTCTTGTGAGGTCATATGCCATGTTTATAGATTCAGAAGAATTCGACCCAATGGTGATGGAAATTTTGATTGGCAAGTGATCACTACCGTTGGGGTTCTGGATTACATTCCACTTGCAATCTAACGATAGTTAATTCGAGCAAAGCGAGAGGTCAAGAGCACTTGGGTTAGCAGGAGGTTTAGGTACACGTGTTGTTTCCCCAGTGTTCAAAACGGTCATATTGAAGCTGTCACAAAGGTCATATATCAACGATGAACGATTGTCGTCGTACTGTTCCCCCCAGGCAGTTCCGTGAGAGTTGAAGTCTCCCACGATTAATCGTGGCTCAGGAAGGAGTGAGCACATGTCAACAAGTTGCTTGCGGCTAACTGCAGCTCTCGGAGGCCAATACAAGCTGACAATACAGAGGTCTTTGCCTCTGATGTTTGCATGACAAGCAACAGCTTCGATCCCTCCAATAGGTGGAAGGTCAATTCTAAAAAATGAGTGACACTTATTGATCCCCAATAGTACCCCTCCGTATCTGTCATCGCGGTCCAAGCGTATTATATTAAAATCGTGGAAAGAGAGATCATTTTGAGAAGACAGCCAGGTTTCGGACAGAGCAAAAACATCACAATTGAGTTTATGAATTAGAAATTTGAATGTATCCAATTTAGGGATAAGACTACGACAATTCCACTGTAAAACAGTGATATCTCCGACCTCTCTATTTAAATTAGACATCAAGAGAGCTAATCATTGCAAGGAGGGGCCATGTTTGCTTCAATTGCTGCAAAATTGTCTTTAGTACTGGAAGCATTGCGGTGACAATGGTTCTGATGGAGTCGGAAACATTAAAACACGTGAAGATTTGATCCACAAGGTCAGACAACTTTATAAATCCCGATTGGGAAGTTGAACTTGACGGAAAAACAGGGACAGTTGGGGTTTTTGATGTCCCCTCGAGTGCTGGGTCGTTCGAAGGTGAACTATTACCACGGAGGCCAGGAGGGACCTGATTTTGCTTGTCCGCTGCACTCGTTTTTTTGGGCAAGCTAACAGGGGGTATCACCGGAGGGACTTGTCCTTGAACTTTGGGAGTGGTCACATTTTTGCGCCGGGGATTCCCTTGAGAAATGAACGGCGTGCCCCCGTTAGCTGTATCCGCTTCCATTTCTTCAACTGGCAACGTAGCGAAGACATTGTGTGTATTGATTGGTTGTTGTTCTTGAGCCAGTGGAGAAGCGCCCTTCAAAATTTCTGCGAAAGTGCGTTTAGAGCGTTCCCTCAAAGAGCGCTTCTGTTTCTCCCAGCGAGCCTTGTATGTTTCACAAGCTGAGAGCACGTGTGGGGATCCCCCGCAATATGGACACTTATGCTCAGTCGCACTGCAGGATTTCCCCTCATGTTGTTCTCAAGCTGAGAGCACGTGTGGGGATCCCCCGCAATATGGACACTTATGTTCAGTCGCACTGCAGGATTTCCCCTCATGTTGTTCTCCAAGTGGCACATCGTTCTTTATTGGCACAATAAGCAGCCGTGTGACCAACTGACTTGCACTTTAGACAAGTCATTGGCTTTGGAATAAAAAGTCGCACGGCTAACCTCAATTTATCTACCATCACGTAGTCAGGGAGAGCTGAACCAGCGAAGGTGACTCGAAACGAGTTGGACGGCGTAAATTTCTTTTCTTCTCCTTCATGGGAGACTGTTCCGAGCTGGCGGCAACCCAAGATCTTAACAGTCGTCGAGGGCAGTTTTTTAAAACGGCCGGTACCTTCACTCGTAATGTATTCGCACGTCAAGCCCGTTTCGGTTATCACACCCTCAATTTCGACTATGTGAGAGGGAATGTTGACCCGATACTCAATTGTAAAATGCTATTCGACAACAATCTTGTTTGCGTCTTTTCGATCATTCACGACAACTCGCAATTTGTTTGGTCTAACCTTCGAAATTTCCGAAACGGAGGTATACCTTGCCAGATCTTTCGCGATCTGCATGACTCTCAACGCTTTTCCATTAGGCTTAGGCCTGAAGAAAACAACCCAGGGACCAGTTCCGGGCGCATCTTCTGGATAGACCTTCACACGCAGGGGGGGAATAACAGGGGAGGAAGGCGAGGACGGGGATTGAGAGGGATCAGGGACAGTAGGGTGGGAAGGTGAAGGTTGAGAAAGAGCGAGGAGAACAGAGGGAGAAGACGAGGTTGAAGGTAAAGTGGGATCGTTAAGGGCAGATGGGAGATTTGCTAGTTTTTTGGAGGGAGGCTTGGTAGGGTTAGCTGACTCGTCCCCAGAAGAAGTATCTTCCGTATTTGGTACGCGTTTGAGTGACTTTTTTTTATCACTTAGGAGGGAACTGGAGTCAGAGACCTCCATATCCGAAGGTCCCCCACTATCTGCAATTTTAAAATTTGCACTTATATTCTAAGTATTTTTTGTTTTTTAAACAATATTTCACAATAAAATAATTCACAAAAACAAAAAAAAAACTTATAATTAATAAATATTTTCTCTGAGTATATTTAATCTTATTCACCTATGAACGCACTCCAGTGCAGATGAACGGGAGCGCGCTGAAAGCTCGTTGGTGGTGAGAATGTGCTTACGACACCACTACACACAGTCGTCGGTAAAAGCTTACCCGCACTGGTACTGTTGGCACGATGATTCGGCGAAAACTCCAATGTCGGCGAAGCAGCGACAAAATAAAAACCAATCCTTGGTTTTCCGATGATGAAAGCCTCTATCCGTTTTCATTCAGGGTACTCCACTCACTATCCAGATAGCGAAATGAACTCTTCAGCGGCAAAAAAACAACAATCACGCGGTAATCGATAACGAAACTTAGACGCGACTTTCCTTCGTCTGGTTACTTCGGGCAATCGGCGAAGAATGGTATCGATGATGAAGAAGCTGAAAAAGGATTGGATACAGCTAGAAAGTTGGCTTTCAAATCAATTTGCCGTGACTTTTACATTGAACTCGTGAAACAGATTTCCAAGCGATTTATTTTCAGCGATCCGGTTATCAAAACTGCAGCCTTGGCAAGTCCTCGAAATTTCGTCAAGGTACCAAACCTTAATGATTTGATGCGCCAAGTTCCCCAATTCGCTGAAGCAGGTAATGGACTAGGCTTGGATAACAAATGAAACGGCGGGAAAAAAATGACACACTCACGTTGAGAACCCGACGTGGTCACAAAATTCCTGAAATTTCCAAAATTGACTGTAAATACCGTACTCAAACGTTACCGGGAGACCCTTACGTTGGATCAGGCATAAAGGAGGAACATACGACCGGAATATACGAGCAAAAGTGATTCGAGCAGTCCACAACAATCCTGGGCTTTTTTTGTGGGATTTGACGAAAAAGTTCAAGGCGTGTCGGTTCGACGAATTTCCATGCGAGAAAGATTGCGTATCATGCCAACAAACACCCCAAAAATCAGTAGCACCCCAATAGGAAGTATCCCGTGTCGGTCACGCATACAGAGCACTGGAGACTGCAACATCCCAGTTATGAGAATCTTTGTAATACTAACCTCGAGCCAACCACGAGTAATCGGTTTCATATTATGTACTAACATAGTCGTAAGACAAAAAATGGCAAAATATCGAACTCTCGGCCCCGTCAGGCTAACGCCATATGTGCCTTAATAAAATATATATTTTGGAAAAAAAAAAACACCCCAACAAAACCTGATAGCTAAAACCCGTGCAAGGAAGCTCTACGAGTAATATATTTAAGATTTCGGCTCCTTTAAACTTATGTAACTGAGCCTGTAAAAATAAACGAATTTATAAAAAAAAAAAAAGCTCTACGAGCAATTGTTGACCAAGTACAAAGAATGCATTTTTTTTTTTTGCAATGCATTTTGATGGACGATGAAACATTCGTAAAAATGGATTTCGTACAAATAGCCGGTAACAAATTTTACCTTGCCAAGCGTAAACGGAGTGTTGCGGGTAGATGCAAGTCTCGATAATTAAATATTAAATATTAAAATAAATTTGAATTTCTCCCATTAAAAAAAATTTGAATTTCTCCCAAAAATAATGGATTTGAACGCCCGAGCGGTCTAAGGATTGTTTCTTATGATGGATTTTTTAATGATTTTGAATGTTGAACATATTGTTTTTTTTTCAATTCTTAGTTTAGATTTTTTTAACTTAGTCTAAACTTATGATGGTACCAACAAACATAGTTTGTTATTTCGTTACGAATGATGTTTCCGTGATGTTTAATAATTTTATCAATATAAGTATGAATAGCACACCTTCGCTATTTGTACGTGCGCATCGGCCGTGATAATATGAACAATGAAGAGAGATAACGAGAAAGAGAGACGAATGACCTTCGAGTTAAAGTTCCTGAAAAAACAAGAACAGAACGAGAAGGAAAAATTTGCGCTTGATAGGGGATCTAAGCTGAGCATAACTTTCAGTCCCGCGACCATTAATATTACCAATATGCCGTCTTTCGACATCACAGTGGTTACATACGCATAATATCGCTCAGTGACCTGCGACAGCACTTAAGTATCGTTGGCATTTTGTTTGTGTTTTGTTTAGGTAACATTAACTTGGGATGAGAGATTGGGACGTTTCTTGCAATTCAATTTACTGTTTTTCGAATTATTCGGCCAAATGTTTTATAAAAAAAAGTCTTTTTCAATGTTTTTTTTTTTCACTAAAAGACCGAAAAGTAGAATTTTTTTTTCGTAATATGGTAATATGAGGGGGTTGGGTATGGACAGGTTTGTAACATTCACGTGTGTATATTACTCGTTTGTATCATTCTCACAATAACCACAGTTTGAGAATTGTCGTCAGAGAAGTTATTATTTCATTTTTTTTTTTGGAAATACATCCGGGAGATTCCTAGCCAATAATGGTGATTATTGATTCATCTGCTCCACTTAAAGATTGAATAATGGGAAAACTTTAAAATTTATGCATCTTTTGATTTGGAATTGACTATTAATCAATATCATCTGTGAAAATATTTTATGTAATGTTGCATAGCAAATTAGCTACCGCTAATCTGATTGAAATTTTCGAACTTCAATCGCGTTCCGATCAAAACTATGTTTTTTTTAAATAATTGAAGTAAAAACTGAAAGGGATTTTTCTTATTCACTTTATTTCTCACAAGTTAAACTTATTTTTGAAAATCCATGTAAAAAAATGCCGAATTAAATAGTAAAAACTACACGCCAACAGCAAGCCCGAATGGTATTTATGTTCCCTGGCACACCACTTTTTAGGTTTTTCAACCTTCCTTTCTGAATCTTCATGCCCTAATTATTCTGTTCGCTGGAGGAATTACGAAAAATAACTTTATTGCTGGCGTATTTAAATCCATGTAATGGACCATTTACAAACCAACAAGTTTATCCGGCTTATTCGCAAATTCCAAAAGCGAATTAGCGAACGCATATACTGCCGCAAGCGGAGAACTGTTTATCCGTTCATTTTGATGAGATGCAAACAGCTCAAAACAGCGCTTTAACTGTTCCGAGTTTGAGTTCGCGTTGAGCCTCCTTGGCAAACTCGTCTTAAACTCCAAGTATCAACAAAGTTCACCTTCGCGAGAGAGACCAGAGAACTGGTGGGGGCGGCGGTGCAATGAGCAGCGATACTTCGAATGTCAAGTAGCTCGTTACAGTGAGCTACAATGGCTGAAGCCGTTCGGAAAAGATGACAACGCACGTCATACCCGCTAATCTGTACCGCTCAGATATCCAGCATTCGTTCATGAAACTTTTCTTCGGTAGACTCATTTCTTCGCAGTACCTGTTCGTGGTGGAATTGTAAAGTTTTCCCAGCACCCATTGGCGGGATGACGAAGCGAAGAAAGTTGAAGAAAATTTATAGGATGGCAACGGAAAACGCGCGCGCACTGCAACAGCCGGCGAAGTTAAATGAGCTATCGAATGCAGAAGAGTGAGTAGAGTATAACTTTTCCACTTTCAGCTCCCCAGTTGGCACGCGTAGAAGAGCTTCCGGGAAAGACCCAGGTGAGGTAGCGAAAGATGCCAGCCATTGATAAACTTTGCTAATTTGGAGCCCAGCGCCCGGAGAACGGAAATCTTGACGGCACCCTGAGCAGGTGAAAAGGGCTAAGTTTTAGGAAATATTTGCAAAACTGTCAATCAGCCTCGACTATGATGGGTTGTTCGGTCTACATTTGGAATTGGACAGCTAGCAGAACCCATTATAACAGCTGCTTTTGCAACGAACTCGGAGAAGAACCTAATAAAAGCGTATATCATCATCCTTGTCAGTTTATTTAGTATTGCGTTCAGCCAGAGAAGGGCGTATCAAAATTTTGCTCGGAACGGTAATTAAGCTGATGTTTTATTGATGCAGTGCATCGGAAACAACCCCAACCATCAAATGTCAAATCGGATTATTTTGAGTTTCCAAGAATCAACCAATAAGCATCCCACATACTATAATGGAGATGAGTGTCCCAAACGTATCCCAGTTGATTCGCGAAACCAACAATCCTAACCATTCCTTCCGTCGTTTGTGATGGTTATAGATAATTGCACGGTAATATCTGGCAATGTCGAACGATTGGCCGCGGGTCTCACCGCGAAACCACAGGTAATGTCAAACTTTTGTGCTCCTATTTCCGCGGATCGAGCTAACGGGTTTCGCAGCCAGCTCTCGCAGTCGGCTCCTCGCCGGATGCAACAAAATTAGGCCGAAACCACTTGATTTATGCGTTCGACATCCCGCATGTGAACGTGTCGGTCGAGCGTCGCTGGCAGTTTAACAGTATTAATGGCAAAGAATGAAGCAGACCAAAACCGCAGGACTAATTTATCAAATTATATAACGCTCAAGCAAGCTCCCGGATGCTGACGGGAATTACAAACGCGTTAGAGGAATGAGCGGACAGTGGACGGGAAGATGCTCGGTTTAATCTCACGCTGCGCGCTCGTGGGCTGTTCAATTGAAAAGTTTTCGATCTGGTATTTTTAAATTGGAGCTTAATTTTACCATTCGAACTGACGCCATGATATGATATAACATTTATGCCTAGTAATTAAACTTTCAATGCTTCCCTCGTGACATCTCGTAGAACTACGTAACCTACATTCCGGATGCGTTTGTTACCATCATTCGGGATTTAAACTTTTTAGTTCATTCGCCTCTAGCCTTGAAAAGAGCTATTTAGAAGATGCAATAAAATTGGTTTCTTTCAGGATCGAGATCTTTATTTTTCGTGCAATCTTGTTAACAGATATTTAGTACATTACTGTAGGATAATATACGTTATACGTTATTGAATTGAAGATAATACGAAGTTTTATTTTCATTTCAATAACGACATTAGAATACTTGTCCATGGCTACCGGAAGATTACAATTCAACACACTTTTTTCATAACCGTAATTTATTCATGTTCATCGATTAAGCATTTCGCAATATTATCAACTCATATTTTATTCACAACCTAATGGGGCTAACACAATTGCTCAAACAGCGAAGCAACACACGGCCAGTAACGAAAGCTGCAGTATACTATATCACTGAACAACCTTCTTCAAATTACTCAAAAATAATCCACCGTGAGAAAAAGAAAGAATGCAAAATCCTTAGGACCTTGAACGTGGTCGGCACGGAAGTAATATTCACATTAATCGTGTGTAAATTATAGCCAGCGAAGAATGGGCTTGCTCGCGAACGATCCGAGTGAAGCAAAACAGTTAACTATCCGCGCGAAAAGGTACGAACAGGAGAGCAAGTGTGGGGAATGGTGGGAAATGGAGGGAAATTTCCGCTCCGGATGGGAGAGGTGGCAAACGAGGTGAGCGAGGTGCCTCCTCCCCGCCGGGGGCTGTTGCGGTGGTTCTGTCACGAAGCGGAATGCAATGAATGAAAATAGGATTTCCGGCTTTTTAATGTCATTCTGGTTGGTGACTATTATTTGCCGCTCACGGCTAGCGGGAAATGCGGAAAAGCGAAACCAAATCTAGCGTATGTTTTCAACTAGCCCTGCCCCGGCGGGGAAACTGCTTGAGCGTAACGGGATATAGTTTAGACTAATGTAGTGAACAAACTGACAAGCTGCGAGCGAAAGCAGACGCTGATTGAATATTTTTCATATTAAATATTCTTACCAAGATGGGTCACAGCTGTTTTCTAGAATGCTACAACTAGTTAAGAGATAAAAATATTCTATATCATCAATAGACGAAGCAATACTTCTGTTGAATCTAAAATTCACTTACCCCAAAATCCGAGGTGGCTACTCGAAGAACTGTTTGCCAAAAATGGTTGCTATTGTAAAGAGCACTATAAGGATGAAAATATCGTGGTCTGGCCGAACCCCTAGCTTCGTGCCATTACGCAAAGGCCACTCTGGGTTGGTCTGTACGTGAAGAAGACAATCCCCCAAACATACCCAGACGCGGCCAATCGAGTCGTGTTGGGCCATACTGTCTCAGTCGGTATCATCAGATATGCTAAGAAAGTGGACCTCAAGGAGGTCCAGGCCATGATGGCGAGGGTTCCGGAAATCTCGAGGAAGATTTAAGATGAGGGGCTACTATCTATCTAATTGTCTCACATTTTGAAGGCAAAGTATATGGACTTGTAAAAATGATCTAAACGATTAATTTAAAAAATATTTTTTACCAGATGTGTTTTCATGTAGTCCCGCTACTTGTAACTCACCCGTTATTCACATTATTTTTGAACGAACGAAGTCTCAATAGCTCACGAAACCAGGTACATAAACCATGAAACTGTCTATCATGAGCGCCACTGAGGCAACAATACTAGTCACATCAACGAAAATTATCTTTCAAAAAATATCAATCCAAAAACCTTATTTTACTTATTTATACATTTTTTAAAGTTTATTTGCTGTATTACTACTATTTCCCGATTTCGCTTCATTATAACCGTAAGGTTTTCTTTTATAATTTCGCGCCTCCACAAAGTAGTTTGATTTCATGGAGACGCATCATCTTTGGTCAGAAATATGTGGTTATAATTAGTGATGAAACGGATAGTAGCTTGGCCGGATATTCGGCTCTTTATTTGCGAATACGAAACTGAGAGAAACAGCATGTCTTGCAGGAAGCAAATGAAGGACAAATTTTGGGAAGAAATAAATATATTTTTCCATGAAAGTAATGAACGATGATTTAATTCTCAAATCAAATCTATCATATACAGTGATGCTTCTGAATCCGGACTGATGTGACTGATAGTTACTATTGTGTCAATTTAGTTTAGTGTCAAACATGGTCCCTAGCTGTTAACAAAAAAATGTTAAAAATAATAAATAAAAATAAAGAGCACATTCAGAAAATGATTTTAAATCCGGACGATCAAAAGTTGACGATTAAATTTCTCATTGAAGGTGCAAAGTCCTCCCTACACTGGGGGCCGTGATATATCTTGTTAGAATGATATGTCTCTTCCCGTTGTTGGTTAAACTTCAACTCTTTTATTGAATTCAATCTTTACATTTGTACCCTACGCTTGGGCGGTGGCTACGTGACCCTTTTTGCGGTACTCAGCATAATCGCCGTCGCCCGGTCATCGCTCGGGTGGCGTGACTACGATTATGCTGAGTATAGTGTTTATGTTAACTTATCGCGCTGCGCGCTTCCATTTAAGAGACGTATCCACCACACGCCCTATTTAATAATATTTAAAAATTATGCTATAGTTTTGATTTTTAAATCTAATATAAAGTTATTATAATTGGTTGTATAATTTTGTATGTAAAATGCTTTACAATTGATTTTGGATTTTTATTTATGTGATCATCGCATAGCATACGCATAGTCAGCACATGCAGTTCGTCACCCATCGAACGATATAAAATGTTTATAGAGTAATGCTTACCCAGCATAAACATCCCACCGCACATGAGCGCTTGAACGTAACATGACACTGACCCAACGTCGGCTAGTGCAGTTTTGATCATTTACAATTATTTTCTCTTTCGTTTTTGTTTTGTTTCATGTTTGGGTTTGCTCTGGTGTATCCACCACACGCTCTATGTACGTTTTCACTCTACTTTTGTGAATATAGTCTTCCTTCTTGTTTATTAAGACTTTGAGATTCGGGTCTAAGTCTTCTAATACTTTATACGGCCCGTTGAACCTTGGTTCTAATTTCTTTGCTGTCTCATTTTTAATCCAAACTAAATATCCTTTATTGTACAATTTTGATTGTTTGGTTTTATTAGTCTCTGATGTTCTTTTTATTTTGTCTTGTATCAATCGATCTTTTACTTCCTTGTGACAGATTTGTAATTTTGCTTTCATTTGTTTGCAATAATCATCGTAGTTATAAGTTTGACTTGGATCATTTTCTGTTAAATTTGAAGGCATCTTTGACAATCTTCCAAATACTAAGTAGAATGGAGTGTAATTTGTTGTTGTATGAACTGTATTATTGTACGCGTACCCATTGGGACCATGAAAAAAATGTATTATCACATCGTTTTCTCAAGAAGTTTCCCAAACTTTTATGAGTATTTTCTAAAGATCCTATTGTTTGATGATGATATGCGGTACTATTGAGTTTTTTGATGTTCAAAATTATTGCTACTGAGGTAAAAAGTTCTGACATAAATTCTGTTCCTCTGTCAGTTGCAATTCTTTCGGGAACGCCATATTTTAGTATGACGCTTTTTACAAATGCTTTGGCTACAGTTTCAGTTGCTTTACTCTTTATCGGAGTTGCGGTAATAAATTTCGTGAGTTCACATTGTGTCGTCAAAATATATTCGTATCCGTCGGAAGGAATCAATGGTCCTACAAGGTCTAAGTAGATTTTTTCAAATGCGGCTCCGGCTGTTGTGGTTACCGTCATTTGTGGTTTCGAGAAGTTAGTAGATTTATATTTCTGGCATTTTTCGCAAGATTTTATAAATTTCTCTACATCTTGTTTCATGCCTTTCCAATAGTTTTTTTGCTTGATTGTGTTCATTGTTCTTTTAGCACCTGCATGTCCTGCAGTAGGTAATAAATGATAGTCATTAAGAATCAATTTTTTAGTCATGTCATCTTCTATAAATGTGACTTTATTTGAAATTGGAATTATTTCTGGTATACCTTTCATTAAATCATTTTCTACTATATCTTTATAGAATTGGTGCGCACCTTTTTCATTTATTTTTATATATAGTTCGTCGACGTTGTTTCTTTTACATATCAAACCAATCGTACTCATTGTCTGTCGTAACAAGACTAATGTTTTTTTTGGTTTGACTATTATCTCTTCTTTTTCTGGTATCCATATTGCATTCTCTTCGTGATTATCATTTTTTATTTTAATTTGAACCATTTTCTTACCTGAAGTGCGATGGCCAGTCGCCGCTTCGTTGTGTTCGAGAAATTCAGATTTCTTTTCATTGCGTGTTTGCATTCGTGTTGTTACGAATGTCTCATGAGTTAGTTTTTTGTGTATATCTTTAAGATCGGATGTAGAAATACGTGATAACGCGTCCGCTATAACGTTTTCCGTACCTCGCTTATAGATTACATCAAAATCGTATTCTTCTAGTGCTAACCTAAACTTTGTTAGACGACTGGATGGATCTGTCATCGAGAAAAGGTACACTAACGGTCGGTGATCTGTGTACACATCGAATTTTCTTCCATATAGGTATGGTTTGAAATGGCGTATACCCCAAACTATGGCTAAAAGCTCCTTTTCAATGGTTGGGTAATTTTTCTCTGCTTTATTAAGAGTTTTACTAGCATAAGCAACTGGTTTACCATTCTTATTAGAAAGAACAGCACCGATTGCGTAGACAGATGCGTCTGTATGTAGAGTAAATTTGTTACTTTCTGTGAAATCAGGAAAGTCGAGTATTGGTGGATTCGAAAAAATTTCCCGAAGCGTTCTGAATGCATGTTCACATTCATTACTCCATTGGAAAGAAATATTTTTTCTTGTTAAATAATTTAATGGTGAGCATAAACAAGCAAAATTTTGTATGTGTTTTCGATAGTAGTTAGCGAAAGCTACAAATCGTTGTACTTCGTCGGCATTTTTCGGTGTTGGCCAATTTTTGACCGCTTCTATTTTTGCTGGATCAGGTTTTACACCCTCCGCAGAAATCAAATGGCCTAAATAGAGCAATTCTGTTTGGAAAAAATTGCACTTTTTTGGGTTTAGCTTTAGGTTTACACTTCGAAGTTTTTCGAAAACAGACATTAAGTTTTTATTATGTCCTTATATAGTTTTTCCGAAAACAATAATGTCATCGAGATACACTAAACATTTCGTCATATCCAATCCTGACATAGCTATTGTCATAAGTCGTGAGAATGTTGATGGGCTGATTTTCAAACCCATGGGCAGTCTCGTCATTTGATACTGCCCTGATGGTGTTGAAAATGCAGTCACGGGTCTATCCTCGGGTCTTAACTGACACTGATAGTATCCCTGTGATAGGTCTAAATGCGAGAAATATTTCGCCCCAGCAAGGGCGTCTATAATCTCATCAATATTTGGTAGAGGGAATTTATCATCCTCCACCGCTGTGTTCACTTTTCGGTAATCTATGACTAGTCTCCATTTTTTCATATCCCCAGAACTTTTCTTTGGTACTAGTAAAATGGGACTGTTCCATGCAGAAGTCGTTTTTTCTATTATTTGTTCCTTTAACATTTTGTTTATTTGTGCCTCTACTTCTGATTTTTGCGTATTGGGCAATCTATAAGGTTTGCTATAGATTGGCTGAACCTCTGTTTTCACTTTAATAACAGGACTGTAGATATTGGTCACTGTCAATTCGTCCGATTCCAAACAAAAAATGTCGGCATACTTTGTACATATTTGAATTATATGCCGTTTTTCTGTCTGTGATAAATGACATAAGTCCAACTCTGTTAGAAGTTGTATTACTCTGTCTTTCGCATCTTTTGCATGCTTCGTTTCCACTACCAGATAATCACTCGCAGGTTTGATAATTGGTTGTAGATTTGAAATATTCACTGGTTTGTTTTTTACATTTACTATACGAATGGGTATCTTTCCGTTTGAAGGTTGAACGATTGAGTTCGCAATATATACATGTGGTTGTATCTCTTGGTTCATTACAACACATGTTTCTTCAAAATTTGTATTAATAAATTTTATCACCTCTGTCCTAGCAGGTATTGTGTAATTCATCTCATCATTAGTATGCAATGTCATTTTCATGTTTGTAAAATCAATCTTAGCTCCGAATTCCTTCAGGAAATTTGTACCAATTAAACCATTTACTGTATCTGGTAAACTCTCCATTATATTAAATCTAATGGGGTATTCTGTAGAATTGAATCCCATGAAAGTGTCAACATATCCCAGCGTACTTGTAATTCCATTCACACCACTAATTTCTAATGTATGTGTATTATCTATATTTACAGTTTCAGGAAGACATCGTTTGTTAAGAATACAACAAGATGCTCCACTGTCAATTATAAGTTCTATATTTTGACCAAATAGTTTAAATTTGGCTCTGAGAGCTTTTTTCGTATTAAAATTAACGAAAAAAATCAATCAGATTAGCCTCTTCCCGTTGTTGTCCTTGTTGTTGTTGTTGCTGTTGTTGTTGTTGTTGTTGTTGTTGTTGTTGTTGTTGTTGTTGTTGTTGTTGTTGTTGTTGTTGATGATGTGGTCGTTGCCCCTCGGCAATGTTTGCCGTGTGAACGTTGTTTCGACCACGACGGTTATTACCTCTAAAAGTCTGGTTGGTTGGGCAGTTATCATAATTGTGGTTATAATGATTATTATAGTGATTACCTCTGCCTCGGTAACTACTGTTTCCCCTGGAGAAACCACGCCCTCTGGGGTTTCCCCGGCCTCTCTAGTTGTTTCGTCCGTAACCTCTATGTTGTATTCTTCCAGTGCTGCACCATAGGGCCATCATGCCTTCTAGACTATTTTCAGCGTTTGGAGTACTTTGGCACTCCAGCGCATCCGATATCGCCTTATTCAACGATGATGGATTTCTAGCCTTTAAGAAAAATTTTGTAGCAGGATCTTTCAGTCCTTCAATAAAAGCCTGTACTGCTACTGGTTCGACAATGTTTAGTGCTGCAGCCTCATTAGGAAATGTTCCCATAGAGACATGTGCAGCTGCTAATTTTGCTGATAATTTTTCAATTTCAGCTCCATAATCGGATATTTGTTTGGAGTTTTGCTTTTTGCTTAGCATCTCCTTTTCCACTGCCTTTGGTGTTACTTTAATTGAAAATTTTCTTTTGAGCGCATCAAAAGCTTGATCTATTGTTTGGACACTCTCGATTGCCCCGTGGGCTGCACCCACTAATCTTGTCTTCAAGAACTTTAAAATACATGCAGATGGAACATCCTCCGAATATTCCACGAGCAGTTCCACTGTTTCAATGAATAATGACAATTTCGATGGCTCGCCATCGTATTTATCTATTAGCTTCATAGCTAAAGTTAGATCTAATACTGCTGTCATCTTACCGTTTCGTTCTTCGTCACTGTCAAAATTTGTGGATTCTTCGTCACTGTCAAATATTGTGGATTCTTCCTCTTGTTCGGTTTCTTCTTCTTCTTCTTGTACGATTTCTTCTTCTTCTTCCTGTTCAATTCCTTTTTCTTCTTCTTGTTCGTTTCCTTCTTCTCTTACGTCTTCTGACGCTAGTGTTTTCTCCAATTCTTCTGGAGTTTCACTTAATATCTTACAACACTGCCTTGCTAGTCCTTTCAGATGCAAGTAGCGTTGTTTATACTGCAATCGTAGCTGTGACTCTTTAGTGGTCAGTACGATTCTTTTTAGTTCTGTAAGATAATTTTGGATTGTTTGAATTTTCCTGGTTTTTGTAGTTTTTGATAATTTTCTATTCTTCTTTAAATTGCTTAATAATTTCGCTAGGTTATCCCCTGCGATGAAAAATGTATCCATTCCAATGGACACATAATTTATTTATTAAATATGTTTCTAAATTCACTACTTTTCAGTACTTTCAGTACTTAAAGATCTAATTGATCATAATGTTCCATTGCCAGTTGCAGCTCGTTGTAGTCCCACAGGAGCTCCTCGCGTATGCTCCTAGTGTTTTGTTGGATGGCTGCAACACATGCGACTTTGAATACAGCTTCGATTATTTTCCGTTTGGCTTCTTTTTCATCCACAGTTACACTTTTCCTCTTTTCCGCCATTCGCTCCCAATATTTACGTTCGCGAATAAAATGGTCGTTGCACTGTTTTATTATTTCTTCGTGAATGTTTCTAGCTTGAGCCATTTTAAATTCGGCTTTTATGTATAGTTCACTCTTATATCACCAGTTTCTTCTCATACATTGCTTAAAGTTGCCATACTGGCACTTCGCACAACCCGTTCAGCAACGCGTTCCGTTTGCTGACGGTGTATTTTTGCAACCGCCTTCCATGCGAAATAACCGAAAAACAACACTGCCATTGCACACAAAGCAACTGTTTGTGCAGTATGATTTTTCTCAATTGTGGTGTTGGCCGCCGTGGGCGCGACAATTTCATCCGCGCTAAACCAACCCATTGTTCGTGTAGGTATATATATATATATATTTTTTACTGTTTAGAAACATACTGCAACAAAATCCTTTCGTCTGTTGGACAACATTCAGCAGGCACTGCTTCAATTATCAGTAATGCAATTGAATGAACAGCTTCACTTTGTCACACGATTAACATCTCAAATAATTAGTACAACCAGCATTACGCACAATACTTTAGTCTTGTTATGTATCTAACCGTTTATACACTTTCTCTACCACACATTGCAAAACGCAAGTGATACGGTTTACTTGTGTTCAATTTTTCACCATCACACAATTAGGTAATTTATTAATACGAGATCTCCGATCTTAATCCCAGTATTTCATACGTTTTTCCACATTTTTCAACATGTTCAAGATTGGCATGCATCACCATTCACTCCAACCAACATTATCGTCGTCAGCGTAAGTCAACACTTATGTCGTTCAACATAATTGTTATATTGCCGGTGTTACAAAATTTCACTTCGCTGCTTAAAGTACACACAAATTTTTTTTTCTTCGTTGATTTTCACTTTCTAGTTTCTGGCGCCAGTAAAAATTGACTGTTTCTTTGTCAACTAAGTTCGCTTTATTTCCTCAGTCTTCACGGCTTTTCACTATAATTGGGAAAAATGTACACTCAACTTGATATCGCCCCGTAGCACTATTCACTTTTCTACATAAAAACGGGAATTTTGGCAGGATCGCCATGCAAAGTCCTCCCTACACTGGGGGCCCGTGATATATCTTGTTAGAATGATACGTCTCTTCCCGTTGTTGGGTAAACTTCAACTCTTTTATTGAATTCAATCTTTACATTTGTACCCTACGCTTGGGCGGTGGCTACGTGACCCTTTTTGCGGTACTCAGCATAATCGCCGTCGCCCGGTCATCGCTCGGGTGGCGTGACTACGATTATGATGAGTATAGTGTTTATGTTAACTTATCGCGCTGCGCGCTTCCATTTAAGGGACGTATCCACCACAAAGGAGTTGCATAAGGGTATGTTAAATGCCTTAGTATGGAGTATGGAGTGTGGAGCAAAGATTTTCGATCCGGGAAACCGCAGAACTCTTCGGTATACAGGACGGGGACTATATGAACACTATGAGTATCAAATGAAAATGCTTGATTAGTGGAATACAATTATTGATGAAACATGTAAATCCAAGATGGCAGTCGCTACAAAATTGTGGAATACATATTTTCTTAGGGATTTGGGATTGACTAGTAAAACACAATTATTTATAAAAAATACAAATCCAAAATTGCCGCCACCACAAAATGGTGCCATATACATTTTTTTCAAAATTGCATAAAAATGTGTATCAAATTTTCGTAAACAGTTATTTACGAAAAATGCAAATCCAAAATGGTCCACGTCAGATTTCCATTTCCTACCGTTAGTTGTTTCGTTACATGCCCCACGATTTTAATTTCAGTCTCATCAATGCCCTAGATTAATGAAGAGAGGAGTGTGATAACTACTAACTGCTACTTGCCTAATTATTTTCTAGCTTTTAGTACATCATCTGTTTTGTTATTATGTTTAATCATAATGAAACAGTTGAACTTAAAAAGTGGTTTTCAATTATTTTATTTTTAAGTTTTTATCACATTAGCTGTATCATTAGTATATTTCTCTACGATAAAACCAATCATAAATTTCTTTTTTCAGTAGTTGAAGTTACATTCGTAAGCGCTTAAGCGTCCGGATTTCGATGCATTACTATACTTACTCTCACTTGACCAGTATTAGAATTGTTTCAATGAGGTACACCGGGGCAAGTTGAAACGGTTTTTTCAAAGCTTCGCTAACCGCATACGTATTTATTGAGTTTGTGCGAGTATTTGTAACGAAATGAAGAGGAACAAATTCAATGCAACTACCAATTAATTGAAGATATACTAATCATATTGAACGTTCAATGAGCAATTTTTGGTCGGTCAACTGGTTCCAGAGATGTGCATCTGGTCAAAATGGGTCTTGAACCTAGGGGCGCGTTGAAACTTGGATACATATTATGTGACACGTCTAGTCTCGGAATTAAAACATAAAAAAAACTTTAAAAGTCATTATAATACAGAAAAATTGAGCGGAGCGTGATGATGATGACCTACGAATTAGAAACTTATTGTAATTCATGTTAAATTGACGTTAATTTTGTAGAGGAGTATGAGTTTTTCCATCTGGTTCTATAGTTATGAAACACTGGAATTTTACTTTTTTAAATGTTTCGCGCGTGAACACAACAATAAATTTCAAATGGCCAGTATTTTAAGTAAAAATAATTATTATATCCTACACTACATACTTCAAATCAACCGACTTCTTACATATCTCTGGAAACTCAGAAAAAATGAGTGGTTCTATAGTTGTGAAACGCAGTGTAGGAGAGGAAAAGTCTTCAAAAATATATAATTTTCGTATAAATTTACCTCTCTCCATAAAAGATATTGTTCAATGCTCACCTAAAAACCTGAAATGGAATTGAACGAATTTGTAAATAATATGAATACTCGCCTACACGATACACTCATTCACCTAAAGAATAAGATACACCAAAATGAATTACATTCCAGTTATTTACACGCCACACACACTGTGAGAATCCAAGAACATTGCATTGTTTACTATACAAAGCACACGAAAGTAACTGTGACAGAGTGCGCGTCATCACGGATGGCATTACGTAATCGGCGCTCCATAGGAATGCGAAATCCCGTAAGGGTGGCTGTAACGGATAGCGCGTCAAGTTGGAGGGCAATTCCTAATTGGTACATGTCTCGACGGGTAAACAGATACTTGAGCATTGGATATAAGACGTAAAAACAAAAAAAAAACAAAAAACAGAGTATAAACGTCAGCGTTCAAGACTGGTGAAATGCATCACCGGGAATAAGTGATAGTCGCTAGGGGCGAGGTCTGGGGAGTAAGAAGGATGCTCGAACACAGTCCATTTGAATTTTTTCAATTGCTCCTGAGTTACGCGAGCAGAATGGGGTCGCGCATTATCGTGGATGAGGAACACTCCTTTCGTCAATTAACCTGGCCTTTTGTTCTTAATCACGGTTCTTAATCGGTCCAAAACTTCAAAATAGTACGATGATGAAACAGGCGTTCGGCGGTCAACGATTCGATAACACTGAAGAAATTCGTGGCGCAGTTACATCGTACTTCAAAAAGTTGGACGCTACGCACTTCGCGCTCGGAATAGAAAAACTCGTGCCACGCTATGAAAAATGCTCCGAACGTTACGGCGATTATGTAAAAAATTGAAAATAAAACGTAGATTACGAAACTCACCTTGTTTCTTGTCCTAACTTTATTTTTCCGCGATTTCTGAGGCCCAGAAACTTATTTTTTGAACGTTTATTAAATAGCACTAACGATTCTAGAGGAACATCGCCGTCTCAACGTAGTATTACTTGCGTCATTTTTATTAGTACTTAGTTGAGATTTCTATGCCAAATAACGCGCCTTGAATGCATTCTGAGTGACAAGCTTAAAACTACGCGCGACCACAGTGCAAGGAAAATTTTTTTGACGAAAAATTTCCCCGACCAGAACGGGAATCGAATGCCGGGGGTATGTAAGGTGTGACGCCAACCGATCGGCCACGGGAGCATAACCGTTCATCCGAGACACAAACATGAGAATTGAAGCTTCGAACCTTATACGAAACGAAACATGTAAAATGAAAAACCAGTTAAATCTGATTTAAAATGATTATTTGACATAGTCTAAAAAAATAGTCAATAGTCAATTTATACGAAAACAGTCAAAAATAGTCAATGATTTTATACGATTTTTCGAACAAGTACCTCCAAAGGAGGACACTATTTATGATCATGGCCAGTTACTTATCAAACAAGCGAGGTATGCACTTGAAGAGTAACACTTCGCAAAAGATGTCGAAAAATGGGTCGGCCAATTTCGATGGAACAAAAAAAAAATTTAAATGTGTTCACAATTTACCTGAGACAAGGGAAATGCAATATGTAGAATCGAACGAGGTTTACTTCGACTAACAATATTTTGTGGTTCTCCTGACAATTATGTGTTTTTAATTCATCGAATAAAAATCAGCCAATATCAACTCGCACACCAGTTATACTCAAAGATACCAATATCGGAGGAATGATTGCTGGTACTCATTTCCAATGAAATGCGAAGGCCCGATGGCTCCACAATCCTCAGTTGAATATGACTTTGTCGAGCCCTGGCTACGATGATATTTTTGTAACCAAGTAAATACGGATCAAATTAACCCAACAATTCAGCTTTCATTTGCTACGTTCTATGAAGCAAATGAAAGCTCGAGTTGGTCCTTTTACTACAGAGATATATTTGAGAAAATGAAAAGTTATTTCATCTTCGATAACCAGTATTTCAAAAAAAAAAATCTGAACGCACAGAAAATCAATTAAGTGATTTTGATCAAATTCTGTATCGATTCAAATGGTTGCTTCGACAAAAATTAATTACATTCCCACATTGAATTAAGAAAAGCTACCAGAAACAGCATTTTTGTTTTATTTGGGATAATTTACGCCAATATTGCAGTGAGTAGCTATATATGAGTATACCCAAAACATCTGCAATATGTTATACCGGTACGTTCAGCCAATCGATCGAAGTTTTCAGAATATTAGAGAAGCATTTAATTGCAAATAGTACTGTAAGGAGTTTCTTTATGTGCTCATTTTATACGAAGCTACAGTCTTCCAAAATTATAAGGCTTATGATTTTTGTTATTTTAACTCAATTGAAATACACAGCTCACGCTTACGTCAACTATGCAAGTTTGGGCAGTTTTCCTATGGATGAAAAAAAGTCGAGGAGAACACATGAAGGCATGTAAATTGTTTTTTTTTTATTTAATGACACTTAAATTTCACATTCGCACCCATTTTTTTAGGTGATAAAATCATCATTGCATCACTCAACCTACAATCATCATCCTACTTCGTTGGCTCATTTACAACTTTCATAGTAGTGAATCTAACCAAACTTTCATTAATAATTACTTCTCGCCGAGACCGGCATAAGACAAAAGTTCATTAGCCGGATTTTTGTTTTCGGATTTTCTGTTGCCCACAAGTATAGCCCAGAGCACAACTTCGCCGCTAAAATTGTGCATAAATATAAAACCCGCATTAATAAAGTTTTAATGAAACTGGTTATAAATTCAGCATCCCGCTGTATTAATATAAAATGTAGTAACTCTCCCGACGATAGGAAGAGCGAAACACTCTCCCCGTCTGACTGTATAAATACGTAACAAATTTACAGCACAACAACTATTCCTCCGCCCGTCTGCCAATTCGTCCGCAAACGTAAATCCAATCTTTCCACCACTAACCAGCGACTAACAAATGGCAACCGTTTACGACTCGAGTAGAACACGTCGTATATATATTCCGACGGTTTTAGTTTTCCCCTGTGGAGTGGAGACTCGAGCATTTCTTGGCTCGACCGTATCATGCAGTGCTATCCGCCTTGTGTGCAGTCGGCGCTGGCCCACAAATTCAGTCCGCCTATGACGCGGGACAGCGGCAAGACGGTAGAGATGTACCCCTAATTCCCCAGGAAGCCGGGGAGCCGGAACCACACCTCGCTAGCGAAGCTTGATGGCCTAGAACAAAAACCGCAGGCAGCGAAGATAGACTAACGTCGTCTCCGCGGTACATAAGGGCCGCTGTTTCGAGACGAATTTCTAGATGATCCTCAATCCGGAAGCAAGAAATCAACTCATACCATGTAGCCCTCCCCCCTAGAAGCGGATGCACAGCACTTGCGAGGGTTGGAACAAAGTTTTTCTGGTTTCTACGATAAGCCATACGCGGGGTTAGTGGGAGTGCAAGCACAAGTTATATATTTTTTATAGTTGGCATTTATATTTGCATATCTCAGCAGCGGTTTTTGGGTTTCACCACAGGATAGTTGAGGCAGCGTCAAGCTAGTGGGTACGATTCCGCCAAATTGTCATGTGGTTTCGAAACATCTTAGACCGCACTCCGAAAGATGGAACGCGACTATAAACCCACAAAACGATGTACGGGACACAGCCATCTCGTCGGATGGTGGAGGACGAAATGTACACAGAAGATTGCGAACAACCTGGCAGGATGAATGCACCACGAAACAAGCATTTCATTCGTACACAATGTTCTTCTTTCAACAACACGGAAGTGGCCCCGTTAATGAAAATTAAGTTGCAATTAATTTATAATGCACTATTGTATTTTATCTTCGGTACGTTTCCCGCAAATAGAAAAGATAGTACAACTCTCGACACAACCACCCCCACTGTGGTGAATTCAGAAACAATCCAGACATGTTGGACCTGAAATGAAAAAAAAAAATCCACGATCTATAAAATGGGTTCAGAGGAAAAGAGAGAAAGGTTCATAATCAAAATGTTCCACCATTAGGCTTGATGGCTCATTTATGAAATTATCAATTTCCAGGTATGCACCATCAGATTGCCTTCTTCCAATTACGTGCCGCCGGTTCTACTTCATTGAACAAAAATACTGAGAACGAGAAGAGGAAATGATCCACAGCGACTGAGCAGAGATGAAAAATCGTTGGGAGTTTGAAGATGATAAATGACCCTACATAATATTATCTCAAATTATCATGCGGATCACATCTGGAAGCAGCAGACTCCGGAATGAACGAAACTAGATGATGGCCTGCACCGAGACACAGAAGAGAGTAGAGTCAAGAACACTGCATAAGACACGTGGCACTTCTTGTCGCTGTATTGAAGTCATCTGTTATGTTGCACCCCGTGCGGGTGGTAGACGATAGAGCGAAAAAAAAATTAAAATATGTGAAATTCAAAGTGGCACCCAAGTAGTTCTGTTGGTAGTTCCTAGCGTGTGGCAGCTTCGAACTCGAAGAGGAAACTGCGAACAAAATGAATAGATTATTCCCACAAGATTTATGACTCAATCATGGAAACTTTCGCTTTGCAGTTTTATTTCCTGTCTCTTACTGCTGGCATCACTCCCGCAGCGCAATAGTGTGCACATAAAACCGATATGATGATCACAAGCTGTCTGTATTCATCCCAAAACTCAAACCCGGAGGAACCCGGAGTCGAAAGAAGATAATGTGATATGAGAAATTATGTACGCGCAGTATTATGCTGTTTCGTAGAAGCATATCACAGTTTATGGGGCAACCGTAGAAAGCAGGAGTTCCAGGGCACACACACATACAAGCGAAATGGAAATAAATGTGATCCAATTTGCGTCACAATTCATTCCTGATCTCTCGTGAGCCATCGCCAGGGCAAATGTTCCGGCATTTTCTTCCCCTAACTGGCTGACTATGGCACTATGACTGCCTTACGTCCGCCTTCGGTGGAACGGATGCGGGAATGCGTACATAATGTTTATGTTTATTGAATAAAATTAGCGTACTTTGCTAGGAAAAAAAGGAAAAGACAAACTTATGATTTAGGATACGCTTTTGGGAACTTTCGAGAACGCTTTCGGGTTTTACTGCAACCGACGCAGTAAAGTTGAGGACTATGATGCTATGCTCCATGTGCTGTTCCTGATAGCTTTTTTTCGGGAATGATTGTCTGCTATCTTTACGCACCGAAATGTTCGTTGATTTTGATGGCTCCTCAAATGTTTCGTGACTTCTATTTTTCTTATATTCAACAGACAGTAATCAACTGATAACATTCATGTTTCACCACTGTGAGAATCCCATTCAGGGGAACTATCATAACAATAACTCAGCTGTATTCCAGCCTTCAACGCAGTCGGAATGTTTTAGCTTCCATTCACTGAGAAAATTCGATGAGAATAGACTAATATTATTCGTTTGGAATCAATATTGTAATTGGAAGGTAAAGACCTGAACTTTAGTGATGGTCGTACTCACTCATTATTCAAATTAAGATTGATTACACAAAGATTACTCTGTGCCGTCGAATAGGAACTATGGTGGACATGGTGGACAGCATCTGCTGAAGTGATTTATTGCCGATTCTACACATATCGCCAGTCGCTTTATGCGAGGGAAGCCGGTTATCCTCATGTTTCATTCAAACGAGGTGGCTGTTGATGACTATAAATAGAACCAGCCAAGGTTACTATCTTGAGTTATAAGTACGAAGTTAACAGATTCAATCACATTGTTCGTCAAATCTGCTCTTGCTCTGATTTTGGGTGGGGTGTGTAGGTTTTTGGAAATTATATAATCCAAACTAACCTATATTCAATTCTTCATTCATTCGTTTATTGATTTTTTATGTCTTGTTCAATCGAAAGTGAAAAAAATACAAATTACGTTATGTTACGTTACTTGGTTACAGCTCCCTAGTCTTTATTGAAAATATCACCTTCGTGGAAAAAAAAACGGAAGGGAACTCGTTTCGGTTGGTGTTGTAGAACGTTTGCTCACGACAAAATGTTGCGTGATTTTACCCATGAGAAAACACTACATCCGGAATCATTTGACCAGAACCGATACGGTTCGATAATAGATTTTCTCTTAAATTTGTAAAGAATTTGTTTGTTGTTTTAAAAGCAAATACCACCAATATCGGATTGAATTCACTTTCTTCAATAATATTAGCATCCCATGACGTCATTCGAAAGCAATTATTGTACATTCTTTGAGAATTGTCTTGATTCAAATAAATGACAGTAGCACAAAGGGCGCAAGGGTTTGGATCGTTGAGTCAACGGTAATTTTACTTAGCACCTGCACAACACAATCCAGGTGTCTTCCAATGAAACTTTAACGTATTGTTCTATTGGAAAATCACATTCTTGGACCCGAAGAGCACAGTTCACTCATATCGGAATGCGGTACATAATTATACCAATTTTTCTTACTCGTCGATACAGTTTGACTCTACAGATCGTGGTTTCGCTACTATCTCATCCTCTCAGCAGCTGCATGTGCGTCACATTCCTTCTGTGTTATCCAGTACTAATTAGCTACACACGTTCCTGTAGCTCCGATACGATGCTGGATTGATTTGTACGGCGAATCATCAGTATCTGATCCGCAAAAAAATTCAATTAAAACGTTGGTTTTCTAGAATACTAATTTTCATATCAATCCGCTTCAAATTACAAGAAAATCGATTTTAAAGAGGGTACCCTACTCTGGAAGGTTAAAAGAAGGGAGTTTCGTGTTTTTTTTCGGATGTTGGAATTAAATTTGGATGTTGGGACAATTTCGTGAATGGATAAGGTATATTGGAAGATGTATTTTTTTTTTTTTTGGATGGTAATATAGTGATTATTCTGCTGTTGTCAGCTAGGCGCGTGAATGCTCTCTCTAAAACAGTTCATTGCTGGTGGTACGTTTTTTCCAGAATCTAGTGGATCGATCTGGCTGAAATTTTGTCCCAGCAAGAAAAAATTAATTATCTAAATTGTTACGTAGCGATTTTTGAGAATTCATTCGGCGGTTATTTTGATGAAAAAATGGGTTTTCTACAAAAATTGCTATATACAAAAAATTAAAAAAAAAAATTAGGATACCAAAAAAAGGGCTACAAAACAATTTAGATCATTCATTTTTACATGCTGACAATAAAATCAGCCAAATTGGACCGCTCGATTCCAAGATAAACGTACCACCAGCTGAAAGATTATGGTTTCGAGGAAAACGCGTTCAGAGATTCGTAAAGCAATGCCACTTCCCTCGAGGAGACTGTAACTGTAAGTTATGTAACTATTCAACGTGATAAAATATCAAAAAACAGGAAGTGGGTTATATCTATGGTATAACCGCAAGGGTGACGTAGGACTATCGTTGATTTAGGGATCATTTGTTTGAAGTTGAATCTAAATCCATCCTGAATGAATGAATAAATAAATATTTGGGTGGCTTCAAAAACGAGAGCATTACGTTGGAGGCTCAAGGTTATATGCATCCAATATTGGATACAAAAAACCTTGTTCTGAAGAATAATCTTCAGAAGCTTTCCTGTTAACTGCACTTGATTGACAAATCACAAAACCAAATGTATGTGGTCGCAGTATTATATGGATAGAAAAAATTAAAATAAACTCGCTTGAATGTAATTTTCAATTCCAAGGGGAACTGGCAGATTATTTTTCAGCAACGATCATTTTTTTCCAGGTTTCTTCTCGATAACCAGCAAACGAAAAGAGTTGCGCGCGTGGATGTGTGTGTTTGTGTGGCGGCTGCTTCAATGTCTTCCCGAGGAACCGTATTTCGATGCTCTCTTGGTCACCTTCTCTTCTCCTTCTGATCGATCGGCTTTTCTGCGCTCCCTCACAGTTAAAACAAACTGATTGCATTTCAGGTCAGGTCAGGCCAGGTAATGAATCCCTCGATCCCTCGCCGTTCAGCTCGTTCAGTAACGATGTTGTCTTGTCGATGTCCTCAGGCGTCGTGCACAAATTACGTAACGCTAAAAATCCGGATCTTTAACCCCCTCCCCCCCCTTACGTAACGGAATTTCCTATCTCTAATAAACAGAAAGTAACGCAACATCTACCCCCTCCCCCCTTATCGCGTTACGTAATTTGTGCACGACGCCTCACGAAAAATGAATGGGTTTCACCACCAGAATATCATTTAAGTATGCTTTTCGTGCGTGATTGAATCGAGAGAAGGTGTGGTTTACGATGGCAATTTGAAGGCAAACTAGAGGAGAATGAACTCTCTGAGTATGAAAATAATCGATTGAAAATTATATAATTTTCGCGATACGAAAGATTTTCCGTTGCGCGCGCATACAATATTGGATACGAAAATATCCTACTGATGAGAAAGAATAATCTTCTGAAGCTTTCCAGCTAATTACACTTGATTGAAAAATTACGAAATCAAATGTATTTGGTCGCTGTGTTATATGGTTAGAAAACATTAAAATAAACTCTTTCGCATGAATGTATTTTTCAATTCCCAGGGGAACTGGCGATTATTTTTCAGCAACGATTAGATATTTTCGGAATTTTATCGATGCTGTATGGCATCCAAACGAAAATTCTCGTTTCAGTTTGGCCTGCAAAAAACTTTTCTGCACTCTAATCCATCAAATTTGGAGCCCTGAAAAGGGCCGTTGATTATATGCTAAGTTAATATAACACGCTCTCCTCGGATACGATGGGCCAGCTGGATGTCCTTGGGCATGATGTGACGCGTTTTGGATGGATAGCACACAAATTGGTATCTTCGAATAAGCCTCCTGCAGCGTCATAACTGCGGAACTTTGGAAGCGCAAGTCGGTTTTGAAGGCCTGAGCAATTCCACGATCCAAATGCTGCAAAGGTAGCTGCGGATCAGCAATTCGGTCGACTTCTGATAGCGACGAATTTCACGCAAAGTTCCCGGTCGATAGCGATGTGGCTTCTTCACCTATCCTGCTGCTGGTGCGCTTATCCGAGCTGCTTTCATGTGCCTTACCACCGAAAGACTAACGAGCTGTCTGCGAAAGACTAACGAGCTCGAGTCCTCACGGTGCAAGAGTAGAGTAAGAAATGAACGAAAGCAAGGGAAGTGTAATTTTATAAAACATAAAAGTATCGAATGTAAACCCCACCCTCTTTATTATATAAGCTTACTGTATACTTACGAATATAATAAGGGTGGGGTTTAGATTCTATACTTTTATGGTTTACAAAATGACGCTTCCTTTGCTTTCGTTCATTTCTTACTCTACTCTCGCACCGTGAGGACTCGAGCTCGTTAGTCTTTCGCAGACAGCTCGTTAGTCTTTCGGTGGTAAGGCACATGAAAGCAGCTCGGATAAGCGCACCAGCAGCAGGATAGGTGAAGAAGCCACATCGCTATCGACCGGGAACTTTGCGTGAAATTCGTAGCTATCAGAAGTCGACCGAATTGCTGATCCGCAGCTACCTTTGCAGCATTTGGATCGTGGAATTGCTCAGGCCTTCAAAACCGACTTGCGCTTCCAATTTGTGTGCTATCCATGCAAAACGCGTCACATCATGCCCAAGGACATCCAGCTGGCCCATCGTATCCGAGGAGAGCGTGTTATATTAACTTAGCATATAATCAACGGCCCTTTTCAGGGCTCCCAATTTGATGGATTAGAGTTCAGAAAAGTTTTTACAGGCCGAACTGAAAGGAGCATTTAGCGAAAATCGTGGTGTCGATGATAATTCGATACCGATAGGTGCCATGGATATGCATATCATAATGAAGAATATTAAATATATGACATGATGTAGTGAATATATCCGAAGAAATCACTTTGGTGAAACTGCATTATAAAATTATTTGTGTACGAATGCCGCAATCGATAGTCGACTCTAATTTGCGCTGGGTAATTTCCTCGGAGGATTCAATTCCTCCTTTGAGCATTAAGAAACTCTTTCTGGTAAAACGAAGTGGTATGAATCACATTATTTGAATGATAGAATGAAGAAGTTTTCTGCCAATTTCCTTAAACCTCCAAACATATCTTTCTCCCGTTTGTCGTTTTCGCGTTCGCTAATCCTTTCTCACAACACCCATTTCTCGTTTGAGAAATTGTTGAGTAAACATTGTTTGCCAGTGCGCGTAGAGCGGGAATTCCTAAAGATTCATTGCACCTCTAATAAATTGCCGAAAGACGTGGTCTTACGTTGATCGCACTTGATTGAAAAAATCCAAAACGAAATGTATTTGGTCGCAGCATTATATGAGTAGAAAGCAAATAATCGCTCGAAAATGACTTGATTTTCGCGATGATGTTTCACGTTTTTCATGTTATGCATCCAATATTGGATACGAAAGTTTTCCACTGATGGGAAAAAAATATTCAGAAGCTTTCCTATTAATTGCGATTGATTGAAAAATCACAAAACCAAATGTATTTGGTTGCAGTGTTATATGGATAGAAAACATTAAAATAAACTCTTTCGCATGAATGTATTTTTCAATTCCCAGGGGAACTGGCAGATTATTTTTCAGCAACGAGAATTCCGCGCGTGTATATGTGTGTGTGGCAGCCGATGTTTCAAGCGGAACCGTGGCATCACTCTCCTCCTGATGGATTCCCTTCTGGCCTTAGGTGCACATACAGGCTCTTGGTGACACCGTTCATTAGCGCTTTCATGATAAACGAAAATAGCTTCACAACACAGCGACAACATGCTCCAATCGCTGTTCAATCATAACTGAGGGGGTTTACGAACGGCGCTCGCTTATATACCGATTGGTGATTTCAATAGCCTGTTTTGAAAGCAATTTTAAGACTATTGAAACAATTTTTTGGATGAAAAAGTAACAAGTATATGACGCGTAGACCTTTTATCTTTCGAATGAAGTGTTTATCATATCATTTCGTTCAGTTGTTTAAGAGCTATTAACGCTCAAAATCTCGGTCTCCGGCGTAACGCTTTCATTTTCGAAACTTTGGTTTTACACCCCGGTATAGAAATGAAAGACGTAGTCCTACGTCAATAATTGGACACAAAATTTTTGAAGATATTCGGCATAGAAATCTCAACTCATTACAAATAAAAATGACGCAAGTGATATTACGTTGAGACGGCGAAGTTCCTCTAGGTATAACACGCCTTGAATGCATTCTGTAGTGGCAAGCTCTAGAATAGAATTTCTTTGACGAAAAATTTCCCCGTCCAGAACGGGAACCGAACCCGAACCCCCGGCATGTTAAGTGTGACGCTCCACTCGACCACGGGAGTACAAAACGCAAACTGTCAACAACCATGATGATATGTTTTCAGGGTTCTACTGTACTTGACGTGGTAGAAAGGATCATTAATGCTTCCACAGAAGTTTAGAAATATATTTAAAACAGCATTCTCATCTTAGTTACCTCGTCGATATAATCGTTATCCAGAACATTGCCGGTAATCGCATTAATTCGTATCCTCCGGCGTGATTCCACAAATATTTACGACACACTACTACTATCAATTGAGTAAATTAAGTGAAAATAACATTTTCACGTGGTAGTAGTAGGCATCTAAATAAAAATACAATTGTCTATGTCACAAGGTTATAAGTAGTTGTGAAAAAGGAGCTATCTCACTAAATCACTCCAAAATCTACATCACACTTATTTCCATCATTTTTCTCCAATTTTATTAAATTCATTCTAATTTTGATCACAACGAAAAAAACACAGCTCAAGTCTGACCACCTGTTCTTTTGTGATGAGGAGATATAAGTGAGAATCGAAGCTTTATTTAATATCTGAGATAAAAATCGATTGCCACAAATGTTTGTCCGGGCACCACTGATCATCCGATTGAAGCTGTGATAATTTTGTTGTGTTCTTCTCCGCACAATGAATGATTGTACAGTGTTAAAAATTACAAAATTTTGAAGGAAAAACTCTAACGAGTATGTTGGATATATTAGGAAATTTAGAGGAAATGAGTATAGGTCAGAAATGACTCAACTGCGTATTTTAAGTATTCAAATAACGCACCCATACAACCATTCCATGCCAAACAGATAGAGTGGTTATCAGTTTATCGTGATAAGTAATAGTTTTGTTCCTTATCGCAAAATATTAGACCTGCATTTTTTTGCAATACCTGCTAAAATGGTATTTGATTCTCTAATGGAATAACGCACCTTCAAAATAAAAAAAATAAAATAACTTTTTCGTATCAAATATGCATTCGAAGTAAAGTCAATGTAAAAAAATATTTTATAACTTTTTTTAATTTAAAAATTGTCTACATCGTTATAGAGAGCTAGAAAGTGTCCAAATCCAGTGAAGTAAAAATAGCGTGAATCCATCAAGGAATACCGGAACAAAAAGCGCTCAAAGTCAAACGTTTTTTGTGACGCAATCGAAATTTTGTATTTCAATTTGCTCCCCCTAACACGTTCCCGAATGACGTAATCCTACGTCAAAATAATTTTGGAGAGAACAGGAGTGTTCAACATTTATAAATTATTCGAATCAAAATTGATTCAAGCGCGATGTTCGCCGTGTCCGCTAGTAGAAACTATAAAATTTAGAATTTCGAGTTTGACATTCAAAATTTGGAAGTTAAATTTTAGTATTTTAAATCCGTGACACGATGCATCATAGAAGTACATCATTAATATATCAAAAATAAAACATCAAGGCTTCCACAAATAATGTTCATTCTGAACTAAATTGGACATTTTAAATGCGATGAAATTAGTATTGCTTATTATTTAAAACCAATTAGTATTCTTCATTTGATTATAGACTCAAATAAACCAATGAATTCTGTCCGATTTTTATGATCATTCCCAAGGTACCATAGATCAACCGTTAGTATCATAGAATGCAAACGAAACAAAATCAGTTTCTTTTGAAATATTCCAATCAATCATTCCGACAGAACTTCCTTTGTTCAACGAAATAATTTGTCCGAAAATAATTGCTGATCATTGATGTATTTATAATCGATTAAATTATCAACAAAAAATCACATATTAGCAGAAAAAAAAGTACTCAATAACTTTTGTTATCAGATTTAACCTTAATAAAAATCGCATTAAAATGAAAAATTACACGTCAAACAAAAAAATCTCTCCTACACCTCTCTCTGCGCTTGGTCACTTTTGCTCACAGCAGACCAACAATTGGCCCTGGATGAACCTGCCGCGGTGGAGGATGATTATAATTTTATCATAAGATGTGCAACTTTTCTCGTTTCCGTCTGATTTTCCCATAGCTGGATGATTGTTTCTGTAAACTCATCGTCGGCTCTCTACCATCTTCGGGCTCGCAGTTGTGTGTTGTGATCCGTTTGAGGAAGAAAATTCCTGACATCGACTTTTTCACTTCCACCTCTTCGGTGGTTCCTGACGTCGGACCGCCCTTCTGCCGACCAAAGCCGCCACCCGCCACCCGCCACCATACTATTGAGCCTTCTTTTTATAATACACTTTCCGATAAAACTTACCTTGCATAATTTTCTCATCAGTCTTCGTCTCTTCGGAGCGTCTGTTCCCCGCCCCCTTCGTTCTCCTACTCCTCAAAAAGGTGTACGCGTGTGTGAGTTTGTTTGTGCTCCGCTTGGGCTTGGGCGCATTCCAACGTTTGCCACGGGTAAAAGCGAAGCCGCTGCCGCTGATGCTTTTGCCAGGTTCCGTTTCAATCTAATTTCATAATCCAATGCATAACTGATAAGACCTCTCGGGTTGACGCCACGACGTGACGAGATGCTGCTAGCGCCAGGAACAGGTTCAATTCCGTCACTGCCTGCGAATGAGGAACGGCAAGTGATCAAAGTTAAATCGATTCAATTTTCTTCATGCTTCTTTTCATTACGAGGGATTTTTTTTTCTGCGGCAACACGCTTAATTCTGGTTGGGTGGCAATTATTCTTATTTCAACGCAGTTCCTTTTATTGCTATGTATTGTGGATCCGATTGGGAAAAAAATACTGATGGTTCGCGAAGAATGGACTTATTGCATGTTGTTGGTTTTAAATTTCCTGAACTGACAAGAGGATAAAAAAACTTTCGTTTTATATCGCATGTCCCTGTTCACTTTCACTCTTCGCTTGTATGTAATCAGTCAGGAAGACTTTGATTCATTTCCGCCCCTATTCCCAGCTTTTTTTTTTTTCATTTTTCCATAATGAAAACCTAGCGCAGACAGATTCACACTGAGCCCTGGTTCAATCTGGCTCTCGGCAAGAACATACTTTGCTCACTATTTTACTTCATAATAGCGTGACTCTAAGCCGTCAGATGTCAGTGCCAAAGTTTCCCGCCTCTTTGGTTCGTCATTCCTCCCGAAGAAACCAAATGTGCTGCAGCTGAGGTGAAAATTAGAACACTATGCTATCGTGGTGGAGGTTCGATAAATCCCTCAAAAAGAAATCACCCCTCACCTAAGACTGTAAGCTATGATTTTTGGGCGGCTCATATTTTGCACTGCTCATCGCTGTTCGCATTTTTGCCTGGGAATGAATCCTCCTCTTAATGCACACACACAAACACAGAGTCTGGCTCTGAGCTGGGGCATTCGCAAGCAACAGCCGAACCGGAAAGCCAGAAGATCAGATATGAAAAAAAGCTAAGTGAAAAAGAAAATTGGACTAAAAGTTGCAACGCCTAACGGATGGAGGCAAAAAGTGAGTCAAAAAAAACCTAACCAAAATGAGATCACGGGAGTTCGCTTTATCTTTGGTCACAGCCCCTTCTAGGTGAGTCAAAGCAAGGATAGCAAGGAAGAAGATTAGCGCTGTTTTTTTTTCTCCTAGAGCAGTAATTTGTTCTGTCAGAATGCTGTGATAATCGTATGAGTTATATTTGGAACAAACATCGATATTCGTTCGTTTATATTTGTTTAATTTTTTGTCGAGCAATTACACACTACCGATTTCATTTCATTGATAGAGAAGAATCGGGAGCAGTTAAAAGATAACAATGCATAGATAGGCATAAAGAATTTTGAACGAGATATATTCCATCACTTATCGTACGTATTGAAAGCTCTCATATCATTATGCAACTATGAAAATTATTCTTGAATGGACTGAGAAGGCAATCGAGAGTATCCCTTTATGATAATTTCAACTAACCCTGTGCTCCATTAAACTCAAACTGCAACCATCAACCATCAATTCAAATTTATATATGAATTATATAATATGAAACAAGCAGGGCCCGAAATCTTCGACGGTGGAAAATGAAGACCGACCCTACTCCCAGTAGTTTCGCTTCGACTAGAACTGCTTCGGCAGTCGCCGCCAACAAAAAATGACTTGACTAGAAAACGAATTGACTAGCGTTGACTAGCGAGGATGACTGGTGAACTAGTCCAGTCAGTGGTTATTTTATCTGACTCGACTAATGAATACAAATCTGCCTCTTCATTCAACTGACTTCAATCCACATTTCCATTTCCCCCTGACACTAATTTTGTACCCCCGTATGCAATCTTATTGTACGTCCATATAAAGTGGATCGAAACCTTGATTCCTGATGCAAAAAAGTAGTTACTCCATCAATGGACGGTTTATTTTCTACCCATCGTGAACTCAAACCAACGAACATCGGGACATTTATCAAGTATGCTATAAATGTTCTCGCGTTAGTATTAGTTAGTATTCGGCGTGCAAAATAGCGCACACACACACTGCACGTTATTTTATACGTGTAAGTGATTTTCGTGTACGATACAAAAGAATCTAGCTCACCGGTAGCGTATGGCAAACCACGTTGAACTCAAACATAGATGCATGTAGGGGAAGTGGGGGCATAGTGGTCACCCTAAGGAATGAGCCCATTTCCAGCGTCCACATAACTCTTCAATTCCAGTTTCTCGAAGAATATTATAGTTCAACTCATTGTTGTTCAAGATAGCAAACGGCTTTTACTATAAAAATTCAAAATAGTACAATTTTCATCGTTAGAAAAAAAGGTGGAAAATCGAACTTTTTTTTTTTGCTTGGAGGTAAAGTGGTCACCTAGTGGGGGCAAAGTGGTCACTCGCACATATCAAGCTAAATGGCATAGATTTATGCGTTTTTTTCGTCCAAATTTGTTCAAATCATATTTGATACAGTAGGTACATGTATGAAATAAGCTTGGCCTTTTCACCTAGAGTCTCAAATTAGATTTTCTCATGCATACAAAAACGTAGTAAGAAACACATAACGTTTCGCATAATGAGGTTTGGTTTTGTCGTAGTGGCATATTTATCCAGGGTCATAAGCCATAAAAGGATCCTCTTCAAAAGCAGAATGTGATGCGGTATATCAGCTTTAGTAAACAGAACATTGTAAGTCGTTATTCACCTATGACCACTTTGCCCCCAAACATCAAAGTAATTTCTATGCGAATTAATCGCTGAGATTTAACAAAATATCTGTTCACCTCTTCTAGAATATGTGAACAGTCGTCCAAACTAATGATTTGTCCAACATATGAGATTGAATAAACTAAATTTCATGAGAAATTCTTTAGATACCATGCGCACAGAACTACGGCCAAATGGCTATCGAGAGAGTAATTTCTGTTTTTATTTGTATTTTGACATGCGAGAGCTCTACTGAAGTACAGGGTGACTCAAAAGTCATTAAATTCTTCAAACATAAGGTTACTATCAATACGGCATCTATAGTCAATAGTTATACTACCAAACAAGCAGGTGACCACTTTGCCCCTCATGACCAATTTGCCCCCACTACCCCTACATGTACATGGGAAAGAGAAAAGGAGGAACGAATTCATTTTGGGGGAAGTCACTTCAAAATGCAATGAGGACAATTTGACTGGGAAGAATGAAATGATATAGTCGAGTCGGTAGAGGGAGATAGCGACTAAACGCCCGACTGACTGTTCAGCCATTACTGACTACGGATATAGTCAGTCGGTTAGTCAGCCGACTATCCTCAGTTGACTATGACTATGCCGTGCCCTGGAAACAGGCCAATAAAACAATATTTATTCTGCATTACTCATTGCCAAAAACTATTCAACACAAAAAAGCACTTCTACGGCTTTGAAAAGACATTATGATATATATACACGTATACATAACAAATACAATATAGATTCCAGGTACACGAAGACAGAAGATGATGAATATGGCATATGGTTTCCATTATCAGTAACCATAGTTCTGTACTCAAATTAGTCATCAATCAAACAAAACTAGACTTAAATAAACTATCAGAATTAAACAAAGTGAAAAACTGAGCCATTCAATCCATAATTTCAGAATTGCAGTGAATCATTACAATTTAGAGTTAGAGGCACCATTTGTAGTAATGTGTAATTAAAATCAAAATTGCATATTAATTACAAACTGCCGGAGTCCGCTTCATCGTATTAATTGGGGCATTTCTTTCCCAATTATATGAATGCAGTGCAACTGGCATTCTGCCCTGGTATATTGTTGCCCCATTTTGTTCTTGATTCCTTCCCGCATCCCGGCTCCATGGATGCCAACTCACACTTCTGATGGCTCGGCTTATCGTTAAAAGTATACTTTTCTCTCGGTTTCCCCGACAGAATGCTGCTTCCGTACGGTTGCAGAATCAAAGAGCCCGCGCACGGGGAGCAGAAAGCTCCACAATAACTATGTGGAAGCCGGCAGCACTCCAGCCATCATGGTAAATACAAAGTGCAATTCCGCATTAAACTTTCTCTGTTTAATAATATAACAATTTTTGTTCCGCATTGCACATGAGAAGTTTCGTTTTCTTCTCGCTTCGCCGTTTACAATTCCGCACGGAGCCATTTATCTGTTTGTGAAAACATCCCCTCTCCTCTCCACGGTGGACCGACTCCAATCTCTGACGATCATTTCATTACCATGTTGAGTTTTTCCACCCCCCTACTCGTAGCCATCATCGCGCCTTGTCTTGCCTCCAAAGAAAGGGGCGCTTTGCGCGTCAAACTTCGGCGCACTTTTTTTCCGCGAATGCCCAAGCGTTTCCACTGCAAGAGCAACAGCTCGTAGTTTTGTATGTGTACCCATCGAAGGCGTCGTTTTATTCAATTACTATTTTATGCATTTCAATTAACTTAATTTTAGCCCATAACTTTTTACGACGTTTGTTTCGGCTGCTGCTTTCTATGATCAATACTACCACTTTCAGCATGTCAGGTATTGGCTCGTCTTTTGCCTCCAGCGTTAGCTTCTCGAGTTTGCGGAAATGCGGGAGGACGCACACTTTTTAGGTGCACTCAGTTCCGTCTGGCCAATTTCTGACATTACGTCGGAAACAAACTGGGCCCACCATCGCGAAACTTTTTCAATTTTTTATTATACTTGCAAGTGAAAACCGTTAGAATAGCGGGAAAGACAAACTGGGGAATGTTGGCATATACAGCGGGTAAATATGATAAGTAATGGGCTTCTTGGTTCCGAATAAAATGGAAGAAAAGATAGGAGAGAAAAAAAAAACAGGAGAGAGTGTGTACCTTAACAAACGAATGAAATTGGAATCGTTTCATTGCTTTTTATGTGTCGACTGTTGATTTTATGATATTTTTATGACTTCCCGCCAGCTGGACCGAGAGCGAAAGTTTTTCTATTTCCTTGCACCTTTTCCCTTGCCCACGCTATTTTCACCATCCGAAGCTCGAGCAACAAATCAATTTGAAGTGGGGAAATGTTTTACCGGCTTTGTGCGACGATTGCTTAATTTTCCGGTTCGGAGATTTTTTCTTGTTTTATGTCTATCGGATGCGTCCGGTGGAAGGTGTTTGATTTAGCACTCTTGGTGCTACGTAACTATTCGACAGTTGGATGGACACTTGTGTGATATATTAATATTTAGTAAACGTTGACGTAAAATTATTTTGCACCTTTTATCGCCTAACTGAAATTTTCTTTCGTATAATTTTAATGAGGGGCTTAGAATGAAAGGGATATAAGTGATTTGATCGATTTCTCTACATCGACTCTCTCTATTGGTCATAACTTAGCTGCAAATACATTCCGTACTGTATTTGGCAATGTGGAAGATAGGTCAGAACCTCATCTATCGGACTCTATAGCAAACTTAAATTGGAACGTTTTTGCAGTTGAGTTATTAACTAAAGAAAAAGTTGATGAAGAGAAATCGATCAAGTCACTTACACCCCTTGCATTCTAAGCCCCTCAAATGTTGTTGTATTTATGGGTTTATCAAAATATTTATCTCATTGTTGTTGTGAATTCAGTTTTAACCCTGCTAATCTTCTCGCATTGTTACAATTGTAACGTATTTAACAGTTCGTGATTTTCGCTAACGTGATTTCAATATCAATCAGTGAAATTTGCGTGCCAAATTCATTTACGGTCTCGAATTCTGTTTCATCGTCTCAAGCGGTATACGGTGCCATTGTTGCTTTCAATTGAAGCAGAGCCTCTCCCAACAACAATTATATCAACAGTTTGTTGTTGTTATATCCATCTTGCGCAGCAATGGCTAAGAGATGTGAAGCGAACCCTTGCTACACGACATCCGCTCGCAGTAGCAGAATCGCCTGTTGAAAGTGTGATAAAATGTACCACCTCAAGTGTGCTGGTATTTCGGACAATCAGCACAAAATCATTGCTTACGGCCAAAATTTGCCACGTTCGAGTTGCTGCAGACACGCACCCAAGACTACTGCGCCTGGAGATTGTTACTGTTTCATTTTGTAGGCTCTAGTGTATATTTATAAACATAATGATAACGCTCTGAAACAGAACTATATATGTAAAGTATGAAAACATTTTAGTACAACACTCAACACACACACCTACCTTCTAAAAGCTGCAGTGCCTGGTGCGAAACTCGAAGATCATAAAAAAAGTGGAATATAAATGGTTAAAAAAAGAAGATAAAAGCTGTCAGGAAAAAGAGGAAGAAAAATCATAAATTACTTGGTAGGTGTAATTGTTACAAGCTGCCATTTCCTGGTTTAGATCCGTACTGAAAGCACGATTTTAAAAAGTGTATTCTAGTATTCTACAGTTATACTACAGAATACTTTAGAACAGTGCTTAGGTGTGCTTAGGAAAATTGTAAGAATCAGGTAGGATTCCAAAAAGGACCATAGAAGATTTAATCCAGTTAACAAACTAGCAGCAGGAGCCTTATACCTCCCTCTTTGTTAGGGTCCGTTATATCATCCGCTGGAAACCTCCAGTGAACAGCACGGGTGAAATCTCTCGCTTTTAGCACGGAGTTTAAAATCAAACTTGCTTTAGCTGGTCCGCAGCAAAGCTTTGGGCGATCGTGACATCGTCATCCCGAGACCCGAGAGGAACTCAATCGCCAGGACATTGATACCCCGCCACCACGTGCATCAGGAGCAGCAGCAGCCGGCCGGCCGTCCTGACACACTACACACCCACACAGCAGCTATTGTATAATAGGTAACAATAAAAAAAAATATACTTACCTGTTTTATATTGGTGATAATCCGAGCCCATGACACGCTAAATCACCTCGATCACGAGGAAAGCCGACCCTGAGAGCTACAGGCCTCAAGCTCGAGCTAGCCACCAAAAAAGAGGCCTTGAGAGCCCAACCTCAACGATCCCCGAGGCTCAGACCAGGGATCGAGGTTTAGAGGGAAGTCCGTCTGATCCCCCTTGAGAGTAATAAGATGTACGAAATTTCGAAAACGAGATTAATAATATGCAGTTTGAATTCAGCAAAGTTTTCGACTCATTTTTTACTGACACTGATCACCCTGCTGAAGTTAACGTGAATAAAAGATACTAGATACGTTCCACGAAATTCGGCCGCAAAGCGAAAAGCCGTATAAGGAATCAATTATTCTAATACAAATTCAATCAGATCGGTTCCAAATTTGTTAAACATGTAACTCGGTTTATCATTCAAAATGCATTTTATTTTTTTATTTTTATTTCATTTTAATCCAAAATTAAATTCATTTAAATCAAAAATACATACATAACATAAACATCAAGATCAGGATCCCGGCTACCGTCCGGGATATCTTAGGTAGCCGGGATCCTGATCTTCTGCTTCATCTATACCTGTTCCTCAGAAACGCCGATGTCAACGTTTAATGATGTTTCCTTCGTTGTGTCCCCGTTTCATATCCCTCCTATCCGATCGATAAACTTTTACTTAGTCGCGGCAATACATACACACACTCTTTACAGATGCACGGGCCGAAGGTTGTGCAGTCCACTGATCATTCAACAAGAGCCAAAGGTTGTACCGCTCATGACAACTCTACACGAACTGATGATTGCGCCGGCTAGTGACCATTCTATCCTGGATTCCTCGAGTCGAGAAAGACGCACCACGCTAGATATGGGGTACAGACTAGGGAGCGTTGCTGATTAATGGTCAGCTGCATCCCAATAGGAAGTAGCCCGTGTCGGGCACACGTATAGAGCATCGAAGACTGCAACATACCAATTATGAGAACACTTGTAATACTAACCTCGAGCCAACCGCGAGTAATCGGTTACATATTACTAACATAGTTGTAAGACAAAAATTGTCAAAATATTGGACTCCCGGCCCCGTCAGGCTAACGCCACATGTGCCTTAATAAAAAATATATTTTGGAAAAAAAAAAAAAAATAGATTCTCCATGCTCTTTTTTTGTTGTTTCTGTTAGTAAGTGTCCACGACTAGTGGGCTCCTTGTCTGAGCCTTCTGGTGTGGGGGTTAGTGGAGGGTAAAAAAATAAAAAAAAACTAAGTATTAATAATAAATGACGCTAGTTAATGCATACGTCGATACGGCAAAAGTTCCATAGGGAACGTTAACGCCATTCAAGAAGAAGAAGTTTAAAGAGCGGCCGTATAGCGAGGTATGGGTGTAGATGCATCAGATCTGATAGTTTTATCAGGTAATGCTGAGCATGGTATATGTCCAGCCACTGGGGTTGATGATACTGCACCACATAATAGGTTTTCTCGCGCGGTTCCAGTTCCTTCAAACATGGATAATACCGTAGTTCAAAAAAATAAAAACAACTGCTCAGCTTTTCCGATTATGTATATCGCGAAGGAACCGTCACCAGTTAGCTTGAAGTAATATACACACTAGTACTTGTCCAGCCACTGCTGGGAGAGATGCTACGTCTCTGCCAAATTCTCCATTGTTGTCAGATACTACCAACATGAGGCACCCGCAATTTGCAACAGTCGATCATCACGTGAGCACTCCAGCCACTACATCAGTTTCGTAACAACCACACATCAATGGTTATCAGCACTCAGTTGCTACGACCAGTGTTATCAACAAGGAAGCTTCATACCACACGAAAGCCCAACGACGCGGTGGATCGCTATACCAGCAATGCTGCAAATTTTTCACCTGTGTCAGCCACGTCAATAGTTCTCACAGGTAATTTACACTCCGGTATATGTCCAGCCGGTATAAGCTGGCTATGATACTACGCCACTGATTCAATCTTCATTAACACCAGTTACCGATCAAAATGGACAACGGAAATCCACAACCAGTACCAACACTCGTCTTCCGGGACCAATTCACAAAACATCACAACAAACATTCGTTTACCAACTAACGCAGACAATGTTAGTGATAGTAGTAGGTCTATTGTAAGTAATTTAAGTAATGTTGTGCGCCGTTCTGGTTGGTTTTATTTGACGCGGTTCATGCCGACAGAAACAACTGAAACGTACGTCACTTCACGGTGAAAACGAAGTGAATTGTATACAACGTTATTACGGCTGCCACCGTGTGTGTAGAATCCGGAAGAGTTCATCCGTCGTGACAACTTTGATGAACTCGGTATTATTATGAATAGCTAGTCACGCGGAATGGAGTAAGTTTAATTTCGTATTTATTTAGCTTTTTTGCTAACATTTTGAATCTTGTCTTGCTTTTCGGTAAATAAAAGACAAACAAACATCAATTTACCGCCTGGTGGCAATTTTAGAACGAAATCCTGACGTATCCAGAGGACGTAAATTTGTTTATTAGGATTCGTTAAATGCACTATGGGATGTAATTGAGGACTAAAAATGTAGCTCCCGTAGACCGATTGAAACATGGCGAAAGGTCTAATTTCGATTGTCCTAATTGAATAGAATTTTTTTGTTTCTATTTTATGGATTAGACTAACAGAGAATTACAACCCCATAAAATGACAATGGAGGCCACTGGCCCAAAACGATCATTATGATTTATTATGTATGATATTGATTTGTTGATATTTTGAATATAAAATAATAACTGTAATGTTTTTCCAACATTGCAGAGCTGGTTTTTGTAATTCAAACATTCGCAATTCGTGAACAAAACCCGAATCAAGACGATAGTTACATCGAATAAGGCCATTCATCTTTCGTTTTTTTGTAATAGATATTTTCAACGACATTGTTTTGAAAACATACTTTGAATGAAAGAATATTTAAGTTTCAAATAAGGAAAAAATGAATCTATCATTGCAAAGCTTTTAAATTAATAAGTTTTAAATTATTCTCTAATTCTTTTTCCATAATTTTGATATCCGTCTAAAGAAAATCTGAATCATTTTCTGCTCCTCCAAATTCCTTGAAACTCATCAGATGTTTCATATGAAAATTATGCTTCTGACCGACGCTACTGACCAGTTTCTGTTTAAATAATTACATCAAACCTCATGTCACGCATATCAAATTACACGAGAATGGGAAGGATAAGAGGATTAAACTTCAGAATCCCATATGAGAGTAGCTCAGATTATACTGATCATGAGATGGATAAATTCGGGTTTATTCTGAGATATAGAAGATATTATTATTAATCAAAATTATAGAAACGGTTCTTAAAAAATGACATTAACGTTGACCTATACTAAATACTTCTCACTATTGAAACGAGTAAGACAGAGCTGAGTACAAGAGTATGCGAGATATCGATTATTAAACTAATGATAGTCGAGCTTTATCTCTAGAGTAATTTATAGAAAGAGGAAAAATTACATTCCCATATGTTCAGCAGCTACACAATGAGGTACATATAGAGGTGGAGCAGTAGGCGAAGTGTATCTGTATAGGCGAGCAAAATATCGTGTCGTAATTATTTGCATTGAATATGGAATGTATATGGAAGTAACAAAACAATGTTTAAAGTACTCACGGTTGTATGATAATTTGAGCCAAAATTCTCATGGAATCATTCAACTGATTGTTTTTTAACAGACGACAATTATATCGTGGCTTATTTCGATTATTCATGTGGTAAAAATGTCCAGAGAACAGTCGTATGCTTAGCTCTCGAAAGCAATAACATGTTCGGTGAAATTTTGATTAATTGGCGATTATTATCTCACAACATACACACCGACACTGAGAGCATTCGAAACATCAACTTCATAACAGTAATATAATGAAACTTCCTTTCTTTCTATGAACGTGGGGGAGTGAAAATGGCACATGGAAATATCACTTTAATCCGTCTTTTTCGACGTGATTTTACAAATATTCACTCCACGCTATCACATTAGCCTCATGTTCAGCGGGAGCTCTATAAAAATGTACGTTTTTAATTGATAAATTACTTCCTCAAAATAGTATTTTTACATGGATGCGGTGAGCAATCAAAGATAAACACAACGACTGACGTCACTATTTGCGAAATAGTTATGGCAGCGCATGCTATGTCACTCGAAACTCGACCATCTTCATTACCTTTTTTCTAGGACATTGGCAGCTACATTATTCAAGAGCACCCTAGTATTCCTCCTCATCTTTGAACCATCGTTTGATTCAACAAACTAACGCACCAAGCAAATGATTCCGAATAGTCGGCATTGAAATCATCGAGGTATAATCGCAAACTTGTCATTCTAAAACATACGTTTAATTAAATGGAATATTTTTTAGAGGCGAATGAACTGCAAAGTTTAAAGCCTCTTAAAAACAAAGAAAGAAAGAAAGAATGGAATATTATCTCATACACTTATTTATTTTACCTACATAACGTTCAAACGTCCGAAATTATGCAACCGACATAACGTTCAAACGCCCGAAATTAAACAACTGACATGTCTCTTATAAACGGAAAGGAACTCTTTCACTTCACGCAGTTTATTTTTACACGCAACTGTCCGTGACAATGATGATAGACACAAACAAATTTAGTGAAGTGCAAGTGACGTGAAGCGTTTGTGACAATGATGTTCGTGAGCAGGCCCATTATATTTCGAAGAGATGTAACTGTGACCCATCAAATATTCGATGTCACAAGTTGTTACGTCAGAACCGAGAAGAGACGCCACCCTTATCATTCATCTCATTCAAAATAAGTGTTCCCGAAACTAATCGTTAGAATGATTTCATGCAAGGATTTTTGGCCAGAATGTGTATCTATATCTCCATCTTCTAACCGGAAACCATCAGCCGAAGCTACTGCCACCCGATGACCTACAACTCGAATCAATTGATCATCGAAGCGGTCCTCAAACAACACAAGCCGCTTTTTTATACAAACATCCCTCTCCTACTGTGTCTCGAGCCACGACATTATTGTATAAAATGTCGGCGGAATGAACACTTCGATCAACGAGTACTATCTAGCATGTTCTGATGCGTCATATGATATTTTCGCTTTCACCGAAACATGGCTCAATAGTAATACGTTGTCGCAACAACTGTGCGGTTCTCCGTACATAGTATACCGTTCAGATCGTTCAGAAATAGTACAAAGATCACTGGTGGCGGAGTTTTACTAGCCATAAATTCGAAATTCGTATCACGAGAGCTGCTTCCTTCTAATGGCTGTACTGTTGAGCAAATTTGGGCTGCCGTGACTACGGTCACAATCAGTGCTTGGAAATATCACATCAATCTTTTCAGCTGAATTTCCGGCCACATTCGATCATTATATCATTGCATTCGGGATACCGAAAATGAACCAACGCCAAACCTCACAATCACAGCAAGCCACTCACAGTTGATTCATCCAGTTTTTTTTCATTCTGTTTTTCGTTCTGTTCTGCGTTCACGGAATGTGAGCAAAACAAAATATCCCTAGTTTTGTCATTCATTGACATTAACATACCAGTGCATTCACTATCAGCATCGTTCTCGGACACTGACGAAACGGAGAAATTCGTTGAGGAAGATAAGAAAGTACAGAATGCTCATAATAGTGACAATAAATTAAATTGTTCAAGCATTCAAGGTTTCCGTCTCAGTTAAATTGCTTTCATTTTACATAGTGAATATGCAGTTCCAAATCCACTTGTCAGAAATGCTTCAAAAGAAGAATTCCGATGTAAAAAATACCGTCTTGACTCAAATTTCAAACATTTAATTCTTTTTAAATTCTGAACACACGAACATAAAATGGTGGTGTCCAAGACACGACCGCAATGGGAATATTTCGAGCTTCCTTTTGCAAACGGATCAAACTATGCTATAGGATTAGCGGATGAAATTGCCAACATCCAGCTTTGGCTGACACAGTTTGCATTCGCTGCTTGGATCGATTCTGCAGAATGCCCCCTCGCCGTCCAAGCCTAAGCAATCCTTAGCTGTGAGTGTGCATGCAGATCTTGCTCTTTTGTTGGCATTTCCGCTTGCGCCACCGATTTGCGTTGCCCTTTCGGAGTAACTTCAAAAACAACTGAATAAGCAAGGCACTGACTCAATGAGAAAATCACACACATATCGGGATACTGAAAATGAACAGTCACAACATTCCTGACAATTCAATGGCAATGAATAAATGTGAATGAATTCTCATGACTCGTGCTTTGTGGAAAGCTCAGAGAGCACAGAATGAATATGAATGAACACAGTTGTAAATTTGTTTGCCGTCGAATGAATGACAGTAGCATCGACAAGCAAAATAAACGCGTTACACTGATAAAAATATATTTTCAATGTTGCTTAACAAGCTCAATATTTCCAAGCTCTGGTCACAATATATACAATATAGGCGATGCCAGTATAACATCGCCTATATACCTCCAGATCGTATAAACGATTCAACCGTAATTGATTCGCATATCTCCTCGCTTAATTGGATAACAAATCAAATGTTACTGACTGACAACATTCTTCTATTTGGTGATTTCAGTTTGTCCGGCATTAGTTGGATTCAGAGTACAAGTAAACACTTGTATCCATATTCATCACGCTCATCTATGAACTGTTTAACTGAACGTTTACTGGACAGTTTTAGTGCTGCTGGCTTGTGCCAAATGAACGGAATGCTCAACGATAACAACCGTATGCTCGACCTATGTTTCACCAATTCAGAAATGGTCATCAACACAACGGTGATCAAAGCTCCTTCCGCCTTAGGTCAAATATGTCGCCATCACCCTCCGCTTCTTGTTTCATTGCGCGAATCATCGCCACTCGTTTTCGTTGATACGATCGAGTTAACTTATTACGATTATCGTAAAGCGAATTTTTCTTCAATGAATCGCTTCTTCATAACTGCGATATCGAGGTAGCCACGCAGTCTTTATCTAATGTTATCCTCTATGCGATTGATCAATTCGTTCCTAAGAAGACGACCTGCAGTTCTCGTCACCCGCCCTGGACTACCAATCTTTTGAAACGTCTGAAAAGGGAAAAACGTTTTACTTTGAGGAAATTTTCCTATTTCCGTTGTGTACTTTGGAAAACCCGTTACTCTGAAATCAGCAAAAACTATAAACGACTGAACAGAGCGCTATTTGGAGCTCATCTCAACCGTATTCAGAGTGATCTGAAAAACAACCCACAAGAATTCTGGAGATTTGTTGATGTGCAGAGGAAGGAGTCAGGACTACCTACCGTAATGACACGCAACAATGTGGACGTCGAGACATTTCAGCCATCGATCTTCAGCCATCCCAGTCCTGTGTACGAAAGTAGAGAGGGGGTCTTCCAGTCCTCTTCAGCGAGCAATTATGCATTTGATTTGTACGTATCCCCTCCGGTAACGCACCTTGCTTTCAGCTATCAAGGGCCGGGAGTTTCTTATATATCCAGTCGAGCGACTAAATTTGTAGAAGATGCAAACCCAACCGTCGCTCTCAATCGAATTACAACACCTGAGCAACAACAAAGCGTTGACCCTTCAGCTGCTCCTGGATACGATTCATCCCGACGAATCTCTCCTCTGTACTGTCAGAATGTACGAGGGATACGTACCAAAATTGTGCAGTTGCGATTGCTGCTTTCTAGTTGTGACTATGAAGTGCTTGTCTTCACGGAAACATGGCTTCGTGCAGATATCGAAAATGCCGAAATATCACCCGAATATAAAATTTACCGTTGTGATCGTAGCGCCCAATCCAGTCAACACTCTCGTTGCGGAGGTGTATTGATTGCAGTCAAATCTCACCTCAACAGTGGAGTAGTTATATTGTCAAATTGTGAAAATCTTGAGCAAGTAGCAGTTTGTATACGATTGAAATGTCGATGAATCTATCTCGTCGCTGTCTACCGCCTAACTCAAGTGTTGACTCTTATTCTGCGCATGCCAGTGCAGTTCAACAAATCGCCAACCATGCTTTTGAAGTGGACATTATTGTCTCTTTAGGTGACTTCAACCTCCCACAACCTCCCAACCTCCCAAGAACGGTAGATAACGAACTTCGTTTTGACTTTCACTCTCGCGATTTTGAGCGGCTCAAAGTGGTATTGGATGACATTGACTGGGACATCTCATTGCAAACCGGTCCAGAGATCCGGATTAGTTTCTAAATTTTATGACAAGCTTTTTTCAGTGCTTGAATACAATGTCCCAAGCAAAACAGGAGCTATTCACAACTCCAAAAAACCCTGGTGGACCTCAGAACTTCGGCATCTCCGTAACGTCCTAAGAAAGGCCCGTCACCGTTTCTTCCGATCAAAAACCGAAAGCAACCGCGTAAATCTCCGTGATATTGAAGCTCATTACAAGTCAGTACTCAAATACACCTACGATAACTATCTGTCCAAGATCCAGGCCAGTGTTAAGCAATACCCATCGTGCTTTTGGGACTTCGTGAAGAGTCGGCAAAATTCAACTCGCATCCCACGCAATGTTTTCTTTGAAGATGTCCACTGCTTTCATCGCTCAAGCTCTCTTTTGCCGATGATCTTAAAATATACCGGGTGATTTCATCTCCGTTGGACTGCGTAGTTCTTCAAGAAGACATTGGGGCTGATTCTGATGCGCGAATGTGAAGTGACAGCTCGGAAAAATTGCCTCACTCAATTCCCGAAGGCGGCTGTGGTGAGATTTTTACCTTGAGTGAACTCTCATGAACACTCACTCAATTCCCGTGGGCGATTGCAGTGGAAAAACATGCCATTTTGTGACTTTTGAAGTCGTATCCTCATTCGTTATCGACTAGTACCAGCAATGGTAGCCAAAAATAGAATTAGGCATTTCCAAAGGATTTGAACGATCTCTAATAATTCGCCGTTCCAAACGGGCAATAGCTACTGCAGATTCAAAGATGAATTCATCATCTACTTTATGAAAATTTCCGGAAAAAAATAGGCAATTTCGAATGCAATCCAGTTAAACTGTGAATTTTGAAATTATTTATATTTATTATTAACATGTAGACAGTTCAAGTATTTGGTATGCTATTACTAATGACGAGAATATACATCTTCTGCAGCCGCTATAACGCGGTACAAAATTAAATTGAAAGTTTTTTTTTTTTTTTTAACTGTATTATAGTGACTTTCAACTCATTTGGCTGGTTCGTCACTTTTACTTCCATTTTTGGAAGAATGTCGGGAGTGAGAATTGAACTCGTGACCTTTAGCGTGAGAGGCATGGATGTTACCACTACGCCAGATCGCCTCCACAAATTGAAAGTTTACAATAGTTGACCCTAACTGATACGAGAAACTCAATTCAGCATACCGTTTCCTTTCTCCAAAAACACAAATCAGACTTTCAAAAATTACGAAAAGCTACTTAAGTAGTTAAAAACCGTATATGTTTAATCAACTTCTTCCATGTGTGGGGCATCCTCGGTGTCATCCACTAGTGGAGGAGCATCTTCATCAGTAGTTGCGGATGGAGTATCTGTGCTTATCCATTTCAAGACCCAGCTTGACCATAAGGTAGATGCGAGATGCGTGCTCACCGGGCTCATCCAGTGAGAATCCAAACGATAACAGCGCAGTTTCGGACAGTGGAATTACAATATTCTTGACAGCTCTATCATTTTTATCGGCTAATTGTCTGTGAACAAAATTTAACTTCTAAATTTATTTGAATGCGATAATAAATATATCTTACCTTGATGACTTTTATGTGAGGCGACTATAATATTAATGTTCACTGTAATGTTATAAAGAATAGTCAACCTTCCGATAAACTTTTAGCAATAATTACGCTAAAATCAGCACCGGACACTAAGTCAAAAAACGAATGCGGAATCAAAACACGGATACGAAATCAAAACAATTGAAATAACATACACTCATATTAATGCAAAGGGACTATGCAAAAACAGATTTGAAAATATATTTTTATTTGTTTTCTTATGCCAGAGATATTATTTTTCATCAATTATAATAAGAGGAAAACATTTATAAAGATGAACGAAATTATTTCCTGTACATATTTGTAACAAGGAATGAAAATTTTTAAAATAAAAGAAATATATATTCATGAAACACATTAAATACATAGAGCCTTTGCAAAAAACACAAGCTTTGACATATATTTCAATGAACACTGCACCATTTGTAATTCATTGAGTATTTTACTCCAAAATGAACCTCTCACGTCAGGGAAATCGCCTTCGGCGATACGGTGACCTGGGTCATGTGACTTTGAGGAGTTCATTGTTGTCACATTCCATTCGCGCTGGAGAATCAGGCCCATTAATTCAATGCTAGAGTGGTGCTGTGATAATGGGATGCGAGTCAATGAAAGGAAATGTAAGACTATATCATTCGGTCGCTCTAATAGCCCCATAGTCTTCCAATATGAAATGGAATTGTCGATATTGGATCGCACAACGGCCATCTGCGATCTTGGAGTCACGATAAACTCAAAACTGAGATTCAATGACCACGTAGGCATGATGACTGGGTTTCATACGCCGCCACGCGTAGGAGTTCAACGATATCCATCTGCTCCTGTCTGGCCCACCTTCTACGAAGTTCATAACCTGAGGATTGAACGAATGCAGAAAAAGTTTATCCGTTTTGCATTAAGACTACCATGGAACGACCCACTGAAACTCCCCCCTTATGTCGACCGATGCAAGCTCATAGGACTGAATACACTATCTGCCAGGCGTACAACAATACAAAAATTGTTCATTTTTGATGTACTGCAAGGAAATATCGACTGCCCTGAGCTTCTAGTTAAGGTTTCCCTAAATATTCCTAATCGACGCTTTAGGAATTCATCTCTACTATCTGTTCCATTCCATAGGACAAACTACGGCTACAACAACTACTAATAGAAGACGGTGTTGAAATAAATAAAAAAATAAAAATAAAATAAATAAGACATTTTCTGTGACGTGTCTTGGCTAAATTGAGCCGTCGAGTTACATCTGGGGATAAGCACTCGCCTAGCGGTTCATCTGAAAACATACACATAGAAAAAGACACTCAGATTCCAAACACGGGAGTTGTGTTGAATCTGACGTTCATACTCATAGAAACGAGGGGCTCAACAATACTAAAATCAGTACAGCGCTACATGCTTTCTTCATCAAAACTAAGTTTCTATTTCTAACTAAGTTTCGGTGACTTGAAATTTTTCCATGTGATAGCATTCGCACTGCAGTGCGAGAAGATATGGGGGAAGGGTGATTAAACAATAAAGCTTTGCTAAAATCACCTAAAAGGGCCTCATAAAAATACTCGATAACAAAAAGCACCTTATTTTCTGCAGACGAAAATTTACATCGAGCTGTTCTTTGTAGATTACTTTCCTGTTTTTATTTACAATTTTAACAGAAGGCCTCAGCCTGTACAAAGTATGAGTTTAAGGTATTGGTATTGATATTGCAAGTTTGTACATCATTAAAATTTAAAATAAGAATGTAATTCATCAATCATGCATAGGTGTCCGTCTTTCCCGACCTTCCCTTATGTCGTCTGCGTGACAACGGCATGCGCGTAAACAGTAAAAAATGCAAATAAATGTCCTTCACTCACAGCGAGAATGTTATTATCCATCATTATGAAATGGGACTGGATCCTCTGGAACGTGTAAATTATATTTGCGATCTAGGAGTAACGATCGATTCTAAGCTAAAGTTTCTCGAAAATAAGTATAGTAACCGCCACAGCAATCGCAAATCCTTGCAATCGTGCGAATCCAGCTGCATACAATGCCCATGTTTGTATAGGAGACGTAAGCGACAAAATGAACAAAATCTTCTTTTTCGCCGTTTAGCATTCTACGCAATGTAATACGTTTGCTCAACATGCATCAAACATTTTTTGTTCCATTTGAGTCACATTGAGTCACATGTAGGGTCCAAACATGCCTGTCACGATAGTGTCTTATTACTTAGTGTTTCCTAGTAAATTAATATAAGGAATCATTGAAACACTGCTCATATAACAACTACTTTCTGTACACTGCACTGCGATGAACAAAGAAAAGCAATTACCTAAATTTCAGCATTGGAATCTGCAAGTAGATAATGAAATAACCAGTTCAATAGTAAAATTAAAATAATATTAGTTCTTAGCATTATAACTCCTCGAATTCGACATCGAATTATTCCACATACTCAGCATTTACTCATAACATTAAGTGTTAGTCACTCCACCATTTTTAGGCGATTGATCGTGATATGTTGCTAAAATTACCAATAATGCAGATTGCCTTCACAATTTCAATTAATTGAAAAAACACGAATCTGCTGTTCTTATCATATCCCAGAGTATTCAGGAAAAAGTACTATTCTTGACTCGCAACAAATCCGAAGCACCTTTTCCAGAAAGTTCACTAAATTTCATCCAAACCTTTTTGATTTTATCCTATAACAACTGAAACTACCGACGGAGACGTTTTGACTATTATCGGAAATGTGAATACTAACGCTACAGACAGAGCAACCTGGTGATAACGTCTAGCTATACGAACTAATATTCATTGAAACGATTGATTGTCCGCATAAATAGACGTGATCGTTTTCCAAATGGAAAACATATGTTTTAATCCGTAAAATCTCCTAGGCCCTCTTTTTGCCGATATAATCCTTCAACTGGACAGATTATTTCATTGGAAATTTGCATGGTTACGCTTGTAAGCAGAAAAACAACAAAATTACGTTTCCCCAACAATAATGGTGTTGGTGATTACGTCTCCTATGAAAACATGGGCAGTGCAGTTTCCCTTGCGTCAGCTCCTGTGGGATGATCCCTTTGATCTTCCCAACTGTTCTGATCACTATAAGTTGATCGATTGAGAAACCCTCTCTGCTAAGTGTGAAAAACAACATCGATAATTCATCTCCGACCTTATAACGGATAACGTGGGTTGCCCCGAATTTCTCTAGCAGGTTTCGCATATTCTTCCTCGTCGTTTCGTTTTTGTTCATATGTATAACTCCTTTCGACAAAACGATCCATGGCTTTAACCCTTATCCGTACAACATCGAATCTCACTCGTGGTATACTTGCATAACATAGGGCGCTAGAACGCTCAGCAGAGTAGTGAAGTATTAAAAAATACGGGTTACAAAAAATACGGTTAACAACTGTTTTGATCTATATTTGCTATCCTTTAGCAATGTTTGAGAAGAGTTTGATTTTATATTGTACAAAAATGGGTTTAGAGTTAGAATAAGGTGGTCAAACCAATTGAGTTTGAAAGAAATTTGTATGTCAGTCTGTACGACGAAGTCGAAAATGGTGGAATAAAGTTAAATAATTAAAGTTGAGGTACTATTGAGTATTTTCTTTGGTAATCGTGATGTTGCATTTTAAGAACACTTAACACTTAACATTATGTGATGGTTGAATTAGCAAATACATCGAATAAGATTCCATTTTAGAAAAGCAAAACTCATGGATTTACATCCTTTTACAAGCCTACAAAGATTAACGATTTTTTTGGACTTTTATGTTATTTATTAGTATACCTATATTCACAAATGTTACTTTTACGTCGAAACACGAATTTAAAATTCAAATGAATAATAAATATTTTGTGTTCTATTTTTAAGAATTTTAAAGCAAAGCAAATAATAAATGTTAATTTTTTGAATCAACCACTGTAAGGTGTTATGTGTTCCTGAGCTATTTGAAATATAACTGAAGCATTAACAGTGACTGCCACGAATGTAATGAAGCCTATATCAACTCGATCCAAGCTCTAGTCGAGCTCCATTATTTCGCCCATAACGAGAAGAATCGATTCCGAATCATCCATAAAATCGACTTATCACACAAACAAGAGCACCGAATGCGTACATAAATCCAGCTTGGGAATCAAACCGCAAAAACCAGCACTGCACGATTCATTTAAAAGCTTCAGAGAGAGAGAGCATGATAAGTGTAACTGAAATCGGAACTGTCACATCGTGTCGTCGGTGAGTGTGGGGTTGAAGTGGGTGACTTCCCTCTCACGCTGTCCTACCCAGCAGTCCAATTCAAACGACAGCCAGCGTAAACCAAGATGCCCCCATAACTAGTTCGAAAACCCGATTCCCGATGATTGCACAGCACACGTCCTGCTGGTTTCAACATAAATCTTTCATTACCATCATTTAACTTATTAAAACCAGCCATAACTCAATCCATAATCCACAAACAGAATTGTGTCCTAAGTGGAAACCAAAGAATGGTTGGTTCAACTTACGCCGTGAAATTCTGATAGAGTGGAACATGGGGAAGACGAAGCTGAACAGGATTGGAAAGTTCTCTTGTCTTGTCTTTTCAGTGCGGATGTTCTGTGCTTTCGCTGGACAGCTTTAAGCCGGTTCAGTTGCATATCCCCACGGATCTGTGAGGAGCACTATCTGAAATTGCCACAATGTGCAAAGTGTGCTTCTGTTTGGAATCCTTTGTTCAGTTTAGTATAACTTAATCGATATACATTTGTGCATCTTAAAGCGTTTACATTTCTGTTGTAGGTCAGCCTTACAATACCATGAGAGGGAGACATTGAAAAATGTTGGCAACGCAATGTTTGCACAGACAAATTCCAACACGACGACATTCAATTGTTCCACGACTCGGTTGGTGCATTCATTTCCATCACCTGCTTTGCGTCGTTTCAAAGTACATACCAACAATGGTATGAATAAACACACACACACATGCGAAGCTTAATCATCCTAATACATATTCGTGAGGAAGATTTAGCTGGGAAGTTAAGCCCACGAGCATGATAAAATATGATTTCGTGTTTTATTAGACCACCACTACATCGCATCCGAGCGTGGGACCTTCTGGGAGGACCACAAAGCATGCTTTTTCGGGGTTTCGTTGTGTATGCTCCTAATGTGATGGAAATCTTTTTAGCAAAGTTTGTCTCATCCCATCCCACCCACACACACACACTCACACACACACGGCCTGGATATTCCGAGAAGGAAAAAAATCTGAGCATCCAAGGTACACACAGAGGATTTAAGTTTTTCATGCAAGATAAATTATTTTCATTTGTTCTTGTTGATTTGTATGAGGAAATAAATAGGAACAAAAGTTTTACGCTTACAGTATGCTTTCGTGAATATTTGGGATCATTATAAAAGGAACAAATCTGCCATATCCTTAGCATAAGAAACACATCTGTTTTGTTCGCCGGTCAGATATTTAAAGTTGTTGTTAAATATTACAGTTTTTTTTTGTCCTTTATTTAATTAGGCTCAAGTGGATAAAGAGCCATCATAATCATTAACTTAAATCTAATTAGCTAAAAAAAATATTACAGTTGATAGTTGTTAAATATTACACTGATATTTCAATCAAATTCAAAATCGAATTTCATTACAAAATAAAATCCTCACAACTAATAAATCGTCCTGCATGTTAATATCACTCGTGCTGCTCGACTGCATCGCCGCTCTAAACCTTCACTATCCAAACGATGAGAATTAATGTGACATCGCAGCCACCGTTTCCTTATGGGCGTTGCGGATGATGCTCTTCTGTACATGTAAGTCTTACAATGGCAGTGCTTCGCTGTGTCTGCTGTGTATGTTCTTGTGTACAAGGCTTCCCCGTGGATAAGAGACACACAACGAAGGATGCAACACTTAGTCGGCGAGATTACAACGGATTCATTATAATTAAGTGCATACTCGTGGCTCGCAGGGATGGGCTTCAGTGCAGATTTCATGAACTCCAGCAGTCGTGAGTAGAAGGTAATAATAATTCAATTGCAGTTCGTTCGCAAGCTGATTTCATAATGATGCTAAGCTGACGTAATCCAAGCAAATTTAGGCTCGAGGTGATAATAGTTACAAGATAGTACCGAATTGAAATATAATGTAACGGTTTGATACAATTGAATTGAGGCTGCATGAAGCTCAGAATAATAATTCATTTTACATTAGATTGCCAATGTTGAATATATGTTTATTCAGCCATTCCATGCCAAGCCGATATAGTAGTTCTCAGATTTCCGTGAAAAGTGGTAGTTTTGTTCCTTATCGGAAAATATTGGACCCGTATTTTTCTATTTTTTTATTAGGGTACCCATTTCCATTTTAGAATGGTGACTTGTCCACTTTTTTCCGAAGATGTTTTTTTTTTTAAAAATCATAACTTTTGAACTATTAGACCGATTCCGATGATAAATATATCAAGTTGAAGCCAATCAGCTAGTCTTCCCTAAAAAATACAACACTTACGAAAAAAAACGGATTTTGTTTATCATCATTTTGATTTTTGAATATGATATGTAAAAAACCCTCAGCGTTCAAGAAAAAATATAAAAAATATAGCGCCCTTGGACTCGAGACGATGAAAAGTATAAAAAAAAATAAAATCAATAATGATTAAAACATGATCCATTTTTTTTTGCAAGTGTAATATTTTTTCAAATAGGATTAGTTCATTGCTTTTAATTTGATATCTTGACTATTGGAATTGGTCCAGTACTTCATATGTTATGAATTTTAAAAAAAGTAATTTTTTGGAAAACAAAAGGAAAAAGTTGATTTTTCGGACCACTTTAAATTGAAAATGGTCAACCTAATGCAAAAATTGAAAAATACGGGTCTAATGTTTTGAGTGACAGAACAAAATTACCACTTTTCACGAAAATCTAAGAACCAGTATATTGGTTTGGCATGGAATGGCTGTATTATGGTTGAAAATTTGTCTCAACCACTAAGATTTAATATCGCTCGAAAACTCCAAATTATTTTTTTTTATATCGAAGGAACGAACGAACGTGATGAATTATAGAGGTTTTATACTTTTCAGTTCATTCGCCTCTAGATCGAAGGAAACACATGCAACACTGTTTTATAGGTGAGCTCGATAAAATATTGAAAGCAAAACTTTTAAGAAAATTATTTTAAAGCATTTAAAATGATAACATAAACATCAAGGAAGAAAAATATTTTTAATGAATAATTGAAGCTTTTTTAGACTAAGCTATATTTTTTATGATCATATCAAAAACGAATTCAACTAGTCTGAAACTCCAGCAAAAATTTTCCTCCTTCACCACAGAGGTATATTGGAGTAAATTAAACGACATTAAGAGATTTGATGACATTTTGTTTTCGGGAAAACACGGTCACTGTCATGTGCAGTTTATCTGCAGCAATATTTTTTTTATTGACTTAAAAAAGTGCTCCGCCGAGAAATAGATCTGAAAACTATTGCAACAAAGTAATGCACTGAAATTCTCCTCAAATAAGCTTTTCCGACATAACCCAACCTTTTGAACAAAATCCCGAAAATACGAATATTTGGCACAAAACAAACATATTCAATGCTATTAATGAAGTTGTTTACATTTCGGTAAATTGACATACACTCGACAAAACAAAAACAGAGTGTGAAATCGAAATTTTTAGGTGATGTTTGAAATGTTGTAACTTCCTGCAACGCTTGAACGCTTGAAGATGGGATATACGTTATTTTGAAGCTTCTACTTTCAATTTATGGAATATTTACGAATATATTTTTATCTGGGTGTGTGTAGATTAAGTGGACAAAAATATCAGGAAGGAATAAAAAAATAGGTCGTTTTCTGTTTTTACAAACTTTTTGTAAAAAAACACAATTTTTCGTCAACCAATCTAATAGCAAATTCAACTAACCTTATCAAACAGCCTTCATTTGATTGCTAGAACATTCCTCTGTAGTATCTTTCCAAACAGAGATATTTCGGCTAGAATGCAAAATTACCCCTTCGTCTTCGATGGTGAATCTATCTATATATATAAAAATGGAGTGATGTCTGTCTGTCTGTCTGATTCTTATAGACTCGGAAACTACTGAACCGATCGACATGAAAATTTGTATGTAGGGGTTTTTGGGGCCGGGGAAGGTTTTCGTGATATTTTGAGACCCCTCCCCCCTCTCTAAGGGGGGGCTGCCATACAAATGAAACACAAATTTCTGCATTACTCGAGAATTAATCAAGCAAATGAAACCAAATGTGGCATGTGGAGGTTTTAGGATGCAATAAATGTTCCTATGGTGATAAGATACTCCTTCCCCCTCTCTTAGAGGGGGCTGCCATACAAATGAAACACAATTTTTTGCATTACTCGGAAATTAATCAATCAAACGATACCAAAGTTGGCATGTGAAAGTTTTAGGGTGCAATAAATGTTTCTATGATGGTTAGACAGTCCTTCCCCCACTCAAAGGGGGGGCTGCCATACAAATGAAACACAATTTTCTGCATTACTCGAGAATTAATCAAGCAAATGAAACCAAATTTGGCATGTGGAGGTTTTAGGATGCAATAAATGTTTCTATGGTGTTAAGATACTCCTTCCCCCTCTCTTAGAGTGGGCTGCCGTACAAATGAAACACAAATTTTTGCATTACCCGAGAATTAATCAAGCAAATTAAACCAAATTAGGCATATGGAAACTTTAGGGTGCAATGAATGTTTCTATGGTGGTTAGATACCCCTCCCCCCTCTCTTAGGGGTGGTTGCCATACAAATAAAACACAAATTTCTGCATTACTCGAGAATTAATCAAGTAAATGGGCGGGACGAAGTTTGCCGGGTTAGCTAGTAATTAAATAAATAATTATCGCACCGCAAACTGAAAGGTTTGCACACCCAAAAAATCATGAAAACCGAAAGAAACGAGGTTAAAAATCTATCTGCAATACAGCAATATTTGCAAAATCACAAAAGTTCTTCTAACACACTATTAAAAACGTAAAAACGTAACTTTAACAATTTTTTTTTTTTGTTTAAATGAAGAGTGATGATTTCAGTTTTGGGGAACAAAACCTTCGAGTTGGTTTTAAGAAGTTGTAAAGGACAGTTGTAAATGGAAACTGTCGCGTGCCGGTATAAAAAGACGCTAGAGCGGGTAACAACAATTTCGAATTCCGAGCAGGATCTCCCTTACAACATATTTCTATAATTCTAGCAGCAAACCATACAAAATATGATATGAGTTGGTTTTTGAAACAGCGATATAAAACTAAGTGTCGTTCCAGAAGAAAAGAACTATGAATTAGAATTCTCTCTGTTAACCGTTTCAAACATTTTGGGAAAACTGGATTCATTGGAAACATTGTGGGTTACAGAGTGTTAAAATGGAGGTCTACAAAGATAAAACTCGGTATATTATAAGAATAAAATTAAAATAATGATGAATGGTTTGTAATCACATACAAAGCCAGACCATACTTTTTCAGGAAGTCACTTCTTGGGTGGGAGCCTCATGTCAACAGTCCAGCTGTGAACAGTTCAACTGTGAACATTCGAACAATGAGAATATTCTTACGCCGAAAATGGCGACATGTGTTGTGTATCGATAGAATATGAATACTCTTACGCCTTGACAGCTACTGTGTAATAGAAAAAAAACAAATGTTTATCGATGAATAGGAATACTCTTACGCCTAAAAACGGTAACAGTGTAATATACAACAAAAGTTATCTCAAGATAAAATGTACACGAATGAATTCGGCTCTGTTATGATATTGCGTTTCAGATATAATTTTAACCGTTTGAGTGCGGAGCGTATGCCCGAAGCGAATGAGTTTGGGTATAATTATATTTGTATGAATGGGTGCAAAAATCATCGATAAATGAATGAGCAATAAGCGAAAGAATCAAGACTTTTTATTAAACGGTTTTATTTAGCTTCACCTATTCGTAGCTTTGTCACTTTGTTCACATTAATACAAATTTTACCCCTTTCTTGTTGACTGATTGATCTGAAATTTGGAACACAGCTATCCAGAGTTTTTTTTTCTTGAAAACACAAGATGTCAGCCGCTACAAAATGGCAGATAACATATTTTCTCAGAACCCCATAAATATGGGTATCAAATGAAAAATGCAAATCCAAAATGGCCGCCACCACAAAATAGCGCCATATATAATTTTTTCAATACTCCATCAATTTGGGTGTCAAATGAAAGTGCTCGACTAGTAGAACATAGTAGATGATGAAAAATCCAAATTCAAGATGGCCGCAGTCCCCAAATAATCAATTGCTGTTTTAATGGTTTCATTCAATTTGATCCGTTTGTATCTATGTTTGAATGTTCATTGGGTTTTCATTAATAGAAAATTGACCCCGTTCCTGTTGAATGGATCTGAAATTTGGAACATACATTTAATTCTACTGTCATTATAAAACTGTGTATTCCATGATCTCGAAAAATTCAATCTGGCCGCCGCAAAAAATGGCTGAATGGCTTGATTTGGACAATACACTATACCATAAACAACAAAAATTCGAAAAGGTCGCCGCCACAAAATGGTCGACTATATATTTTTTGCAATCCCCTCAATATTGGTATCAGATGAAATGATTTGACTAATAGAATACAGTACAGGTCGGACTCGATCATATACAGACTCGATTATATGTGATTCGATTATATACAATTTTGGACTCAATTATATTCAGTCTGGAAAAAAATATTTTTTTTATATTTCAAATATGACTTAATTCATGGAGAAATGTAACCTATCAACGTTAAGATGAAGTTCAAGTAGCTATTACTTGTACAGTGGGGTAAAAATCGTGATTTTGAAGATTTTTTTCTTTGAATTTTCACCAGGAATTGTTTATATCGATATTGCAGCCAAATTAAGAAAGATAGAAGTTGTGCGTCAAAGAACAAATTGTGGAGCGGTTAAAGAACTTAATTTTAATTGATAGAAACAATCTAGTTTAATATAAATTTTTAGGATAAAATTAATAATAACACATTAAAAATTATTAACTTTTAAGCGTTTCACTTCCAAAATGTTATTAAAATTCAAAATTCACTACAGTTGTTCCACTACTGTATCATGTACTAAATTTTCTCATCTTTCAAATGAAAGCATCAGAAGAGCCAGTATGAAGCAACAAAAGGAACTGTCATTGTTGAAATTCGAACATATGCGTAGGAGGATTTTTCCATCAAATATGATCGTCTATCACCTCCTGAGAGAATCTGGATAAATTAGTTTTTTTCATGTGAGAAAGGTGTTTTCTGACTTTAAGGGGATGAATCAAAAATCACATTCCTCTTTTATTTTCAAAAAAAGAAATATACATGCAAAAAAAAAAGAAAAAAATTGTTTTGACTCGATTATCCGATTCCGATTATCCGATTAACAATACTCTGGATAATCGAGTCCGATCTGTACTTGAATCATCAAAGTATGCATCTTAATTAATATGTTCTTCATAAAAATTCTCAGCATTAAACTCACAGAAAATTATGCGAATGAAACTGTATTGAAGATCAAGCACTGACAAAACGATATGAATACAGTTTACCGAACAAGGAATTCAAAGCGACTTTCCCGGAAATATTCATGAACAATATTGGGATGAGGTTGCAATTCAGCTCATCCCAATATTGTTCATGAATATTTCCGGGAAAGTCGCTTTGAATACCCATCATTTTACCTGATTCAATCTGCATTTCTACTTTTCACACCTGAATATGCCTCCGTGGAACGTCTCACATCCATAGAATCTCTAAATAAAATGTTTCCCCATCATTGGTTTCAAATAATTTCCATTCAATCATCAATTTTCGAGCAACAACTACTTAACGATCGATCCGGGCACAAGATTAATGACACTTTGTACGGTATCTACAGGAGTTTTGGTCGCGCATCGTTTCGCTCAATACATATTACCACCGAGAAGAAACAATTGCCGAAACGAAAATAGAATGAAAAATACCGACTCCGCAAAGACTTTTCCCATAATCCTACACACAATTTATCATAATCGAATGATTGATTCTCATGGATGAATTATGCTCTACCTTTCCGTGCCGTGCCGTATGGCGCTTCAACGCGAAAGGGAACACGTACCGAAAAGTGTCATATCGATTTTTATTGGGCAAAGTACCAAGATAAAATGGAAACAAACACTCGCGCCACCTTTGGCGCTCGGGAAAAAAAAACGGAAGGAGGAGAAGTGCCATTTGAGGCATCCGCGACATCGTTGAGCGTGATTCCTCCGGAGACAGACAGTCATCTCGAGAACTGGTTTGACTGGGACGAGATTGGTTCCCTCGAAGCAAGAACGCACAATTTGGAGTCATAAAAAAAAGGATGAGTAATGTTATAACCATGGCAGTGAGGTGTTATCCGTCTCCGAAATAAATCATTATTTTTCCCGGGCCCATCAAAATCTCGAATGACAAAAGAAAAAGCGTCTCTTGCGTTCGGTCGCAGTATTTACGCGTACCCAGTAAACAAACACTTCCATAAATATAACCTCGCACTCAAATGTCTGATGTCTGCCAACAGGAAAAAAAGCGCTGTGGTACGAACGGATTCTCCTTTTTCCACTTGGAATGTTGAAAGAAACGACCGCGCGTCGACAGAGGCTTATGATTATCACAGTCCAATCGTGCGGGCAAACGACAATCTCATTGAAGCTGGCTTTCTTAACACGTCAGAAGGAGTTATCTTGGGAAGAGTAACACCTGTTAGCAGTAACAGTAGTGATGCACAGGTCATCCAATATATGTTTTCCAAAATTGGGTGATAACTTCACCTCGAAAGACAATTGGAAAATATCAAAGTATTTCCGTTGAAATCTCAGGTCTGAAAAGTTTTGTTGAAATCGTTGTAAACGCATCCGTGAGGCTATAAAAATCCTTACTTTCCCGAAACGGACAGCGCGCTCTGGCCATCCCAGCAACGCACAGGGAAGCGAAAGAATATAGATTATACGTGACTGGAATATCCTTTTATTGCGCGCGAGGGCAGCAGTTAAGATAACTGATAATAAATGAGATTACTTTCTCTTACTTGATACCTGCACCTTAACGAGAGGAGAAATGAACTTTTTTTTCTGTGTCACAGCATTCCACTCAGCCTCCCCCGCGCCATTCCCACAAATCGAGAAAGAGACATCCAATAATGATGCGCCTCGTCCTAGCAATTCATAGGAAAAAGTGTTATAATAAATGGCACTTTTCAATCTTGACTAACACGTTCCTAATGATCATTGTTATGGCTTTAATTTGATTTCAGCGTTTTATGAGTCATTACGATTATGGCGGGTAATTGGAAGCCCTCCATCGCTTAATTCATCGCCAATGGCAGCGGCACAGTGGCACGGGTTATCGCCTCGGGAGCTGATGTTGGAACGTGTTTAGTATGTCCCAAGGTGATTATGAACGAATCTACTGACGATGTGCTAACCTTGCCACCACCGACGATGACACCACGGCAAAACACACACTTGAGGTGTAGAAAACATATCGTCATTACATCCGAGATTGGATGGGCCACGAATGGTGGATTGCGCAAGGTATAGTGTCTCGATATCAGTTTGAGATACACGTGTCGCTCCCAGTGTACAATTCACCAACGTATCCATGGTTTTTTTTTTATCCAAAATATATATTTTTATTAAGGCTCATATGGCGTCAACCAGACGGGGCCGGGAGTTCAATATTTCGACAATGTTTGCCTTATAACTATGTTAGTAATATGTAACCGATTACTCGCGGTTGGCTCGAGGTTAGTATTACAAGTGTTTTCGTAATTGTGATGTTGCTGTGCCCGACACGGGATACTTCCTATTGGGATGCAGCTGACCATTAATCAGCAACGCCCCCCTAGTATGTACCCCATATCTAGCGTGGTGCGTCTTCTTGACTCGAGGAATCCAGGATAGAATGGTCACTAACCGGCGCAATCATCAGCTCGTGTAGAGTTGTCATGAGCGGTACAACCTTTGGCTTTTGTTGAATCATCAGTGGACTGCACAACCTTTGGCCCGTGTATCTGTAAAGAGTGTGTGTATGTATTGCCGCGACTAAGTAAAAGTTTATAGATCGGATAGGAGGGATACGAAACAGGGACACAAAGAAGGAAACATCATTAAACGTTGACATCGGCGTTTCTGAGGAACAGGTATAGATGAAGCAGAAGATCAGGATCACGGCTACCTAAGATATCCCGGACGGGGATATCCGATTGTCTTCCTTTTGCTCTCAGTGCTCTAGAGAGCTGAGAGCGAGCAGCATGGAACCGGATACACGACCAGACAATATGCTCGATGTCGTGGTAGCCATCGCCACAATCACAAAGATTGTTTGCTGCGAGCCCAATTCGATAGAGATGCGCGTTTAGGTTGTAGTGATTGGACATAAGCCGATATATCACGCGAATGAAATCACGACCGACATTCAATCCCTTAAACCAAGCTTTCGTCGAAACCTTAGGGATAATCGTGTGTAACCAACGACCGAACTCATCTTCACTCCACATGCGCTGCCAACTAACGAGTGTGTCCTGACGAGGAATGTGAAAAAATTCGTTATAAGTAATTTGCCTTTCAAAAAGTGTGCCTTCTGAAGCGCCCACCTTAGCTAGCGAGTCCGCTTTCTCATTCCCCGGAATCGAGCAATGAGAGGGAACCCATGCTAAGGTAATCTTGAATAATTTTTCGACCAAAACACTCAATAGATGTCTTATTCTTGTTAGGAAATAAGATGAGCGTTTATCAACTTTCATTGAGCGGATTGCCTCTATTGAGCTGAGACTGTCTGAAAAAATAAAATAGTGGTCGATGGGCAATGTTTCAATGATCCCTAATGCGTAATATATCGCACCCAGTTCAGCGACATACACGGAACAAGGATCTTTGAGTTTGAAAGAGGCACTGGAATTTTCATTGAAGATGCCGAAGCCAGTGGACCCGTTTATGCATGAACCGTCAGTAAAGAACATTTTATCAGATCTAACTTTCCCATATTCTGCCGAAAATATCTCCGGAATGTAATCGGAGCGTAGATGATCTGGGATTCCATGGATCTTTTGTCGCATGGACAGATCAAAATTGACAGAGGAATTGCAAAAGTATGAGAAGCAAACTTGGTTGGAGATGCCCGGTGAAGGGTGCACTTCATGGGTAAGGTACTCATGGTATAGAGACATAAAACTTGACTGAGGAGTCAGTTGGAGTAGATTTTCGAAGTTATCAATCACCAATGGATTCATGATCTTGCAACGGATGAGAAATCTGTAGGATAATTCTGTGAACCGAAGAGTAAGCGGGGGTACTCCTGCCAAAACTTCGAGACTCATCGTATGTGTCGAATGCAAACACCCCATGGCTATACGCAAGCAACGATATTGTATTCTCTCCAGCTTGAGAATATGAATCCTGGCAGCTGATCGGAAGCAAAAACTGCCATATTCTAACACTGATAATATCGTTGTTTTATATAACTGAATGAGGTCTCCTGGATGGGCACCCCACCATGTTCCGGTTATTGTTTGGAGAAAATTGATTCTTTGCTGGCATTTCTGTTTCAAATACGCAATGTGTATTCCCCAGGTACATTTAGAGTCAAAATATACTCCAAGGTATTTGAAAAACATCGAGTGCTTGATCGTTTTGCCGGTTAGGTGAAGCTGGAATTGGGCGGGTTCGTGCTTCCTAGAAAAAAGGACCATTTCAGTTTTCTCCGTAGAGAATTCGATACCCAGCTTGAGAGCCCACGTGAACAGGTTGTTCAGGGTATCTTGCAACGACTTTTGCAGAACGACGGGATTAGTACCCGTGATGGAAATAACTCAGCGTGCAGTCTCTAGTTAGACAATCATCCATATCATTGACGTAAAAACTGTACAAGAGGGGGCTTAGGCAGGAGCCTTGTGAGAGGCCCATAAAACTGTAACGAGAAGATTTCAAGCTGCCATGATTGAAAAACATGTGCTTTTCTGAGAGTAAATTGTACAGGAAATTATTCAGAATTGGTGAAAGTCCACGATTATGAAGTTTCTCTGAGAGAATTTCCATGGAAACTGAATCAAATGCCCCTTTGATATCGAGAAAAACGGAAGCCATTTGTTCTTTGCGAGCAAATGCGATTTGGATTTCAGAAGATAGCAGCGCGAGACAATCGTTCGTTCCTTCAGCTCGGCGGAAGCCAAACTGCGTATTTGACAGCAAATTGTTCGTTTCAACCCACTTGTCCATACGAAGTAGAATCATTTTCTCTAACAATTTACGAATACAGGATAACATTGCAATCGGCCTATACGAGTTGTGATCGCAAGCCGGCTTGTTGGGTTTCCGTATGGCTATCACTCTCACTTGTCTCCAGTCATGCGGGACTATATTCAGCTCCAGAAACTTGTTGAACAAGTTCAGCAAACGATGTTTTGCCAAGTCGGGAAGATTCTTCAATAAGTTGAATTTAATCTTGTCCGACCCCGGAGCTGAATTGTTACATGAGAGAAGTGCAATTGAGAATTCTACCATCGAAAAATTCTCATAATCGCCTTGGAGCGGAATGTCGCGTACGACGTTTTGTGCAGGAACGGAATCGGGACAAACCTTTCTTGCAAATTTGAAAATCCAACGGTCAGAGTATTCCTCACTTTCATTTGTATGGTTCCGGCCACGCATTCTCCTAGCCGTATTCCAAAGAGTGCTCATAGCTGTCTCCCTTGACAAACCATTGACGAACTTCCGCCAATATCCACGCTTTTTTGCTTTAATCAGACCTTTTAGTTTGGCTTCTAGAGCTTGGTACTTTCGAAACCATTCCACTAATCCAGTTTTCCTGAATTTTTTGAAAGCGGATGATTTTTCAAGGTAGACCTTTGAGCACTCCTTGTCCCACCAAAGTGATGGAGGACGACGTCGGAAAGTGGTAGCAGGAACACGTTTCTTTTGAGCTTGAAGTGCGCTTTCGTAAATCAAACTCGATATAAAGTTATACTCTTCGAGTGGAGGAAGTTCATGCATTGAAACAAGTGCTTCAGATATTATTTCTGCAAATTTTCTCCAGTCAATATTTTTCGTGAGGTCATACGCAATATCGACTGACTCACGAGAACCTGATTCATTGGCGATCGATAAAATTATTGGCAGGTGATCACTACCGTGGGGATCTTGGATTACCTTCCACGTGCAATCCAGGGATAATGAAGAAGAGCAAAGTGATATGTCTAGCATACTTGCCCGTGCAGGAGGGTTGGCTATCCTAGTTGCTTCCCCTGTATTTAAAACTGTCATGTTGAAGTTGTCGCACAGATCATAAATCAACGTGGCACGGCTGTCATCATAGTGTGACCCCCATGCCGTTCCATGGGAGTTGAGGTCACCTAAGATTAGCCGCGGCTCCGGCAATGCCGCGATGATATCAAAAAACTGATGGCGGCCGACCATGGTTCTTGGAGGAATATATATCGAGGCAATGCAGAAGTCTTTGCCATTGATTTGTGTCTGGCAAGCGACAACTTCAATGCCTATCATCGATGGGAGAGTGACTCTATAGAAGGAGTGACATTTTTTGATCCCCAATAGTACGCCACCAAACGAGTCATTTCGATCGAGGCGAATAATGTTGAAATCGTGGAAATTCAGCTCGTCGGCTGAAGAAAGCCATGTTTCACAGAGGGGAAATACATCACAGTTGGAACTATGAACTAAAAATTTAAATTGATCTAGTTTAGGGATGATGCTTCTGCAATTCCACTGTATTACAGTGGTCAAATCCTTGACCTCTTGCACTGAATCAGGCATCGAGGGAAATGAACGCTGCTAAAAAACCACATTTTTCTTTCAAAAATGTTCTCACAATCGGAAGCAAACATAATACTATGCTTTTAAGAGGGTCATTTATATTTAGAGCATTTAAAATGTTGTCCACCAGGTCAGAAAGCGCAAGCAAACCAGATTGTGGCTGTTGCCTCGACCGCGAAAATGGAACAGACCGGGTGGGTGCTGCTCCGGGAAGTGTTGAGGACCCCTGGTGCGTGGAAGAACAGCTTAAACCAGGAGGTACTTGCTTCGGTCTATTCTCAGCACGTTCAATTCGAGTTTTCATTCCAACTTGGCAAGTTTCGGTCGTCTTTCTGGGGAGTGAAGGAAAAGAAGTAATTTTTCTTTTCCTGACGGCACCCTGCGATGTACCGGAACTTCCTGCATTGGGAGCGTCAGCAACAGGCTCGTTGTTCTGCAGAATGGAGTAGGGATTGTCCTGAGTCGTTGGAACGGAAATCTTAAGCATTTCTGCATAAGTCCACTTGGAACGTTCCTTTAAGGAACGCTTGATTTTTTCCCCTCGTTGTTTGTACACCGGGCATTGAATAATATCATGAGGAGTCCCGCCGCAATGAAGACACTTGTGCTCTTTCGCGCAAGGATTCTCATCATGGCACTCTCCACAATCTGCGCAACGTTTTTTATTGCAACAATAGGCGGCCGTGTGACCGAGTTGCATACATTTGTTGCATTTCATTACCCAGGGTACAAACAACCGAACAGGTAAACGAAGTGCACCTATTGCAACGTAGTTTGGAAGGGCGGAACCCTCAAAAGTCACACGAAAAGAGTTTGTCCGATTGAGAACCCTTTTGTCATTTTTTTGTGACACAGATTTCAGTCGATCGCATGCAAGAATCTTCACAGTTTTTAGTGAAGAGTTCTTAAAGCGACCGACACCATCGATAATCTCTTTTCGAGTCAAACCCTTTTCGGTTATTACGCCGTCTATTTCGACGTTGCAACAGGGCACGTATACGCGATACTCAATCGCAAAGAGGTCGCAGCGCGTGATTTCGTTCGCTTGGGTCCTGCTTGAGACGACAACTCGTAGTTTGTCTGGCCCCATCCGTGTAATCTCGGTAACTGCAGAAAACTTCTGAGTAAGTTCCTTCGAGATACGAATGACATTGAGAGGTTTAGATTTTCGTCTAAAGTATACAATGAATGGGCCTTTGGAGCCTTCATGGTATTCTTTTGGACGAAAATCCTGTTTTTCGTCAATGTCCTCATCTTCGGAACTTCCAACTTCATATACAGAAGTTTCTTCCTCAACTTCAGCTTCATCTTCCTGCTCTTCAGGAGGAGGATCGGTATCGGAAATATTCAATAGCGTCGATGGGGGATCCTTCCCGCCCTCAGCCATATCAAAAAAATCGGTCAACTGTTCGATATGAACAGAATATAATGATAATCAAAATAAATAAATAAGTGAAAAAAATATTTTTTATAGGGTTATGATGCGAATATTAAATTCAATTTATTTTATGTTAAATAAAATGATAAAATGAAAAAAAAAATTCCAATAAAAGTTCAACGGTATATAAGAAATAATGATCACCCCTAATGCCAACGTTTGCCGATTTGGTTAACACAAAGTTGAACAATGGTGTAAATCGTGCACAGAAGGTAGAAGGAATGATAGGGAAACAAAAGAAAAATAAATTTCTACTTGCCGCGGCTGTGTGGCGTGTGTGATGAATGTGTCTGATTTGGATCCTCAGCGCGCACCACTTTAAACTTCGCTCCACTCGCAAGCGCAACCGGTGAAAAAGAACACTATTATTCGATGTGAATAAAACACCTTTGTTGGATCGATTAAAAACTTGTCTGATCTGCTTGCGAGTTGTCGAACCAAAAAGTAGTATCCATCGTTCACAACATAAAAAATAAACGGTGATGAACTACGTAAATGTAAGTGAACCCATAATGAGCACTATGAAGGTTCGCACATTACACATTTACTTAAACGTAATGAAATGTGTAATGTGTGAACCTACATAGTACAAACAATGAAGTTTCAAAATTTCAAAGACGGAAAAAACAATTGTAGGAAAAGTGTCGGCTGTGAGACGAATGCACTGTAAAGCTTAGAGCCTCTTTAAAACAAAGGCGAAGAAGAAGTTTCGGTAAATGTCGAGTATAAAGGTGAACCAGAAAAGCTTCTTCTATTGATTTTAAAGTTATAATTTGGTCACATAAAGTAGAACATTTCTCAGTATGGAAAAAACGTACAAAAAAAAGTATGTCATTTTGTAGGTTTTTTAATGAACTTTAAGGAAAAAAAATCCATAAATATTATTCGTCAGCTGTTCGGTGAATTTTGGAACTTTTCGTGCTTTTCGACACTCCATAACAATTTTTTATATTGAATAAATAAATAAATATATGTCATGAAACTAACAATCAAACAATTCAAAAATCTCAACCCCTATCCTAACAGAAATACCCACTTCTGATTGGTCAAAATTGACGACAGATGCGGCGGTTCCCTAACAGAGACATCGAAACCGAGGTGCTTATGGGCATTTTTATATTGCAAGTAAGGTGAGTGATACGATTAATTCTAGCAAAATAAATTTGAATTTGGAACTTTAATGCTGGTTGCTTCGTAAAAATTCATATCAATGACCGATCGTGTATTGTGAAATATTTAGCACAATTGGATGTGTGGAAATGTACATTGTAGCAGTTGTGTTAAAAATGACTTCATATAATTACGTTAACATTCACGGTTTAATCGAAAAAAAAACATTTATTTTACTCTTAATCGCTACAAGGTTTTACACATAATGCCCTAGCTATTCGAAGGTGAGATCTTAAATAACCTAAATCTGCTGATGAGACATTTCGGATTCGATGGTGGCGTCTATGGACTTTGATCGGGGGGCGTGGTTCATGGTTGTTGATGATGTTGCGTTTCCTATTGTGAGCAGAATGCTGACTTATGCGTTCTGTGCTGGTATTGATGTCACGTGGCTTGGTCCATCACGTAATTATATATAAAACGGTTTATTTCAATTTTCATAAATAAAAATCAAGGTCAAGAACGGGTCGTTCGGTTTAAGCTATTTAAAATTCATACGGCGAGAAAAGTTGGAAAAGTGAAGAAATATTCGAAAAAATGATTTCCCATATGATCTATATATAGTGAGGAGTTCGGATTGAGCGTCTGTGCTGACTAGGTGTACGTGTGTTACTCTCTCTTCAAATGTTCGTGTCTTTCGTCTTTCAGGCAGTAGTTACTGTATTAATTAATTTAAAAAGTGTGCCTTCCTTCTTAGTGTACTCGAATCCAGCGGAATTCACTTAAAGTCTCTGGACAAATTTCGAGAAAGCATTATCATCCGGCGAAGAAAATGTTCTCTGGAGGTGCTCCATTTTGTTTGGCCAATATTAGTACGTTCGTGTTCGTCACCCGCTCGATTTCTTGTCGCGACATGTTTTTCCATTGCACGTGTGTGTTATGGAATGAGGATAAAAACCCGTGCTATCAAAAGTTAGCATTGATAAAATTGGTTCGGAGGAAAATCATTTGGTGATCGATGAAGCATTTGTGTATCTCTCTTGCCTGTGTTAGTGTGCATTTTTATTGAGAGGCTTGAAAGTGCTAGCTCGTGTCAGCTGAGTGCATTTGCACCCGTATTTGATTTGCGTAATGAAGTTATCACCACAACAGCATCAAATGTAGAAAAAGTGTGTATATAGAAGTGGAACACTACGCTAAATTGAAGCAACACAGTGCCAGCGCTAGCAGAAAAATATTCAACTGCAAGAAGCGCTTTTGCATTAGTATTTGAAATGCGCAGTGATGCTATCACCATATTAGAACGTCGCCAGCAGCTGAACTATAAATCTAAGAAATTAATGCATTTTTCTTCCGTTTCACTATTTTATTTTGCTCAATATTTGTGTGCATATGAGTGCCTGTGTTGGTTTGGATGTTTCGATTTGTTTTTGATACCATAGAAACTTTGTGTCGTATAATGGCTAGTTATGTGGATATGAATTCGTGCGTTTCTGCAGATCTTTGTGTCTAAGAATAAATCTACTAGCGATGGATCCCAATTTTTATTGCCGATTAGTTCTATTATATGTTTTATAGCTAACTTGATTAGTGTTCATCTCTATCTTAGTTATATGTTGTATTTGTTAAAATTAATATGTGAAGTATTTGTGCATTTTTTCAAAAAGCTCATGAAACTAAGGTTTTAGATTCAGTATCTCAATTAAATGCCATTAAAACCGTTCAATTTGGTTGCTTTGTAAGATAATGTACTCTATTTGTGTGTAGTTAGTATTTCATGCTTAACTTTTCAATGGGACCTGTCTGTTTTGATCGATTCTCTCTGTTTACTTTCTCTTTCGATTACCACGGCCTTGCAAACAAATTTTGCAACAGTTTTACCCCATAGTTTGATTAGCGAGATTCCATTCTCCACTCCTGGTTTTCGAACAGATGAGGAAACGCTATTATCGATGAGTTGTAGAGAATGTCAATGAATCAGGTCAATCGTGACGGATGGGTCTTGTTGAAGGGTTAAGCGTGGTTTATATGAATTTGTGTGTTTCTATGCTATTGAAAGCTCTTAGATAGTTCGTTCATAACTTTCAGCTTCGAACTCTATACATTTAATATGGTACTATGCGCGAAAAGACACAGGACATTTCGATTCCAGCTTTCATAGAGAACTTATGTCTGTAACTTTTTCAAGTAGCCCACAACTTCCGGTGCCGCGATTTAGGAATACAATAAAGTACTAGGTATTAAAAATCATAGAATATATCGCTGATTTGATTCATTATACAGGAGTTCATTCTGTTACCTTCTTAGGTAGCATCCCAGTAATTTTCGGCGTCGCGATTTAAGAATACAATACAGTATTATCGTTAGTCACAGCATCAGTCGTCGATTCGAAACGTCATAGAGGAGTTCTTTCCGTTACGTTTTAGGTAGCTCCCTAATAATCTTCGGAGTCCTGATTTGAGTACTCAATAGAGTACTACGCTTGGAATATCACATAATGCGAACCCTTATAGAGTAGTCTATCCTGTTACCTTCTAAGGTAGCCAATTGATAACCACCGGCGTCGCAATTTGACATTAAAATAGTTCGTGAAAAGTCATAGTGTATATGAACGAAGCGATTTATTCTAGAGGAGCTCTTTCGGTTACCTTGTTAGGCAGCTGAATAACTATCTCCTGCGTCACGATCAGAGATTGCAATAGAGTACTATATTTAACGTTCGCGATAACATAATCACATCACTTACCGCAGTGAATCCTGATTCTTACCTTCTCCGACTAACAACTATCCCTTCCTTGATATACGCTAGGGAACCACGCTATAGAGGCGACCCTTCTGGCCTTCGGGCGGCGAATATCATACTAACATTCCTTCCCTTCCACTGGTGACTGTAAGGACGTGGCCGGCGTCGTTATTGACCATTGATTTGCTAGTCCCAAGCGTCATTCTGAGTGTTCTGTGTGCAATTTGGCTGGTTCAGGTCAATCACGAAGAGCAACTACGAATTGTACAGTCTACCCAAGCTCAAGCTAAAGCTCAAGCTCCCATATGATCTATATATAGTATTAGATGTTGTTAGTCCAATTAAAACTCGCATTGGGTGTAATATAAAATTACTCAGAAAGTAAAAAAATTTGAAAGAAAATTACCTGTTCCATTCCAAATATGTTTTCTCTATATTGTAGTAACATGTTTTTACTGATGAGAAAAATTGATAATTGTATTCGGTATTGATAATTATCTTATATAACATAGATGTTTTTTTTTCTTTATTTAATCCCTACATAACACAAGAGGCATCTCGTCTAGGGTCACAGAGGGCGGTTTTCATCATATCCCATTCCACTTCGGTATCTTCTATGTGATAGGCACCATCTAACGACTAATTACCATCATTCTGTCATCATCACTCGGTTGTAAACACTGGTGAAGTGAACAAGCAATACCCAACAACCGAACAAAACGGTCCTTTTCAAGGCCACCAAATCATTGTCAAAGAGTTTTATTCTTCAAACCAAAATCAACAGATAGCCTAACGGAATCCTACGTCAACTATGCGATCGTGTCTCAGACACAACCCTCCTGTGACTTTTTTTTTCATTAAAAAACGTACAAAATTACATCCTTCCCTTTTTTGTACGTTATTTCTATGCTGACAAATTTCCTACTTTATGCGACCAAATTATAACTGAAATAGACTTTAGAATGGTAGAATGAATTTATTCCTTCTATAAAATCCTCAAATAAAACATTGATAGAGAAATTGTGGATAGAACTCCTAAATATTTTTAGTAAGGTTTCTCGTAATCTAATTGTTAGATTGTAGACAGAGTTAGTACTATTCCGAATCATATTTCGGACACTTTGATCTAATATCTTGAATTGCTTAAAGCACTGATGATATAACTATGCAATTAATATCACAATTGCTTCTTTAGAGTAATCCCTTGGTTTCACTATCACTTCTTTTGAGAATTACATTTGAATTATAACATAATCGGCAAAAACCTGACAGCACTACTCATTATCGTTTGTGTTTGACGATTGCCTTGCGTTTACAACTAGCGCTGGCAGAAAAAAATATAATCCTTCGCAGAAAAGTGCTTTTTCGTGTGCTTAAGGGTGAAATGAACAAATAAAATCACCAAAAGCTTAAAATGTTTGTATGTATGGGAGCAGACTTCTCTTTCACTCAGACTGAACGTCGGCTTGAAAATGTACCCAAAAACAGTTCAAACTATACCAAGCAGGGATCGAACCAAGGTTTTTGTCATGGAGTTAAAAGATATCACATTAGAAGAATAAATTTTAATATAGATTTCCCAATAAATTTTGTTGAAATAGACATAATGACAGCGAATGATAAATTTCTGCAGGATATCACATCCTTCATGATGGTTGGTCTGAATGATTGACAAACGCTTTGTTGATAATTTTTTCGCAAATCAGCATGAATGGGAAATGTGCTTGTTGTATCAGGACGGAGTTATAATACCGCAGCAAATGCGAAGCAAGATTTTTAAACTTTTGGATGGCAATCATATAGGAATGATAAAAATAAAAATAATGGCTAGACAAACAGTGTATTGGTTCGGGATCAATTAGGAAAAGTTGTGAAGTTTGTAACAGTATGACAGATAGGAGGTGTTGTCTGAAGGAACGCCTACTAATAAACTATTTAATAAAATTTATGTTGATTTTTAATATTTTATGCACTACAAATTCTTACTTCTGATTGATAGTTACTCCAAATGGAGAGGAGTAGAATATACGAAGAAAGAGAGAGAAGTAGAGTGGGAGAAGAAAAATATTCGCTTTTTCTCGTTTAACAGACGTTTTAGTATCTGACAGTGGTCCTCCATTTAGTTATTTTGCGTTTGTGAACTTCTTAGAGAAGTATTTAAGAGTAGTCCTTATAATCCTTCGAGCAATGGCCAAGATAAATGATTTGCTAGAACAGTGAAAGATGGTTTAAAAAAGTTTCTATTAAATCATGAAATAGTAGAATGAAAGATGGAGGATCAGATTAATTTTTTTTTCATTTATTTTTATCTATGGGAATAGTTGTTTGACGAGTGATGGTAAATTTCCATCTGAGAAATAGTTCTCATTTAGTACTACAAACATTTAGGGCAGTCTGATGACGGGTGATGCTCAATGGTGTCTCAAGAATGATAATCCGCCTTATAATAATTTCAGTTGACTTAAAACAACATTTATTAAGAGAATATTCAAAAATTATTACCGCTCACTCTCGGTCAGGCGGACCTCGACAAGACCGACCATCTCTTCTTTTATTTAGCAACTCACAATTTTGTGTTGTGTGTTCGTCGGCCGGCCTGCTTCACTGGTCCTCTGGTCCTCGTTGTTTCCCTGGTCGATGATTCTGGTGGGCTGGGGGCTGGATAGCGCGTTGCCGGCTGGCTTGTTGTGAATATTCGCAATGGCGTTCAAGGCTTAAGCTTAGTAAATATAATGGGTCCTGATCCCTTTGGGGGGGGGAGGAAAAGTAAGCATCTTTCTTTGGCTTCTTTTTCTTCAAATCACCTGATTTTTTCTTAATTCTTTTTCCACTGTCTTTTCTCCTTTTTCTTCAACTTCAACTTTCTTCAACTTCACTATATTTTTCAATTTTAATCTTTTTGGACCTCTAGTCAGGTGTTGCCTTCTTGCTGGCCATAGTGGAAAAGAACTAGGCAAGCTTCCTAGTTCTTTTCCCGACCTCATCATTGCCCCTTTCGAACATCCAGCCTCCCAGTTCACCCTCTCGATCACACCTTGCCCCATAATATATGTCTATATGTGTTTCTGTGTAATCTCCTCTCTGTCTCTGTTACGCGCGTTAGCAAGTCTCCCCGCGCGAAGGTTCGGGTTCGCGAGACTTTGTTAACCGACGAAACTGAAAGTACCGACGCGGTATCAACTGTTCTATGGCGGACCAATAAAAGCACTTAGATGAGCTGATACTCGGCCTTTCCCGCTTCCTACTAGTTGCCTTGCTATTAAGAAGGCCTATGATACTGGAAGGGAGAAAAGAGTTTCGCTCTTACTTAATGCAATGGTTATTTACAGTAGATTCTCTTGGCCTGATCCGACTTCTAGCTAGTTCCCCTACAAATTAGAAGGACTATGCACCTTGAAATGGGACCAAAGAAAAACTTCTGTATAACCAGAGGATTTTCGGATCTTACTAAAACAGCAGTTGATATTGAACTGAACTTTATTCTAAAATTTGATCTTTTATATACAGAAAATTCTTAATCTAATTTAAAACTAAAAAGGGAGAGAAAGATCTCTCTATCATATTCAGATTACCGAAAATGCATCGGTTTCCCGCTTGACATGCGGGGGACTTTTCCATCTACATATATTTCCATCCTTCGCTTGTAGTGCTAGGCTATATATGTAGCGCGGGTCTCAATATAAACAAGTGCATTATGCTTATACTTTAAATGCCCTGGATAAGTGAAATAGCTTGCTTGCGCCTTCCGTCAAGGTCATAAAATTCTATTCTCATAAAAAAGCGAAGGAGAGAAAAAACACATGGTTTTTCTTCAGATAATTTATGTTTACATCTGTTTATGTTTTCATGTTTTGGTCCCGCTATACGGGGTGATTGAACTTATATTTTGATTTTTCGGTCCCGCTATGTGGGGTGATTTGAACTAATTTTATTACGGCGGTAACAGTCTCCTTAACTGTTATAAAGGTTGTCAGTGTCCTCTATGCGCGATTGTGGTGAAGTCATAGGGCAAACTACCTAAAACGGTAACAAAATATATCCCAGGTGAAAACTGGAAACACAACAATCGCTGCTCACAGAATGCAATTGAGGGTATCGATGGACATGAATTCGAGTAGGAAACATAATGAGGTGGTAACTACACAATCGGAAACAGGAAAATATCGATCGCAACTCAGAGGGCGCAATCAAGGGTTTCGAAGGACACAAGTTCGAGCAGTAACTATAATGTGGCGGCAACTACGTGAAATGGTTCCTACCATCGATGAAAATAAATTCCTATGAAGTCGATTAGAAAAAGAAAAATTGGATGGCAAAGGCAAGATTATCTAAGGCGTAACGGCAATTAAATTCAGAAACTAAAAGTAAAACAAACAAACTGGGAGCAGATCTCCCTCTTTGACGTTTGACAATAATGACAATGACAATAATATCATTTAGACGTATTTATTCAATTCCTCCGTACATCCGAAACATCTGATCGCGGTACATAAAAGGAAAAAGGCCCTCATTCAATAAGGAGGGTTATGCATAGAAAATAATAATATAAAAAATCGGAAATGAATATACATAATGTGTAACAAAAATTAATATTATTAATATTACAAAAATTGTGAATGAATGAGTGATGTTTTAAACGGCGTTTGCGTCTCGACACCTGGAACATAATATATATATTTTGTTCTTTATTAGTTTACAGTTGGGTAGGAATGAATCAATTTGAACGGGATGTGCTTCAATGAACGAAAAAATATACATCATACATTTTTATGTGGAATACACAAATAACAACAAGTATATATCAAACACTATATAGTACTCGTCATCATAGTCATCACATTGTTTAATGCCATGCAAACATTAATTCACAGCATCCGGTAAACGAAGTCATCGCGAAAAACTAATAAACAAACGATGTCCAAACAAACCCGCGGTGGGTCATTCCTAAACACTGATAGGAAGCAGAACAAAAAAAAATCCTTCATTATTCCAGACTCCATCCATGTGGCCAAACCAAATTACCCCACGTTCATAAAAAAGGAAAAATAAAAGACAATGGTCGGAAAAGAATACGGGATCCGAGAATCGTAGAAGCGCACCAGGGGAAAGGAAATATCTTTTTCCCAAGCAATTCCTCAGATCCTGAGTTTTTTTTTGCACTGCATCCCATCCGCTCTTGATTCTCGACCGAAGCACCGTGAAGTATGTCGTGATCTTTATTAAGTTTACTTCAGCAAGTTTGCGTTGAGAATTTTAATTAATTTTACAACTCGCACTTTCCGTCCCGCCGGAACAATCCGGAAGGAGGAATCGAAAACGAAGCCCGGCCCGAGGAAGGAATGTTCCAATCAGTGGGCTTAGGTGGAAAAACGAGAATACGACGATACTCATGTATCGGAAAGGAGGCGAAAAAGGTGTTTTGTGTGATTCGGTAAAATATTTTCCCCTCGAGATCAGAACGGTTTTCTGTTCACCTTTTCATTAAAGTTTATTGCGAACCGACACCAACACCCACTCTTACCGCCGCCCCCACGCTGTGCGGAACGTCATCTTGTTTTTATAATCACAATTAACGCTGAAAGGATGGACCGCCGCCGCCGCCGCCGCCGCTCGGAAAGCCGTCTCCCGGCGGCCAAAGTTCGGAGAAGTGGTTGATTTCCGCGAGCGCTTCGGAAAGTGTGCCTTTTCAGGCGTGCTTAGATGAAAGAATTCCAAACAAATTCAATTTGCCGTGTTTTAATTAACACTGTAATTGGTGAAATTATGCAAAAAATGCGGAACGACTAGAAGTAATCGCGGTCGGCGATCGTTTGATCGAATTCGAAGCTGTTGTTCTGATTTTCGAGAAAGGATTTAATTTGTCCGCCTCTGGCGATTCTGTTGCACATAAGGCTGAAAGAGGAAAACTTTCCACAACGGCTGAAATCCGAATGAGAGCGTCCATGAAATCTCATAAATATTTAATCCCATCACCTTCTAGCATTAGCCACCGAGCAGACGGTGTTGATAAGATGAATTGAAAGATTGACAGGACAGCGATTAGGAAATACTTTTAGCCACAAAGAGAAGACATGAAGACGAAACGAGTTGTGGAAGTGTCGTACCATCGGTGGCTTTCTTTTCTTTTCAAATCACTGGGAGAAGATTGCAGCTTCTGTGCCAACTAGCGATAAGCTAACGACAGCTCCGGAAAAGTTTGTGTGGCTGGAAAATGGGGATATCTTACACCAAGGGTTGACATACAAGAAGCATGTGCATCAGCACATCAGGGTCCTCTCCACACGCTGAATGAATAATCATCACTATTTCACACTTGTTTTGAATTCCAGACACTGCGATGACGGGCACTTTCAATGCGAATGGCTTCAGTGAACAACTCCAATGAAGTTCCTCGTGTCGATACTTACGGATGTTACCTCAGTGCAGCGACAGAAGTACAATTGTCAGATTGCCAAATGTGAATCTGGATGGAGATGAGAGTGGTCAAAAAAAAACCTTGGCTATTGTTTGCATGAGGGAGAAACCACTTTTCGTACCCAACCAAGCCAACGCATATGGGGCTGTCTTTTTCCTCGCAGCATCGCCTACGCAGGGGCTAGATTCGTTGAACCACCAAATTTCGCCAAAAACGGAAGCGAAACAAAAGCTTTCACAGCTCACTGGCGATGAGAACTTCACTCTTGCCGAGAGATGCTACTGATGCTGCCTTCAAAAGCGGATCTATCGGATAGGGTTATGGCAACGGATGAATCGTACCAAATTTTGCGTATTTCCCAACCATGACAAGGCACTACGTGCTTCCGAACGACGAGCAAGAGATTTCCCTCAGGATTGCTCATAAGGTTTTGGGGGGTGCTGATTGTTCGATCCGTTTCGGTGCCCCACCACGCAGCATAGTAGCGTGGAATAGATTGCGGCAGTTCTATGTATCATCTGATACGTACTGAAAACGGAAACGATGATGGACCAAACCAATCAACAGCGGCTCATGCCGAATCGAATGAACGGATGGGTTCGATTGCTTCGATACAACCGACCACTAACACGATGCATCGTTGAAAGGAATCTAATTGATAACAGCAGTGGATTGATTAGTCATAATTTATGGATGGAAAAAAATCACAAACACATGTAAAAAAAATTTCCTATGACGAGCGATGATCTCGTAATTTATCCAATTTTCACATTTGAATTGTTGGTAAATTCCAATTCATTTATCGAGTGGACCAATAATCCAACAGAAGCATTTTGCAGAAATCCAACCTTCAAAATTCTGCTAACAACGGATGAAATTGTTGAACCCAATCACACGAACACAATCTTGATAACAATCGGGGGGCAATGTTACAACAAACCGTATTCTAACTATCCAATCAATCCAAAGTTATATAATAGACTTACTTCCAACCACGGTGTTTATTAGAACTGAAATCTGATTATTCCAGAGAATTCGTTGGGCCATTCGAAATCTCAATCACTCCATTTTCGACAAAATTGTAACTGAGGCTCAGATTTTTTAAATATTTCAGGTCCTAAGTACAAACATATCTCAAAAAATAGTAAAATTCTTCAAAAATATATATTTTACGCACGCATTAGTAAGTAAGTATCAATGTACGCGAGCAGTGTTTGCCAAATGATCCATTCACTGAAAAAATCGCTTTCCTTCGTTTAAATATGATCATACAGAACTCATTTCCCCCAGCGGCATTCTTTTGTTGTTACGTGCTACAAATCACAACACAAAAGAGAACGAGACAACTCTGCTTCGGTTCGTACTTCATGATACAACAGCACGCAAGCAAAACTCTCATGTACACTTTCGGTGCAGAAAGTTTATTTTCTTCTTTGCCTCTAACATATACATATCGAACCTCTCCATGCATCATGAAACAGCAGGATCGTACGCAAAGCGAATGATTCATATTCAGCTAATGTAGCAGATCCTGGGGTGGCATTGCGCATTTCGAAACGAGAGAAAATTCGAACTCAAATCGAATTGGTTTTAGTATTATGTATCATTTTCGAGTTAGTATTTTCAGTGTACTAGATTTAGAGCAAAATTTGTCTCGTAGAGAAATGTAAAATTTTTGGGTTCGTAGATAAAGCAAAGTCAAAGTAATCGGAACGAACAAAACTCACTCGTTTCAAAATGCGCAATGTCACCCCAGGATCTGCTACATTATATATATATATATATATATATATATATATATATATATATATATATATATATATATATATATATATATATATATATATATATATATATATATATATATATATATATATATATATATATATATATTTATATAGACCCCATAGTTTAACTATGTTTAACTGTGTCGTATTAATACTCCTTAATACGGACACCAACGGTAATGTTTTGGTAATGTTGGCACAGTTTGAATTATTCTATAACCTGAAGAACGGAAGCAAAATGCATTTCTGAAGTGTGGGTTGGCAGCTCATACAACTTTTGGATGAAATCCCCCTGAATATAGTTCGCACAGTACAGCATGCCCTAACCAAACATCAAAAAGTTTTCCCGTGATATTAAAGAAGTTTGCATCGCTCAATTGTAAATATTCCTACGCAACTATTACAATAAACCAAAATATATATACATATTTTTTAAAACAAACCAACAATTGGAAAATGTCAATCTCAAATGTTATTTAAAATTCTAAAAAAACGGTTTGATTGACACGAGCAATCTATGTTCCACGAAGCGGTGAGACACAATTCAGTTTATATCCTAATGCCATGCGATGGGTCGTGCATGCTCGGAACATGCATCATTCTTGCCCAGGACAATTCTAGGATGAACGGAGACAATTTCAACTTAAGCCCTGTCCTTGCACAAATAAAATTCTCAGTGAAAGTATAACGTATATTCGCGTTTTCTATTCAAGTCGCGGTCTAGCCAGTCAACAGCTCTTCTTGTGACTGAACGTTTTCAAACGAGGATTACGACACATGGCCAACTTGAGTATTGTTCTCGCGAGTACAAGACGATTGAATCAACTGCTCCTACAAAATCACGCCAAACATCGATCCTCTTCAGCGCCACCTAAAATTCTACTAAAAGGTTAATGTTCTTGAACAAATGCATTCTATAATAATACTCAAAGTGATAATTATTCTGTCGAATATATACCGGGAACTTTCTATAGCTATATTAACCCTTTGCGGTCGTATTAAATATGGGCATGGGTGTCGTACTGGTCGGAATTATTTTTCCTTGAAAAAGCAGTAATACATGCAAGATTATGAAAAATAAACTTTTTTTAATTTTTTTTTTGTTGACTATATATGAGTACTAACACATTAAGGACCGAAAAGAAATCTGTAAGACATTCATCTCGGACCGCACGTTTTGGGGAAAACTTGTACGCCTCGTTTGTCCGGATTCCACGAATGAGATCTTTTCCTTCGGTGTGGATGAGATGAAGGCGAGCCATCGGTAGGCCTTGTTAGATTCTTGGCAAACCTTAAATTTAACCATCAAGTGTGGAAAACACGGATTGTTTCGTGATCCATCCGTAGCAGACGGAACGCGAAACACGAGAAAACTCGTGAGCGGTCCTTAAAGTGTTAACTTAACAATGTATGTTAATGTGATGTTTTTTTACATACAAAAGATTTTGTCGCTTAAGACACTTATGCGATTATTGAAATAATATGAGACATTTAAGCAAACAGTAGTTCTGATACTTATACTTAATCACACCAAAGTGTTACAATGGCTAAATTCTGCTGTTATAATGTTTGTCCCACAGTCCTATGCATTCAGTGCGTCGTTGAATGTGTTGACTTGCGTTGTCCTGTGTGGGTAACTACTTTGTTGAATACTGAGTACCGTTATCTATTACTCATAGGAGCACCGTATTGATTCGTGAACAGGTTCACTAGACATCAAGTTTCGTTTAGGAAAAGCATAAACTGATACTTGGTTGAGTGAAATATAAGATTAGCATGGTTCCTTGCTGTGGTGACGGAGAGCAGACAAACGACCAGAACGGTAAAAAAGGTATGGTGGCTGAGAGCAGACAAACGATCACAAAGAGTTAAAAAATTGTATTCAGTTCACGCAGCGAATTCATTTGTACGTTTCAATGTCAAATCTGTCAAAACATGTCCCACGAAGTGGTAATATGAGTTTCGGGAGTAGAAAGAAGTCACACGCCAAGTCAATCCTCTTTATTGATCGTTAAGCCCTCCGGAAAAAAAATCCTGAATGGACAACATCTTATCAAAAATCATCGAGCAGAGAAAAATTACCCTGTTCTTAATAACACCGCGAAGAAACTAAAATTTAAAAACAGAATGTACAAGCTAATTGAAAAAGTATTTCATAATCCTACATCAACAATAAAGTAATTTGTTGGGCATAATTTTGTGCATACTTCAGTCATGTTATAATTGTATTGATAACTTCATGAGCATCATTTTTGGTCAGAAATAGTAAGACGTTTTAATGAATCAACATTATTTTAAATTGAGTTTTACACTTTCCTCAAAACAAAATCCATTTAAATAAAATGGAATTGGCAACGGCAGAAGCACGTAAATAGAATTTGTTTCATTTTCTACTACTATGACAAATTGAAATAATCGTGTAAATAAAGGTTTCTGGTCGAAGCTTATTTTGTTTCTTCAAAAAGACATCGACAAATAAGTACCTACTGTTTTGAACTGTTGTTCGTGCCATCCAAACGAGGCAATCGTTCGTTCTATGTTCTGTCCAGTATTTATGAATCGCATAATTCCGCAAAAGAATTTAAAAACAGGTTTTTGAAAAATTGTAATTCGAAATTCAAATGGTCAAAGCGCTGTAGATTATATTCAAAGTTCGTCAAGAAAAATACAGGCTGATTGTCGGAGTCAGAAAAACTTCCATTAAGTCGCAAGGCTAAATTCCTGAACATATTTTGCAGTCGGTAGCTTTAAAAAATTGTTTTTATTACAAAATTGAAAGAATTTTTTTTTGTGGTGGATAGAGACCGAATAAAAAAAATAACCCAAATCCTAATGATTCCATTCGTGATCAACATTCAATTTCCTTCGGTAAAAATCCTATTCAATCTGAACGAGGAAAGTGTCACCCATATCTGAGTAACGGGGCGACGAAAGTATTAAGGGAGATGAATGAATGAGAAGCTTCCGGATTTTCAATATAAGTGCACAACATTTTATCGGAACAGTAAATCTGTTCCAACTTGATTGCAAGCACTTTATGATCTGCAATTACAGAGACTTTAAATGTTTGCAGTTCTTTCGTTTCATAGCCATGGGAAGTCAGTAGTCAGAAGATAGATAGATAGAATATATAGAAGCCAGGGGTCAACTCAATCCAATCTTTTTCTCCACCTACTTGACTAAGAGACTTCATTGTAGATCGACGCTCCTCAGCATAGCGTGTCCGTTTCAGCAAACATCAAACGACGTCCTTAAAATAGATTTCTGAGTGAGCACCAGTTTATATAAAGATTCGTGATTTCCTTAGCCTGTTTTGAAAGAAATTTATAAGCTATTGGAACAAGTTTTCGGGTCAATAATTAATGAGCATATAATTCTGATACATTTTATCATTTGAATAAAATGATTACAATCCACTTCGTTTAGCTGAAAAAAAATTATAAACGCTCAAAGAGGAATCGATTTCACTTCGAAAATACCCAGCACTAATTAGAATCATCAATCTATTGTAGCATTCATCAACAAATTATATTGAAACTTCTGCTTTCATCAAACAATATGGTTTCTGTGGAATGTGTGGAATATTTCAAATCCATTGCCAATGTCACAATTTGTAAACAATATGTATGGAATTGTCATCCACACTTCGTTTTTCGCTAAAGGTTCCGTTCGGTCCGGCTTCAGAAAAGAAATGGAATTAGGAGAGAAGAGCGAGCGAGACTTTCTTCCCGTCAATTTCTAATCACAACTAAATGGATTTCCAAGCGGGCGCCAGTTTATATTTGAGTGATTTCAATGGTCTGTTTACAAAACATTTTACAGCTGTTGAAACAATTTTTCGAGTCAATAAGCAACAATCATATAAATCTTAAGCTTTTCATCTTTCCAAACAGTTATTAACGTTCAAAACCTTGCACTCCAAGTGTCACGCTCTCGTTTTCGAAACTATGAAATTACACCCCGGTACAGAAAAATCTTGGATTATCAAGATCATGCAATACGCAGAGTTATAATGATAGCAGAGATAAAGATGTGTTCCAATATTCAGTTCAATAGGACAACAGGAAGGGGGTAAAATTTCTATTAATGTGAAACAACGTTACAGACAAAGGTACAAACATACAAACATGACAAGCTAAATAAAACCGTTTCAAAAAGGACAAACTGCTCAAATTCCGAAAAAGTACAACTGTAAGGGAGGCCAAACTCCATGCGGAGAGTACTACCGAAGTAATGTGTTCATTTCGTATCTTGAAAGCATTGATGTTTTCAAAAATAAAAATCACAGAGAGATATAATTCCATTTCAGAATCTCTTAAAGTTAGAATAGCATGGCATTGCAATTTTGAACTATTACTCACTAAAAGTAGGGTAAATGATCTTGGTTTGTCCAATTTAGGGTGTTTTCACGCAACTAGTAAATGCAAATCGATTTTTCTTCATGAAAATCACATATAATAAAGACGAGTTTGGGTTAGTTGAAAAGTCCTATGTCTCTAGTCTCTAGTTCTACCATAAAGCGTTGAAATTATTCAAATATTTATGTTTTTTAACGATTTTCCTCAAAGAGAAATTATGATCATGGTTTGTCCACTTCTGTTCATGGTTTGTTCGAAAAATGATCATGGTTTGTCCAGTTTTAGAAATCACTATTTTTGAATGAAGTAGATGTTGCATTTCTCATTTCTTGAGTTTACTGTCATCATATTGAACCATTCATAATTTAGGCTTCCTTCAGAATATTGCCTTTTCTTTGGGATTTCAAAAGTGTTCGCCTCAACATTCTCAGCAAACGGAAATTTTATTTCTGCTATTCGCGAAGGACACAAAAAACATACTGCAGCGCGCCAAACGGTTGCCATAGAAATCATATGGACAAAACAACATTATTGAATTGGACAACTCATGATCAGAATTGAGGTCATCGAAATGCATCAATTACATGATATAACCAAGTAAATCTAATACAAATGGTGTGCAACCATGATGTTTACAATATTTGCAAGTGTCATAATCCAGAAAAGGTTTGAATACGTGGAAAATAATCATCTGGTGATTGATTAAAAGTTAGCTCAAGTGAGGGGCGCATTGACACCAATAGAAAATGGATTTTATAATCCTTTAAAACATATGAATCCGTAAAAATATGCTATAAAACTACTGTAAAACATGAAGAAAACAATATTATTTATATGTTTTGAAATATTGGAATATCTTATTCGGCAAACGTGCGTTGAACTAGAGCATTTAAAAACGTGGACAAACCATGATCATATTTTCGACTGGACAAACCAAAATCATTTACCTTAGACTACTTTGACAACAACTTTCTCGGAAACAACCCGCACTAATGAAAATCATTTTTTTTTTATTAAATCGTTTATTTTTACAGGCTCAGTTACATAAGTTTGAAGGAGTCAAACTCCTGACTGTATTGTTACAAGTATATATAAACATTTTTCCTCAATTCTAATGTTAATGGTGTAGAAAACCGATTACTCGCAGTTCTACTCGAGTTTAGAAGGGTGACATATTTTCTTCAGGAAAAGGAAGGGATAAAAGGATATGTTGACAATGTTCACTCTCACATTCACACTCACATTCATTACACTCAATTCTTAAGCCTATCTTATATCTTATATGTTTTTACATTTCACCTTATTCTATTGTAAATAAGAAGGGATTTGATTTCTCGCGAAGGAAAAGGAAAAGGAGAATATAAGTATATAAGGACAATCAGACACGAAGATCGATAACTTTTAGGAAGACATATATTTGGGACATGTAATCAAGGTTGTGCACCCGTGGCCGAGTGGTTAGCGTCCCACACTATCATGCCGGGTGTTCGGGTTCGATTCCCGTTCTGGTAGGGGGATTTTTCGTCAAAGAAAATTCTTCCGGCTTGCACTGTGGTCACGCGTATTCTAGAGCTTGCCACTTTAGAGTACATTCAAGGCGTGTTACGAATGCCGAAGCATAGAAATCTCAACCAAGTATTAATGAACGACGCTAGTTAATGAATACGTTGAGACGGCAAAAGTTCCACAGGGAACGTTAACGCCATTCAAGAAGAAGAATCAAGGTCTAAACCAGCCAACACATCTCTCAACGGCACATTGGGCTGCCTTCCTCTAGCCCGAAGAGAGTTTTCTAAATTCGATCTGGCAACAAGATACTCCTCGCACGACCAAACACCGTGTTCGACGTCGTGGTAACCTTGGCCGCAGGCACAGATATTGCTGTCGGCAAGATCAAAACGAAAGAGTAGCGCGTTTAACGAACAGTGATTGGACACGAGTCGGGAGAAGGTGCGAATAAAGTCCCGACTCAAGTCCAGACTTTTGAACCATGGTTTGAGGCTAACTTTAGGGATAATTGAGTGGAGCCACCGGCCCATTTCATCTTCGTTCCATTTGCGTTGCCAGTTAACAATGGTATTTTTACGAACTAAAGAATAAAATTCATTGAAGGCGATTTGACGCTGATAAATTTCGCCTTCAATTGCACCTACCTTTGCTAATGAGTCAGCCCTCTCATTACCCGGAATTGAGCAATGTGAAGGGACCCAGACAAAGGTAATGACATAACAGCGTCTGGATAAAGCACTCAAAATTTCTCGTATTCTCTCAAGGAAGTACGGCGAGTGCTTTTCCGGCCTCTCTGAACGGATAGCTTCGACAGAGCTAAGACTATCCGTTACAATGTAATAGTGTTCAACAGGTCGTGAGGCGACTCTGTCCAGCGCCCAGTGTATCGCTGCCAATTCAGCAATATACACTGAGCAAGGATTCTGAAGACTGTGGGAGGTGCTAAAAAATTCGTTGAACACTCCAAATCCTGTGGACTCATTCATAGAGGACCCATCAGTAAAGTACATATTATCACAATTGATACGCCCATACTTTGCATTGAAGATCGTAGGAACGATCCCCGATCGATGATAATCTGGAATTCCATGGATTTTCTCCTTCATGAACAGATCAACATATACAGAGGAATTGATGTAGTCAGGAAAACAAACACGGTTGGAAATATACGAAGAAGGATCAACCTGAATAGAGATGAATTCATGATATGAAGTCATGAATCCAGAATGAAAATTTAGCCCGATCAGCTGCTCAAAATTTCCGATCACCAATGGGTTCATAACCTTACACCGGATGAAGAACCGAAGAGATAATAAATTGAAGCGATCTTTTAGTGGGAGTACGCCTGCCAAAACCTCGAGACTCATGGTATGCGTTGAGGGCATACATCCCAACGCAATACGGAGACAAAGATACTGAATTCGCTCGAGTTTAATGAGGTGTGTTTTGGCAGCTGATTGAAAACAGAAACTGCCATACTCCATCACTGAGAGAATAGTTGTTCGATACAACATTATAAGATCTTCGGGATGGGCTCCCCATCAGGTGCCGGTAATTGTACGGAGAAAGTTTATTCTTTGTTGGCATTTTTTACTCAGATACCTAATATGGGCCCCCCAAGTACATTTGGAGTCGAACCAGACCCCAAGATACTTGAATGACATAGCATGAGTGATCGGTTTACCCAAAAGTTGAAGCTTTGGTTTTGCTGGTCTATGCTTCCTAGAAAAAACCCCCATCTCTGTTTTCTCCGTGGAGAATTCGATCCCTAGCCCAATGGCCCAGGTTGAAAAATTGTTCAAAGTATCTTGTAAGGGTTCTTGCAGGTCGGATTCGTTTGATCCTACGACAGACACCACTCCATCATCTGCAAGTTGTCTTAGGTTGCAATTTTGTGTAAGGCAATTGTCGATGTCGCTTACATAGAAGTTGTACAAAAGGGGGCTTAAACATGAGCCCTGGGGGAGTCCCATGTAAGAGACCCGACTTACTGCCGAATCTCCGTGAGAAAAGTTCAAATGTTTCTCACAAAGCAAGTTATATAACATATTATTCAATAGAGGCGGCAGACCCCGAGATTGTAATTTGTCTGACAAAACCTCTATTGAAACAGAATCAAAGACCCCCTTTATGTCCAAGAATACTGAAGCCATTTGTTTTTTTTCGGCGTAAGCCATTTGAATTTCTGAAGAAAGCAACGCAAGACAATCATTCGTCCCCTTGCCCCTGCGGAACCCATATTGTGTATCTGAGAGTAGGCCATTCGTTTCAACCCATCGATCAAGGCGAAACAAGATCATTTTCTCCAACAATTTCCGTACACAAGACAGCATTGCTATTGGGCGGTACGAATTGAAGTCGGACGCGGGTTTTCCGGGTTTTTGAATAGCTATAACTCGTACTTGTCTCCAATCATCTGGAACAATATTATGCTCCAGAAACCGATTGAATAAATTCAATAAGCGATGTTTCGCCACATCAGGGAGGTTTTTTTAACAAATTGAACTTAATTCTATCCGTTCCTGGAGCCGAATTGTTACAAGAAAGGAGAGCAAGAGCGAATTCTACCATCGAAAACTCGGAATCAAGATCGCACCTATCTTGTGGTATATCTCGAACAATTTTTTGCACAGGAGCTGAATCAGGACAAACCTTCCGTGCAAAATTAAAAATCCATCGATGTGAATGTTCTTCGCTTTCATTCGTTGAAGAGCGATTTCTCATGTTTTTAGACACTTTCCATAATTTTTTCATTGACGTTTTTTCCCTTTGATAAAGTTTTTAAATTGATTTTCAAGGTCCAAATACGATTGAAAATGTTCAATGGTTCCACGTTTCCGAAAAGCTTTGAATGCGTTCGATTTATCCTGATAAAGCTTGGAACATTGGCTATCCCACCATGGATTGGGAGGCCTTCGACGAATAGTGGAGCCTGGGATGGGTTTCGTTAGAGCGCGAACCTCGCTGTCATAGATCAAACGAGAAAGGAAGTTATACTCCTCCAATGGAGGTAAACCATCTCTGGAATTGATGGCTAGAGCAATCGCGTCCGCATATTTTTTCCAGTCAATGTGTCTTGTGAGGTCATATGCCATGTTTATAGATTCAGAAGAATTCGACCCAATGGTGATGGAAATTTTGATTGGCAAGTGATCACTACAGTTGGGGTCCTGAATTACATTCCACTTGCAATCTAACGATAGTGAATTCGAGCAAAGCGAGAGGTCAAGAGCACTTGGTTTAGAGGAGGTTTAGGAACACGTGTTGTTTCCCCAGTATTCAAAACGGTCAGCTGTTACAAAGGTCATATATCAACGATGAACGATTGTCGTCGTACTGTTCCCCCCAGGCAGTTCCGTGAGAGTTGAAGTCTCCCAAGATCAATCGTGGCTCAGGAAGGAGTGAGCACATGTCAACAAGTTGCTTGCGGCTAACCGCAGCTCTCGGAGGCCAATACAAGCTGACAATACAGAGGTCTTTGCCTCTGATGTTTGCATGACAAGCAACAGCTTCAATCCCTCCAATAGGTGGAAGGTCAATTCGAAAAAATGAGTGGCACTTATTGATCCCCAATAGCACCCCTCCGTATCTGTCATCACGGTCCATGCGTATAATATTGAAATCATGGAAAGAGAGATCATCTCGCGAAGAAAGTCAAGTTTCGGACAGAGCAAAAACATCACAATTGAACTTATGAATTAAAAATTTGAATGTATCCAATTTAGGGATAAGACTACGACAATTCCACTGTAAAACAGTGATATCTCCAACCTCTCTATTTGAATTAGACATCAAGAGAGATAATCATTGCAATGAGGGGCCATGTTGAAAATCATTATCGGATACAAAAATGGAAATGGATCGGCTGCACCGATCGGCACTTATGTTTATTCACGGAGATGTATCCGTTCCAGCAAATAAAGAACTAAGTTGAAGAGGAAGATGGTTAGATACCTGCTCGCATTGAATTTTTCAAATTACGAAGCCATTATCGAATTCAAGAGGTGAAACCGCACCATATTTAATTATTATTCACTTGTTTCTTAATGTTTTCGCAAAGCATGCTCATTATACTAATTTATATTCAACTTTAAAACGCATCAATTCTTTAAGGACCCTCAATTCTAATGTTGAAAATATGTTTTTTTCGACCAGCTCGGCTTGATCTGTGGCTCCATCTAAATAACCTCAGTAAGTCAGACAACATCCTGCTGGTGAAACCGATCAACGCCCTCTCACCACATAACTGTCAAGAAGCGGTTCCACACCGAGAGCGCCTGGAAACCAGCAATCTCATCGCGCGCTGCAATCAAGATGGAATGTTTTCCTTTCGGATTTTTTAAAAGTCTTCATCCGGATCTGATTTACAGCTTGAAGGCGTATCGGAACACATGTTTTCCTGCAATCGCATCGTATTCTAGCGGTGCCAAAAAATTGGTGGAGAAGGAAACACGCGAAAAGTGGCAGCAGAAAAAGAAAACATGTGTATCTTTTATTCAGAACGGAAAATTGAAATCGCTGGAAGCACGCCATGATTGGCTAACGAGCGGAAGCGCCTTTTGTTGCGGCATGGCGAACCGAAAGATGAAAATGTTGGCCGGCTTTTTTGTGTATCACACTCTGCCACAGAGGTGTTATTCCAGTAAGTAGATTTGGCCAGAAGGATGAAAACTTTATTCATGAAAGAGGCTGGTTACGCAATCCGCTCGGGGTGGACATATGTTATTTCTATCAGTGGCTTGTGTTATCAAGAGCGGAGTTCGAGATAAACCCTTTCTGAAAGGCTGACATTAGTCTAATTGAATGAAATACTGGGATATTGTTTCACCAAATTTTCCATTGATAGTTTCTGTCAACTTGTCTTTATACCATGAGTACCTTACCCACGACGTGCACCCTTCACCAGGCATCTCCAACCAAGTTTGCTTCCCATACTTTTGCAATTCCTCTGTCATTTTTGATCTGTCCATGCGACAAAAAATCCATGGAATACCAGATCACCTACGCTCCAATGTTATTCCGTCGATATTTTCGGAAAAATATGGGAAAGTTGAATCTGATAAAATGTTCTTTACTGACGGTTCATTCATAAACGGGTCCACTGGCTTCGGCATCTTCAATGAAAATTCCAGTGCCTCTTTCAAACTCAAAGATCCTTGTTCCGTGTATGTCGCAGAAATGGGTGCGATATACTATGCTCTAGGGATCATTGAAACACTGCCCATCGACCATTATTTTATTTTTTCAGACAGTCTCAGCTCAATAGAGGCTATCCGCTCAATGAAAGTTGATAAACGCTCATCTTATTTCCTAACAAGAATAAGACATCTATTGAGTGTTTTGGTCGAAAAATTATTCAAGATTACCTTAGCATGGGTTCCCTCTCATTGCTCGATTCCGGGGAATGAGAAAGCGGACTCGCTAGCTAAGGTGGGCGCTTCAGAAGGCACACTTTTTGAAAGGCAAATTGCCTATAATGAATTTTTTCACATTCCTCGTCAGGACACACTCGTTAGTTGGCAGCGCATGTGGAGTGAAGATGAGTTCGGTCGTTGGTTACACACGATTATCCCTAAGGTCTCGACGAGTGTATGGTTCAAGGGATTGAATGTAGGTCGTGATTTCATTCGCGTGATATCTCGGCTTATGTCCAATCACTACAACCTAAACGCGCATCTCTATCGCATTGGGCTCGCAGCAAACAATCTTTGTGATTGTGGCGATGGCTACCACGACATCGAGCATGTTGTCTGGTCGTGTATCCGGTTCCATGCTGCTCGCTCTCAGCTCTCTAGAGCACTGAGAGCAAAAGGCAGACAATCGGATATCCCCGTCCGGGATATCTTAGGTAGCCGTGATCCTGATCTTCTGCTTCATCTATACCTGTTCCTCAGAAACGCCGATGTCAACGTTCAATGATGTTTCCTTCGTTCTGTCCCTGTCTCATATCCCTCCTATCCGATCTATAAACTTTTACTTAGTCGCGGCAATACATACACACACTCTTTACAGATACACGGGCCAAAGGTTGTGCAGTCCACTGATCATTCAACAAGAGCCAAAGGTTGTACCGCTTATGACAACTCTACACGAGCTGATGATTGCGCCGGCTAGTGATCATTCTATCCTGGATTCCTCGAGTCGAGAAAGACGCACCACGCTAGATATGGGGTACAGACTAGGGGGGCGTTGCTGATTAATGGTCAGCTGCATCCCAATAGGAAGTATCCCGTGTCGGGCACACGTACAGAGCATCGAAGACTGCAACATACCAATTATGAGAACACTTGTAATACTAACCTCGAGCCAACCGCGAGTAATCGGTTACATATTACTAACATAGTTGTAAGACAAAAATTGTCAAAATATTGGACTCCCGGCCCCGTCAGGCTAACGCCACATGTGCCTTAATAAAAAATATATTTTGGGAAAAAAAAAACTTGATCTGTCAGTTCAAACTACATAAAGCTTTAACAAATTCTCGCACGATTTACGATAGCAAACGAAGAATAAACTTCGTCTTCACTCGAACGGGAAAACAGGAAAGAGCGACATTTGATACAATCGAATCGACGAAGCCACCGTTTCCACCGCTTGGAGTCCTTCTGCATTCGGTGTATCCCCTTTTCTACTAAGCGACTCTATTAGCAACTTGCCAAAGGCACGTTCGCAATCACAGCAGGAGAAAGTTCACTGATTGAATAATCAGCTAAATAATTAAAAACTAGAAAATCACCACCAGGTCCCGCAATGTTGACTACTTCGCCAGGCGTCGGAAACAGAGGAAACAGCTTTATTTTATTATCAGACTCCGAATGGAAACTTTTCCAATTTTTATAACTTTTCATTTGCTAGCGGTTCTTAGTTATTGCAGCTCGTGGAAGACACTAAGTTGGGGGCCCACCACCGAACAGTGGGTGCCAAGAGAAGATAGTGGTAGATAAACAGCCGAACGAAAGACAACAGAAATACATCTTTTATTCAGAATGGAAAATTGAAAATGCTGAAAGGACGCCAAATTTGACTGAGGGTGGCGATTGTTTCGGATCGCATGGGTGGAGGCAACAGACGTCACTGTTTTTGTTCGCAATGTGCTCCGGAGGTGCTATTTTAGCAGAAAACTTTCCTGCTAAAAACATCCTCCGAACCGGCGGATACAGCGTAAGGTCACACCACGTTTTTTTTTCACTCCCGGGCGGAAGTTGTTTTCCTCTTTCAATTTATGCGATTTTAAATGAGATTAGTCTGGTCGATATTATCTCCTGATGAGTTTGGCAAAGTTTAATTAGGTCCCTGAATGGGCGTCATTCCTGATGGCACGAAACGCACCACACACACACACACCGTGTATCAATCGTTGGATAATCGGCAGGACACTTGCCCTTTTCCGTGATAACGCTCGAAACAAAGTTTGCCGATCTGATTTCCCTTTTTAATTGAAAGATTAAAACTTCTGCGAGCGGACTGAGAGACCCATACGGGAGTCTGACGACAGGCCTCTGTTGCAAATATGTCAGCCGTACACGGGCAAGCGATAAAATGCTATCTTACTACTGACATATATATTTGCCAGCGTTTAATGTGAGAGGCCTATAACTCAGCATCATCTGTAAAAAGTTTGTATCAGCCTATTTACTGTTAGAATTTTCGCAAAAGGCTTCTGCAGCCAAACTTTTGTTTTATACAGTACAGTGTGATTTCAAATTTGCTTTGTACCGAACCAAGCTATTTTTCATACAGAGAGGATCTCTGTCAAGATGTTTATATTAGGCGTAGATAGCAAAAAACAGTGTCAACTTCAACCAATTGAATGAATGGTAAGCTAAAGATGTTCATTATATTTCACATTTGACACGACAATCAAAACTTGAATTTTACTAATTTAATTTATCTTTCTGACCAAAATTAGAAGAGAAAATCATACATATAAGTTGAAAGTAAACAATTCCATATTCTGTACAACAAACTCAGTTTAATTGTCCGTTAGCTCCAACCCGTGTAAACAAATTAAAATATTTTCCCGTCCCGCTCAGTTCAACTGAACGGAAAAAAAACAATCCTTTTTTTTCATATCACACAATGGCTACTCGCACGAACACTTTGGACCGAAACACAAGAGAGCACGAGAACCTGAAGCAATCGAAATAGCCAGCAACAAAAAGTAAGCCATTACAAACAATAATAAAGATTCTATCATGAATCCATGAAAACATGTTAATCGCTTCGGTACATGGTGCACATAGCACAAGCACCTGAGAAGAATGACAGCGGAACGCAAACACACAGCTCTATCGTTTCGCAACCTCACCATGATCGATAATCATGTGTGCCAGCAGCGCCAAGACATCACGCCATCAGCGCCACCACCCGCCCACCTGGTGCATCATGGAGAGCAAACAACAAGCTTATAAAAGGTACCCATAGGTAACCACAGATCGTTAACAGTCATATCATTCTCGTCATCCTCGTCGTTATCGATGATGATGGTGGTGGTGGTGGATGCAACCGCATCATCGCCCTTTAAGGGGGTCCACCGCAAGAACAGGGAACTAGTTTCCGGGTGAAAGCTGATTTCCATTACAAAACAACCTTCCACGAGACCGATGGAGGTTCATCCCGGTATCGAACCAAATTGCGAGCAGCGGTGGAAATTTTTCGCCATTACAACAACTGGTTTAACTCTATCTATCCGCCCTCTTTCCCCACTCACCTTTTCCCACACGAGCGTGTTTCATTCACAGAAACTCGACGATGTATAAACTTCCATTCTAAACGCTTCACGGGTGCAGATATCGATGAAGCATCGAGCAGGGTTGTTTTCAGGAGATGAAACTTCTGTTAAAATTATTTTCTAATTTTGTTGCCGTCATTCCCTTTGTCAACGCTCTCCAACCGAAAAACACGGATGATTCAGTATCAATACCCAGGGATCGACATGGGGCTCAGCGTGTTGAAGACCTTGAGTATTTCCGAAATGTTTGTTATATACAAACAATTTTTTTTTCTTCACTCCCCACAACTACTAGGTTGGGTTTTGATCTGATAAACAAGCTGACCTCGAATCTTTAAGGTAGATGATATTAACAAAAGCAATGTTTTTTCGCAATTTGATATTTTTAGTCAATGCTGTGAAAAAAGTTTCATTGCACGTTATTGATCAGGTGCAACCAATGGGCCGTTCAGTCAGCTCGCGCAGTCCGAAGCCGCCGGACGCAAAGTTGTTCGTGTCCGTTATTGTGTTGGAACAATACCGTTATCGGTTTCGCTGAAGTGATTGTGTCGCTCTAACGGTGTTTTCTTTATTGCGAGAGTGAAGTGATAAGTAATCACAACCAGCGGGAGGGAGAAGTCCTCCACTGCGGGCGCTGTGAGCGTGTGCCGTTCCTCGTCATCGTATTGTGGTGCGATACACCATTGCTGTTGTGCCAAGCGATCATCACGTGGTTCGATTGGAGCACCGTTACAAATCATCCGCACCGTGCGCTTCAAGTATTTTAGTTTATATATATATTAGGTTAAGGATTTAAAAAAAAAAAAAGAAAAAGTATAATTGTATATCTGCCATAATGGCAGAGTGCGATCCTCTTGATATGGACATTGAATCTGATGTTTCCTCCTCACTAACTACTGGGAAGTCGCTTAAACGCGTTCCCCCCTCAGACGATGTCTTTTCAGAGGAAGAGTTAATCAACCTCAACAAGCCCCCTTCAAGAAAATTGGCAAACTTTTCCACTTCGCCCCCTCAATCTCCCGCTCCCGCTTCCGATTATCTCCCGAACTTGCCTCCCAGCCCAACTGTTCCCGCTCCCGCTCAACAATCGACCTCGTCCTCCCCCGCAGTTGTCCCCTCTCCACGTGTCAAGGTCTATCCAGAAGATGCATCTGGATCTGGCCCATGGGTTGTTTTCTTCCGGCCAAAACCCAACGGGAAATCGCTCAACGTCATTCAGATCATGAAAGATCTGACAAAAAATTATTCCTCCGTGGTCGAAATTAGAAAGGTTCGACCGAACAAACTGCGTGTTGTCGTGGCTGATCGGAAGCAAGCTAACGAGATTGTTGTCGACAATAGGTTCGTACTAGAATATCGCGTCTATGTGCCCTGCCATAACGTAGAAATTTCGGGGGTGATCACAGAAACGGGTCTGACGAGCGCATTAATAAAAGAGGGAGATGGCAGATTTAAAAAGCTCCCTTTGACGAAAGTTAAAATTTTGGACTGCCATCAATTAGGAAAAGTGTCCCAGGAAGAGGGAAAAACAAAATTCACGCCGTCCGACTCGTTTCGAGTAACTTTTGCTGGTTCCGCCCTCCCTGACTACGTTATGGTGGACAAATTGAGGCTTCCGCTGCGTCTCTTCGTGCCAAAGCACATGACTTGCAACAAATGCAAGTCAGTTGGTCACACAGCAGACTACTGCGCCAACAAGGAGCGCTGTGCCACTTGCGGAGAGCAACATGTGGGCAAATCCTGCAGTGCGACTGAGCATAAGTGTCCATATTGCGGGGGGACCCCACATGAGCTCTCAGCTTGTGAAAAATACAAGAGTCGCTGGGAGAAACAGAAGCGCTCTTTAAAGGAACGCTCGAAACGCACTTTTGCGGAAATTTTAAAGGGCGCTTCTCCACAGGCCCAACAACAACAACATCCAATCTCCTCACACAATATCTTTTCCACGTTGCCAGTTGACGAAATGGAAGCGGACACAGCTCACGGGGGTACACCGTTTATTTCCCAAGGGAATCCCCGGCGCAAAAATGTGACCACTCCCAAAGTTCAAGGACAAGCCCCTCCGGTGATACCCCCTGTTAGCTTGCCTAAAAAAACGAGTGCAGCGGACAAGCAAAATCAGGTTCCTCCTGGCTTCCGTGGGAATAGTTCACCTTCGAACGACCCAGCACTCGAGGGGACATCAAAAACCCCAACTGTCCCTATTTTTCCGTCCAGCTCCACTTCCCAATCGGAATTTATAAAGTTGTCTGACCTTTTGGATCAAATCTTCAAGTGTTTTAACGTTTCCGACTCCATCAGAACCATTGTCATTTCAATGCTTCCAGTATTAAAGACAATTTTGCAACAATTGATGCAAACATGGCCCCTCCTTGCAATGATTATCTCTCTTGATGTCTAATTCAAATAGAGAGGTCGGAGATATCACTGTTTTACAGTGGAATTGTCGTAGTCTTATCCCTAAATTGGATACATTCAAATTTTTAATTCATAAGTTCAATTGTGATGTTTTTGCTCTGTCCGAAACTTGGCTTTCTTCGCGAGATGATCTCTCTTTCCATGATTTCAATATTGTACGCTTGGACCGTGATGACAGATACGGAGGGGTGCTATTGGGGATCAATAAGTGCCACTCATTTTTTCGAATTGACCTTCCACCTATTGGAGGGATTGAAGCTGTTGCTTGTCATGCAAACATCAGAGGCAAAGACCTCTGTATTGTCAGCTTGTATTGGCCTCCGAGAGCTGCGGTTAGCCGCAAGCAACTTGTTGACATGTGCTCACTCCTTCCTGAGCCACGATTGATCTTGGGAGACTTCAACTCTCACGGAACTGCCTGGGGGGAACAGTACGACGACAATCGTTCATTGTTGATATATGACCTTTGTAACAACTTCAATATGACCGTTTTGAACACTGGGGAAACAACACGTGTGCCTAAACCTCCTGCTAACCCAAGTGCTCTTGACCTCTCGCTTTGCTCGAATTCACTATCGTTAGATTGCAAGTGGAATGTAATCCAGGACCCCAACGGTAGTGATCACTTGCCAATCAAAATTTCCATCACCATTGGGTCGAATTCTTCTGAATCTATAAACATGGCATATGACCTCACAAGACACATTGACTGGAAAAAATATGCGGACGCGATTACTCTAGCCATCAATTCCAGAGATGGTTTACCTCCATTGGAGGAGTATAACTTCCTTTCTCGTTTGATCTATGACAGCGCAGTTCGCGCTCAAACGAAACCCAATCCAGGTTCCACAATTTTCCGAAGGCCTCCCAATCTATGGTGGGATAGCCAATGTTCCAAGCTTTATGTAGAAAAATCGAATGCATTTAAAGCTTTTCGGAAACGTGGTACTCCTGAAAATTTTCAAACGTATTTAGCCCTTGAGAATCAGTTCAAAAATTTGATCAAAGGGAAAAAACGTGCTTATTGGCGAAATTTCGTGGGAGGTTTGTCACGAGAAACGTCAATGAAAAAATTATGGAAAGTGGCTCGAAACATGAGAAATCGCTCTTCATCCAATGAAAGCGAGGAATATTCACATCGATGGATCTTTAATTTTGCACGAAAGGTTTGTCCTGATTCAGCTCCTGTGCAAAAATTTGTTCGAGATATACCACAAGATAGGTGCGATCTTGATTCCGAGTTTTCGATGGTAGAATTCTCTCTTGCTCTCCTTTCATGTAACAATTCTGCTCCGGGATCGGATAGAATTAAGTTCAACTTGCTGAAAAATCTCCCTGATGTGGCGAAACATCGCTTGTTGAACTTATTCAATCGGTTTCTGGAGCATAATATTGTTCCAGATGATTGGAGACAAGTACGAGTTATAGCTATTCAAAAACCCGGAAAACCCGCGTCCGACTTCAATTCGTACCGCCCAATAGCAATGCTGTCTTGTGTACGGAAATTGTTGGAGAAAATGATCTTGTTTCGCCTTGATCGATGGGTTGAAACGAATGGCCTACTCTCAGATACACAATATGGGTTCCGCAGGGGCAAGGGGACGAATGATTGTCTTGCGTTGCTTTCTTCAGAAATTCAATTGGCTTACGCCGAAAAAAAACAAATGGCTTCAGTATTCTTGGACATAAAGGGGGCCTTTGATTCTGTTTCAATAGAGGTCCTGTCAGACAAATTACACTCTCGGGGTCTGCCGCCTCTATTGAATAATATGTTATATAACTTGCTTTGTGAGAAACATTTGAATTTTTCTCACGGGGATTCGACAGTAAGTCGGGTCTCCTACATGGGACTCCCCCAGGGCTCATGTTTAAGCCCCCTTTTGTACAACTTCTATGTAAGCGACATCGACAATTGCCTTACACAAAATTGCAACCTAAGACAACTTGCAGATGATGGAGTGGTGTCTATCGTAGGATCAAACGAATCCGACCTGCAAGAACCCTTACAAGATACTTTGAACAATTTTTCAACCTGGGCCATTGGGCTAGGGATCGAATTCTCCACGGAGAAAACAGAGATGGGGGTTTTTTCTAGGAAGCATAGACCAGCAAAACCAAAGCTTCAACTTTTGGGTAAACCGATCACTCATGCTATGTCATTCAAGTATCTTGGGGTCTGGTTCGACTCCAAATGTACTTGGGGGGCCCATATTAGGTATCTGAGTAAAAAATGCCAACAAAGAATAAACTTTTTCCGTACAATTACCGGCACCTGGTGGGGAGCCCATCCCGAAGATCTTCTAATGTTGTATCGAACAACTATTCTCTCAGTGATGGAGTATGGCAGTTTCTGTTTTCAATCAGCTGCCAAAACACATCTCATTAAACTCGAGCGAATTCAGTATCTTTGTCTCCGTATTGCGTTGGGATGTATGCCCTCAACGCATACCATGAGTCTCGAGGTTTTGGCAGGCGTACTCCCACTAAAAGATCGCTTCAATTTATTATCTCTTCGGTTCTTCATTCGGTGTAAGGTTATGAACCCATTGGTGATCGGAAATTTTGAGCAGCTGATCGAGCTAAATTTTCATTCTGGATTCATGAGCTCATATCATGAATTCGTCTCCATGCAGGTTGATCCTTCTTCGTATATTCCCAACCGTGTTTGTTTTCCTGACTACATCAATTCCTCTGTGCATTTTGATCTGTCCATGATGCAGGATATCCATGGAATTCCAGATTATCATCGATCGGGGATCGTTCCTACGATTTTCGAAGCAAAGTATGGGCGTGTCAATTGTGATAATATGTACTTTACTGATGGGTCCTCTATGAATGAGTCCACAGGATTTGGAGTGTTCAACAAATTTTTTAGCACCTCACACAGTCTTCAGTATCCTTGCTCAGTGTATATTGCTGAATTGGCAGCAATACACTGGGCGCTGGACAGCGTCGCCTCACGACCTGTTGAACACTATCACATTGTAACGGATAGTCTTAGCTCTGTCGAAGCTATCCGTTCAGTGAGGCCGGAAAAGCACTCGCCGTACTTCCTTGAGAGAATACGAGAAATTTTGAGTGCTTTATCCAGACGCTGTTATGTCATTACCTTTGTCTGGGTCCCTTCACATTGCTCAATTCCGGGTAATGAGAGGGCTGACTCATTAGCAAAGGTAGGTGCAATTGAAGGCGAAATTTATCAGCGTCAAATCGCCTTCAATGAATTTTATTCTTTAGTTCGTAAAAATACCATCGTTAACTGGCAACGCAAATGGAACGAAGATGAATTGGGCCGGTGGCTCCACTCAATTATCCCTAAGGTTAGCCTCAATCCGTGGTTCAAAAGTCTGGAATTGAGTCGGGACTTTATTCGCACCTTCTCCCGACTCATGTCCAATCACTGTTCGTTAGACGCGCTGCTTTTTCGTTTTAATCTTGCCGACAGCAATCTCTGCGGTTGTGGCCATGGTTACCACGACATCGAACACGTTGTTTGGTCGTGCGAGTTGTATCTTGTCGCCAGATCGAATTTAGAAAACTCCCTTCGGGCTGGAGGAAAGCAGTCCAATGTGCCGGTGAGAGATGTGTTGGCTCGGTTAGACCTTGATTACATGTCCCAAATATATGTTTTCCTTAAAGCTATCGATCTTCGAGTGTGATTGTTCATACATCCTTTTCCCCTCCTTTTCGTCCTTCGCGAGCTATCGGTTCCCTTCCTACTAACATTAGAATAAGTTAAATTGTAAACACATATTAAATGTAAGGATAGTTTTAAGAATTGAGTGTGAAGTGTCAGTGTGAATGAGAATGTGAATGTGAATGTGAATGTGAATGTGAATGTGAATGTGAGTGCGAGTGTAAACACACATCTCCTTACATCCCATCCTTTTCCTAATGAAAATGTGTCACCCTTCTAAACTCGAGTCGACCGCGAGTAATCGGTTTCCTATTTCATTAACCATAGAATTAAGGAAACAACATGTTGATATATGCTAGTTGAAATATAGTTAAGAGTTTGGCTCCATTAAACTTATGTAACTGAGCCTGTAAAAATAAACGGATTAATAAAAAAAAAAAAAAAAAAAAAACCAATGGGCCTTTTTTGTTGTTTGTGTGCATGTCACGAAATGAATTAGAATCACGGTTACAATGAGGCAAAGGGAGGTCCTATAAAGAAAACAACTTCATTGAAGCTTCAGCTATGGTGCAAAAACATGTAACATTTTCCCGTTATTTGAAAGATAAATGAGGTTAAAAAAATAAATTATGACAACAATGTAATTTAGTGGAATGTTATTTCGATAATAAAAAAAATAGTATAATCGTTTTAGTTGATTGTAACTAGACTTTTCAATTAGTACAGTAATAAAGTTAAATAATCACAAAGTTCAAGTTAAGCTATTTTCAAGTTTTATGGAGAAACAAAGCAAATTGAGCTGCGGTTGAATTCATCTCTTTTTCATCGTACGTTATGCGCTTATTTTACGTTTCTTTGAAAGTGTTAGGAAGAAAGAGGTTTTGTTGAAAATATAGAATTTAAAATAGATAAAGTAGATATACAACGCTTGTTGCAAGGAAGTTCACATTTTGATTAGAAATTTCAAGATGGAAAAACATAAAATTAAAAACTTAAGTCAACTTTTAGCGCATATCTTAAACATGAATAATTATAAACATATTCTGATAATTAAATTAGATTCCAGAGGGTGTAAACTTTTCAGAAGTATGCACATGAAAAGCATAATATTTTTCAATTGCTAAAAGCATATATAATAGCATATTGTTTATTATTTGAATTTATTTTAATTCTGTATATTATTTTTGGCATGGTTTTATACATGAGCCCCGAAATAATGTTATACGATAAAAAAAGTTGTTGAAAATTGTCGATTCCACAAAATCAAATGTTCAAATAGGAAATATATCAAAGAGGGAATTGTTAAAATTTATCACAGTTGTTGTCGATCATCTTTGAAAGTTCATCATTAGAATGCATTTATTTCCAACGTTAAACACTCGTTTATATTTTGTTTCGTCGTCCAGCTTTAATTTTTTTCCAAAAAATATTAATAAAAATTATAAACTTCTTGAATTTTGAGGAATAGGCTCTATACTATAAAAAAAAAGTTGTTGGGTCTGAGCCTAGGGACACAGACGGGATTTTGACATAGGACTGTGATTGTGTATAGTAATAGCATTAAAATTGAGTTTTTTCATTGTTAAAAATCTGTAACTTATTCTCTCTTGAGACATCAAATAGAAGCCCAATAAAAAATCATTTCCTATATGAACATGTATCCGTTGAACGGGTTATTTTTATTTTATATGGATGTTACCACTACGCCAGATCGCCTTCACTTTGAACGGGTTAGATGGGATAATGTGATATAAAGGGTGTGTCACATCAAATTGCATCACGGAAAAAACGCTGTAGAAATTCGCCCAGTAGACCGATCCTTTTGAAAATTTTAGACAGTAAAATAAAAACTATTAAACAACTTTTGGCATTTTCTTTTTATTCATACTTCAAGCCCAAGCCCGTATGCTCGCACCTTCCTCTTTACCCCGTCCATAAGGTTCTGTACAACGTCAGGTTGTAGTTTTTTTTTAACAGAAATCCATTTTCTCTTGAAGTCCGCCTCCGTTTTGACAACTTTTGGGTTCTTCCGGAGGGCCTGCTTCATAATCGCCCAATATTTCTCTATTGGGCGAAGCTCCGGCGCGTTGGGCGGGTTCATTTCCTTTGGCACGAAGGTGACCCCGTTGGCTTCGTACCACTCCAACACGTCCTTTGAATAGTGGCACGAAGCGAGATCCTGCCAGAAGATGGTCGGGCCCTCGTGCTGCTTCAATAGTGGTAGTAAGCGCTTCTGTAGGCACTCCTTAAGGTAAACCTGCCCGTTTACCGTGCCGGTCATCACGAAGGGGGCGCTCCGCTTACCGCAAGAGCAGATCGCTTGCCACACCATGTACTTTTTGGTCCGCTGGACGAATGAACTTGACAAATTCATCTTATTGGCGACATCCCGGACCGAACTTCTCGGATCACGTCTAAACTGCTTAACTACGCGCTTGTGATCTTTTTCACTGACGGAGCATCCATTTTTGCCGTTCTTCACCTTCCGGTCGATGGTTAGGTTCTCGAAGTATCGTTTTAGTATTCTGCTGACCGTGGATTGGACGATTCCCAGCATCTTACCGATGTCCCGATGTGACAACTCCGGATTCTCGAAATGAGTGCACAGGATTAATTCACGACGCTCTTTTTCGTTCGACGACATTTTTCCAAATTTACGAAAAATTGACAATGAAGCATGGCCAACGTGATCTATACACTCTTATCTGATTATAAGCGAAAGCTGACGATATAATTCCTAAAAATTAAATTTCTACAGCGTTTTTTCCTTGATGCAATTTGATGTGACACACCCTTTAATCTGTTCAAAAATGTACACAAAAATAACATCAAAGCCATTACTACCGTTTTCTTCCGTTTTTTCAATTATGCAGAAGAAATTTTTGAACAAAGTTTAAACTAGGTCAAATAAATCTATGACTGCAGAAATATATTATAGATAAAAATAGCATTTTCTCCTTTGTTGTCCTGAACATTGTAGGGGTTTGTAATAACTTTGTACCCAGGTAACGTATATTGAGTATCCTATGGCCATCAGTGCACTCTTGGAAAGTTCGTGTGGCTGCTGTAGTGAACTGATCTCATTGGGTGCTAAGTTCTGCTTAGGCAAGGGAAAGGAGAATGGGCAAGTGCATTCGAGGACGTGAAGCGGGTTTCTTAGGAAGACAGATATGGGGAGCATAATGTTGAAATCGCGACTACTCAAGCTATCATAATCTGATATGCGTGAGTATACTATTTCGAACTTCTAAATCAGCAGCCAGTTAAATTCATTAATTGCATTTGCATTTGTATTTGCACATAACTAAACAACATGTTCGATGTTATGACATCCTGGACCACAATTACATAAATGGTTAGTAACAAGATCGACACGATAAAGAAGGGAATGAGCCCGAATTGATTGAACTTTGGGGATAATAGAGTAAAAACATATCCCGAGAACATCCCTCCATTGATTCTGCCAACTGATTAATGCCCACTATCGGCAAATGGAGAATAAATCATAAGCGTATCGACTCGCAATGTGAGCTTACACCTGTATGTAGGCAACAAAATTGCTCGTTGCGTCGGGGAGGAAAGCGAGTGGTTAGTGCAATCGTCAAATTGATTAAATTTTTTACTATATTTCCTGTATATTTTATATACAGCACTATATTTTCGTGTTTCAAACAAAAAAATATCTGGATAAATTTCCTGTCTGATGGTATGTAACACAACATATGTCGCAAATACGATTTTGAGTAAAATGCGTTTGAAAACTCTTAATGAATCGTTACATTTTTCGTAAAGTGACCCCCTTATATAGAAATCAAAGACATAGTCCTATTTCAAAAATTAGAAGGGTGATGTCCAACACGACCGCTATGTTAAGATAGAATTACCCAAGAGAATATGTTAACGTTAACATTATTGTCGTATTGCTGATGAAAACAAACATTATGAGATTAAGTTAAGAATAAAATAGTACAGGCAAACCTTATTTTGTGCGGGGGATAGGGACCGTACAAAAAAGTCGCATAAAAAATCGTACAAAACTTCACCAGCAGCTTTGAAAAATCGTGTTCGGTAAACATTTTGAAAAAAACTTTTTTTGTGTGGTAGATAGGGACCGCATAAAAAAAGTTTCCCCAAAGAAAATAACTCAAATCCACGCCATTCACCGTTCAATTTCCTTTTGTTTCCCTGCTTTGCGATGGGACACTTTGCCTTTTCGGTTGCGTGTGGCTGTTTTGTGCTTTTAGTCGCATGTCGAAACGTGTTGCTGTTAGAGATCATGTCATGCAAAAACTTAGGAAAACTAAGAGCACTAAATGAGAGGAGGGGAATGATTTCAAAAGTGGATAATTGAGACTCAAATATGCTTTTCTTCGCACTGAAATTCATATAAACCAGCGAAAAAAAACTAAATGGACGATAACTTCGTCAAATATGCTTCTTTTTATACACCGCACAAAAAAAAAACTCGCACAAGAACAGAAAACCACACAAACAAAAATTCACAAAAACAGGTTTTACTATACAACGAATTTTCTCCTTCAACTTTCCTCCGGAAAACATAGCCTTCTTTACTACAAAATATCTTCTTCTCATCCGCCAATAAGTGCGCTGCACTTTGACGCTACTTTTAACCCGTAAATAATGCTCGAATTCGCGGAAATTGAATGATCTATCAAAACAAGTCCACAATAAGTTCGAACACATCCTTAACACTAAATTGCCCAAACATAGTCACATTATGACAAAATTATGTCACAACTTTTTAAGAAATTGTGTCATAATTATTTTTCTAGATGAAATTGAACAGCAGCCAAAATGACTTGCTTGGGCAATCTAGTTCTAAATTCACAGAAGCTCTCTCCCGGCAAAAGATAATAATATGCAATTAGTATTTTTTATTGCTTCGGATAATGGATTTTATTGAACGCATCGAAATTTAACAAATGACTATATAGTCAAAGAGTTTTGATTGCACTGAAAAGGATCAATTAACTTATTTGGTTCTGTAGTAACAGGGGAAGATCATTTTTTCCCTCAAGAGTATAAAATGACGAGCAAACATGAAACAACACATAGAAACCATTAAAAATGTGTACGTTTGACGGAAAATACACAACACGGCATGAAAACCGATGCTTTGTATTATTTCATCGAGTTTCACCTTAGGTTTCAAACTGTAAACAAAATCGATCCGCGATTCGATATGTAATAGAAGCAGGACTGTGTAATAGAAATCACAAAAGATTTACTTTTACGCTCAGGTCTTTTCAATAAGTTTCCATCGGACAGGGACCAAATTTCAATATCCACTAATTGTAATGTATAGCATATGAAATAAATACTAGAGAATTTCCATCTCGATTGACATACGAATCTACACAATCCACTTGCAACAAAAATAGTTATAAATATTATCATTATTTCCTAAAAACGTGACCTGGTTTCTGATTCAGCACCCTTGAGTGTGTTTTCTAGTAAGGTTAAATATTTATTTGTCTTTGATTGAAAGTTCACAGGGTTCAAAATCGTGAACGTACAAAAAAGCTAAAAAATAAATAAAAATGATTGCCACAATGAACGTTTAAATTGTATGATCCCCATCTCATATTGATCTCACAACTGTATCAAACGTTGATTGGCCAGTGGGAAAAGGACAGCTAGTTTCGCTCTCTTAGTCTTAGTCCTAATGTCGTAGAGTAGAGTACTCTTTAAATCCGAAAGCCCGGATCGGGTCTTCAACTTATATGTAGTACTTTTAATTTTAATGTACTTTTTTAAAAATTTTAATTTTAACAAACAACCCTGAACTTTGCTTTGAATTTGTATTCTTTTCTTTCGTTATTCTGAGCTAACAAAGGTAGCACTCAAAGTTCATCTGCAGTCGGTCACATATAAGATTTTGCCACAGAAATCTTGAGAAGGATAGCTAGGGAAACTCGACTTAGGTAACGTGAGTGGTTACTTTTTAGGGACATAGGAAATAATTGATTAAGATATACCCAAAGAGACTGCAAAGAATAGTTGTATTTAGATAAATCGAAAATAGTATGACTTATGAGAAATTATGAATGGCAAATGTGATTAGTTCTCTACGTTCTCTACGAACAACTCGTTTATAAACAGTATGCTCGTATGTTTTTTTTTAATTTCACAGAATTAAGCCAGTATAGAATTACAGTACAGATTTTTTTTTATCTGTATTATAGTGACTTTCAACTCATTTGGCTGGTTCGTCTCTTTTTACTTCCATTTTTGGAAGAATGTCGATATTGAGAATTGAACTCGTGACCTTTGGCGTGAGAGGCATGGATGTTACCACTACGCCAGATCGCCTCCACTACAGTAGAGATATTTTTCTTGGAATAAATTTATTTTCTCACATAATAACCGTAACGAGCGCGTCGCGAATGGATCCTGAATTATCCCACATTCATGGCATGTTCGTGAATGCTGTCATAAAACGAATTGGTGTATGGTTGATCATCAACAGGAAACCCGGAAGAGTAAAGGCATTTGATCCTAAAACTCATTCGAAAGGAGTGATTCTATTCGAATGGAACACAAAGTTGTCATCGAGAGACACGACGAAAATGGTACAATTTTCGCAATCCTACACCCAAAGTTAATTTTTAGCTCATGTTATGGCATCTCGATTTATAACATTGGATGAACTAAAAAAATAACAGAGAATGTTCTACTCCCCAATACATGAATATCATTTGTATAATATATATGCTAGAGCCAATATGAGCGAGCGAAACAGGACACACATTTAAATGAAAGCATATGAAAGCTTTGCGTATAGTTTGCCAAATACACGGCCCAGACAGAGAAAGATTTAGGCCATGTTCTCACTGCAGCGGGACGTCAACGTGGCGTGAGCGGGGCGTGTTCACTTTTCGCCATGATATTTTAATTCACTCACATTGCACCGTGCCAGCGGCGTGTCTTCGGTGTGTTCTATGCAAATTGTCAAGGTGTGTTTTAGAATGAAAAAAATTTTTTTTTTATTTTTCGATATTCCAACATCGTGGGACGTATCCGGCTAAAAACTCGGAAGGTGAAATACGTAAAAAATTAAAAAAAAACCAAAAACTTTAATTGATGTCACTACTACAAACAAACATATGCTAGAGAGAAGCGGAGAAGTCCAAATATCGCCGGCGTGAAGTGTTTTCGTTTGCACACCAGCCACACGCCAAAACCACGCTCACGACACGCCAGCCTGGTGTGAACACATCGGTAAGAACACACACGAATAATCGTAAGCGTCACACGCCCCACCCAAGCCACGCTGACGCCCCGCTGCAGTGAGAACAAGGCCATATTCTCGTCCATGTTCTTCTTTATCCTCTTGGAAAACTCTTTCCAACTTCATTTTATGATGAGGTGTAATATTATCACGCTTCCGTATATCAGCACTGGCAGCTATATGGATAGCGTGAACGTGTGAAATAGCTTTGCATCCCAGCCGGCCTTGGTTCGATCCCCATTGACGTCGTATAAACATTTTTTTTGCACAACCTCAAATGAAATGAGAAAAGAAAACAGAAAGAGATGTCTGCTCGCATACATCCAAACTTTTTTTTAAGCTTTTAAATCAGCTCATTATTTGCGCATTTGATCCAGATGAACACAGAATGGCATCTTTTCTGCCAAAGATAAAATGTTTTCTGCCAACGCTAGTTTGGGTGTATGTACAGAAATCGGAGAATTAGTTTGGCGTAACTCAAAATAAAATCTAATAACGAAAAACTCCAGAATGCTCTACAAGAATTTGCTGATGAAATACGATTGCTTTGTAGTTTTATCTTTATAAATAACCGAACGTAATGCGTTTTATCCCTCGTTTGATCAGTATAGTAAAGCCTGTAGAGTAGTGCGGGGCAAAGGTGCGCACGGGGCAAAAGTACGCATTGGCCTATTTTGAAGCAAACGAGCTTAAAATTTTGACAACAGTGCATTCGTTCGATACCTAATTACACCTGCAGCTCGCACATTTAAATATGATACATCTCATGAAAGTGGCAAAAAGTTATGAGGTAAAAAGAGTTTTGCGATGTTTTGATCTAAATTTTTCCATTTTGGGGATGACGATTTACTTACCTTAAATTAACTGGAGAGTTCGAAACTACCACATCAAGGAAACCTGCATTCTATAGTAGATGATAGTGCGTATTCGTTTATTTTTTGAAAAAGTTCAAAAAATTGGATAAGTTCAAGAATTGCTTGTGGGGCAATGGTGCGCAGTGGCTGTGAGGCAAAAGTTCGCACCAGCATTTTGGTATAAATAAATAAATAAAATGTTTTCACATTAAGAAAACTGATTTGAAGAAATATACTACTGAAATGCTGTCGGGCCGACAGAGGCTTCGGAAGGGAATCACGAAGCGTCGGATTACGGCAGAACTCGGTATTTCTGAATCAGCTCTGAGGAAGAGGCTCATATCAGTGATTTATGATTTGAATCTTCTTTTATTAATATTTCTACTTCTGCTGGGATGTACCAGCGAGCACCTAGGGCGGTTCATACCAGTATTTACGAGCGAGCAGTCTGAGGATCTGCGAACCATAGCAGAGCACTGGACAAAGCTTTCTCTGGTATGACTCAATGATTTGAGGCACCTGTCGTTTGATTTTGCGGAAGCCACAACCTCCAGCACGAATTCAAACAAGTTGCAAAACTGACAGGAAAGGATTGAGCTTCTAGCTTCATGAGGAACCGACCAAAAAACCTCATCATTTTTAGCGCGATACTTCTTGATCTTCTTTACAGGCAGCAGCTTCAAACTTTGTACTCCCGTTGCACCGCAAGCTCCAAAAGATAGAAAAGCGACTTGGACATTCTCTTCTCGTTTGTGGTCAGTCACAGAAGGACCTTCTTATGAGAACTTTGGGTGGGAGATATAAAAGGTGCAAAACGATGCCAGTAAAGGATGGAAAAGATCGGTTCTTGTATCACTTAAAACATCAATATGTAACACATACAAATTGAAGTAAAAATATATTCAATTTTGAGAAAAAAAATGAAAAAAGCACACTGCTCTCGGTTTTTCTCTTCAGTTTCTGTTGTACTTTACGCAGCACCGTCGGAGCCAAGCATTTTAAGAAGGTTCATGGTCAATTATGTTGCATAGGTTGCGAGTCATCATTCAACCACTTGAACTGCCACAAACTAATGCATAAAACGTATTATGAAACCGTAATTTTAAAAGGAAAACTATGATGTACACTGTTAATATTCTGGTATTCACAACCAACTTGATCTAAGTACTACTAAATTTTAGTGCAAAATACTATATTCCCAACCAAATAAATCTCATTGTTACTTTACGAAACCTACCGAATAAGAAAATGTTTTCTTCTTTCCCATACTTCAACCATTTTAAATTTATAATTTGGATAGATATTACATTGGTATTATAAAATATGGTATACAGAGCATGTGGCTGCATATACCTTGAATGAATTCTGCCGTTATGAGGGAATTATTATGGAAATTATTTGTTCTTCATTTTGTTTCTACGGAACTATTTATTAGAACATCGCAACATCTCACAATACATTGTTTCAATCCATAAGCTAGCTTGTTTGTAAATTATTGCGTACATTACGCTTTGCTAGAATAATAATTCAGCTTCAAGCCTTCTATTAAAGCCTTTCTCGGAACTCGTCAACAATCCTGAACGTTCAATCCGCCTCTGGTGTACACAATTTCCTCCCGATTCCCGAATGCTAGTTCATTTCCACGGGACGCGCGAAGAACGATGTGTTTCCGTCCTCCCCCGCATTCTCGCCCATAATCGAGAGAGAGTGAGCGAGCGGTACGTGATGACCGGAGCGTCATGAACTGTGCAATACCGGTGTCGGAGGGTTGCCCGCTTGATATGAACTTGGTTTTTCTAAATTAAATTGGAAAGTTGTTTTAGCTCAGCCACCAAGTCGGAAACTAGCACCGGGAACGAAACGGCACAGGTTTGGTGTGCGGGTTAGAGTAGCAATTCAATTACCTGATTTTTTTTCTCTAGCTCTACATCCTCCCCTCGGCTAGCCAACTTGTAGCGTATTAATCGGCTCGATGGAGTTGGAGCATACCGTGCGCTGGATATGAGGTTTATAGTGGGATAATCAAATATGGTTCATTAAAAACTTTACCCATAGCGTGAACGGGGGCGGCCATCATCGAGTATCTGATGCTCAGAACGTGTAGAAGAGTTGAAAATAGTTTCTCCCCAAGCACCACGGCGGTTTCGATTGGGTCGGGGTGTTGTGAAGCAAGATAATGCATCAAGTGGGTGGCATTCGATCTAACCGTCGTCTAAATTAAACTTACCAAAAAGGTTTGCATTATATGCTTTGATTAAAACGTCGCCTGTTCTTTTTTTCGTACATGAAAGCGAATCGCGAACACCACCACCTAAGAATAAGGTTGGATACTGCCGTTGCAATAATGCCGTTTTGGTCGATCAACGTCCACTAAGGAAGGTTAAGGGCAAGTTTATGGATTCTAGATATAAATTTCCAAGTTGTCAGAATAGCTATAACTATCACACTACTCATCCAACGCAGGCCACAGCGACTCGATCTCCAGCACTCTCGAACCGAACAGGAACGGCAGAAGGCGTTATTTGTCAGAACCACGTCACCCATGGTTACGATTTACCTACCTCAGGACAAAATGTAAATGCCATTATTGCAGTCCATTCGTTGTGCGTTGTTTGCCCCCGCCTCGTGAACCCCTCCCAGGATGTCGCAGTAAATAACTGAATCTATTCCTAACACTATCCCCAGCAGTGTTTGGCGCACTGCTATCCATGGACAGGACACTCTATTCGTCCGGTACAATGAAGTGCTCGACAGCAGTTTCCATCCTACCCCGACAAAGAGCCATTAATCTCAATGAACATCAGAAACTGTTGAAACTCAAATAATGCAACAGTTAAAACAGAGGCTGTCCGTTAATCCCGTCCGGTACGGTACCACGTGGATTACTGCAGCGCGAGAGTGTATGGTGTGTACATAAACTACCTTTCAAATTGACGAGAATTTTAGACGAATCAACACAGAAAACCAGCCAGAGCCGCCCGTGAGTGTCATCATTAGCGAAATATGTTACTAAACTGTATAGTTTTGATCATTTATGGCACGAATACGTCATGTTTGTGATGTCATGCGTGGTAAGTGGATTGTGGAGACAAGTGATGCATTTATTCCTCCGAAGGTGGAGGATCTCCAGTATGACAACGATGGGATTAGATCGCCGGAATTATCTTTAACATTCCTAACCATCCGTGATAGAGTTTTGGGACATTACTATTTTGTGCTCAAATTTCAGTAGTAGCATGTGAAATAATACAACTATTTATACATAATTTATTGCTTAGCTGAAATATCGGGCGACCAAATTCGATATATATATATATATATATATATATATATATATATATATATATATATATGGAATATTGGCATGCATTCTGTAACATGACAACAAGCTCTGCTCGAAAAACAGGAAGTGGGTTATATCTATGGTATAACCGCAAGGGTGACGTAGGACTATCGTTGATTTAGAGATCATTTGTTTGAAGTTGAATCTGAATTCATTCTGAATGAATGAATATTTGGGGGACTTCGAAAACGAGAGTGTTACGTTGGAGGCACAAGGTTTTATGCATCCAATATTGGATACGGAAATATGATGGGGAAGAATAATTTTCAGAAGCTTTCCTGTTAATTGCGATTGATTGAAAAATCACAAAACCAAATGTATTTGATTGCAGTGTTATATGGATAGAAACATTAGAATAAACTATTTCGCATCAATGTATTTTTCAATTCCCAGGGGAACTGGCAGAGTATTTTTCAGCAACGATTAATTCTTTTCAGATTTTCCTCGATACTCGAAGTCCACCAGTGGTTAATACTAACTCGATAACCACCTGTTAGTAGCATTTGATTAAAAAATATTTGGTCGCAGTGTTACATGGATAGAAAACATTAAAATAAACACTTTCACATGAATGTATTTTTCGATTCCCAGGGGAACTGGCAGATTATTTTTCAGCAATGATTAGATCTTTCCGAAATTTTCTCGATGCTGAATGGCATCCAAACGAAAATATTCCTTTCAGTTTGGTCTGTAAAAAACTTTTCTGAACTCTTATCCATCAAATTTGGAGCCCTGAAAAGGGCCGTTGATTTTATGCTAAGCTAATAGCACGCTCTCCTCGGATACGATGGGCCAGCTGGATGTCCTTGGGCATGATGTGACGCGTTTTGCATGGATAGCACACAAATTGGTATCTTCGAATAGGCCTCCTGCGGTGTCATAACCGCGGAACTTTGGAAGCGCAAGTCGGTTTTGAAGTCCTGAGCAATTCCACGAACCAAATGCTGCAAAGGTAGATTGCGGATCAGCAATTCGGTCGACTTCTGATAGCGACGAATTTCACGCAAAGTTCCCGGTCGATAGCGATGTGGTCACACTCCCCGCGGCTGGTGCACTTATCCGAGCTGCTTTCGTGGTGCCTTACCACCGAAAGACTAACGAGCTGTGTGCTTGGTCCCACACAAACGAGTCCTCACGGTGCGAGAGTAGAGTAAGAAATGAACGAAAGCAAAGGAAGCGTCATTTTATAAACCATAAAAGTATAAAATGTAAATCCCACCCTTATTATATTCGTAGCTTACTCTGAGAGAGAAACGAATAACATCGAAGTAAGTATACAGTAAGCTTATATAATAAAGAGGGTGGGGTTTACATTCTGGACTTTTATGGCTTATAATAAGATGCTTCCTTTGCTTTCGTTCATTTCTTACTCTACTCTCGCACCGTGAGGACTCGTTTGTGTGGGACCAAGCACACAGCTCGTTAGTCTTTCGGTGGTAAGGCACCAAGAAAGCAGCTCGGATAAGTGCACCAGCCGCGGGGAGTGTGACCACATCGCTATCGACCGGGAACTTTGCGTGAAATTCGTCGCTATCAGAAGTCGACCGAATTGCTGATCCGCAATCTACCTTTGCAGCATTTGGTTCGTGGAATTGCTCAGGACTTCAAAACCGACTTGCGCTTCCAAAGTTCCGCGGTTATGACACCGCAGGAGGCCTATTCGAAGATACCAATTTGTGTGCTATCCATGCAAAACGCGTCACATCATGCCCAAGGACATCCAGCTGGCCCATCGTATCCGAGGAGAGCGTGCTATTAGCTTAGCATAAAATCAACGGCCCTTTTCAGGGCTCCAAATTTGATGGATAAGAGTTCAGAAAAGTTTTTTGCAGGTCGAACTGAAGAAGCATTTAACGAAAATCGTTGTGTCGATGATAATTCGATACCGATAAGTGCCATGGATATGGATTTGATAATGAAGAATATGAAATATATGACATGATGTAGTGAATTATATCCCCATATCGAAGAAATCACTTTGATGAAACTGTTTGCCGTTTGTCGTTTTTAATTGTTGGGACGAGGGGATTATTTTTGCTGAGTAAATTCCAAGAAAAAATCCATCCCTTCTTTAAGCGTGATTCATTCTGCTTCGGATCATTTCATACAAATTTCATACAAAAGATAAAGTGTCCAAGAGTTATATGATTGCTATCTATTGACTTGAAAAATTGTTTCAATAGCTTAATAATAGCTTCGAAAACAGGTTATTGAAATCATTCGTATCCGTATGTAGCGCGCCCTCTTGGAAACCCATTAATCTTATTGGAATGTGAGATGGGGAAGCTCATACTCACGTCTATGCATTATGCTGTACTCTTCCAATTAATTTCGTTTTTGCAGGCCGAACTGAAAATTTTTCAGTCGAGTTAACTTTCTTTTACAGTAATGTTTTTGAATCCGGACGCTTTTTAATCCGGACACTTTACATTACATTCAATATCATATCACAGTCATAACATTTTTTTCATGTTGAATTTATGCGATTAATAGTTACTAATATAGTTACTGATAGCTACTTGATACTTACTTATCAATCGTATTAATTCAACATGCACAAAATGTTATGGCTGCGGTATGATATTAAATGTAACGCAAAGTGTCCGGATTCAAATACATTACTGTATACTTCGATGTTATTCGTTTCTCTCTCAGGCTAAGCTACGAATATAATAAAGAGGGTGGGGTTTACATTTTATATTTTTATGGTTTATAGTATGATGCTTCCTTTGCTTTCGTTCATTTCTTACTCTACTCTCGCACCGTGAGGACTCGTTTCATCGGGACCAAGCTGACAGCTCGTTAGTCTTTCGGTGGTAAAGGACCACGAAAGCAGCTCGGATAAATGTAGCAGCTGTGGGAGTGTGACCACATTGCTATCGACCGGGAACTTTGCGTGAAATTCGTCGCTATCAGAAGTCGACCGAATTGCTGATCCGCAATCTCCCTTTGCAGCATTTGATTCGTGGAATTGCTCAGGACTTCAAAACCGACTTGCGCTTCCAAAGTTTCGCGGTTATGACACCGCAGGAGGCCTATTCGAAGATACCAATTTGTGTGCTATCCATGCAAAACGCGTCACATCATGCCCAAGAACATCCAGCTGGCCCATCGTATCCGAGGAGAGCGTGCTATTAGCTTAGCATAAAATCAACGGCCCTTTTCAGGACTCCAAATTTGATGGATAAGAGTTCAGAAAAGTTTTTTGCAGGTCGAACTGAAGAAGCATTTAACGAAAATCGTTGTATCGATGATAATTCGATACCGATAAGTGCCATGGATATGGATTTGATAATGAAGAATATGAAATATATGACATGATGTAGTGAATTATATCCCCATATCGAAGAAATCACTTTGATGAAACTGCATTATAAAATTATTTGTGTACGAATGCCGCAATCGATAGTCGACTCTAATTTGCGCTGGGTAATTTCCTCGGAGGACTCGATTCCTCCTTTGAGCAATAATAATCTCTTTCTGGCAAAACGAAGTGCTATGAATCACATAATTCGAAAGATAAAATAAAGATGTCCTCTGCCAATTTCCTTCAACCTCCAAACATCTCTTTCTCCCGTTTGTCGTTTTTGCGTTCGCTAATCCTTTCTCACAACACCCATTTTTCGTTTGAGAAATTGTTGAGTAAACATCGTTTGCCAGTGCGCGTAGAGCGGGAAATCCTACGTTCTTACGTTGATCGCACTTGATTGAAAAATCCAAAACGAAATGTATTTGGTCGCAGCATTATATGAGTAGGAAGCAAATAATTACTCGCAAATTACATGATTTTGGCGATGTGAAAATTTTTCCGTTTTTCATGTTATGCATCCAATATTGGATACGAAAATTATCTACTGATGGGGAAAAATAATAGAAGCTTTCCTGTCAATTGCGATTGATTGAAAAATCACAAAACCAAATGTATTTGGTTGCAGTGTTGTATGGATAGAAAACATTAAAATAAACTCTTTCGCATGAATATATTTTTCAATTCTCAGGGGAACTGGTAGATTATTTTTCAGCAACGATGATAGCAACGAGAGTTCCGCGCGTGTATGTGTGTGTGTGGCGGCTGCTCCGATGTTTCAAGCGGAACCGTGACATCACTCTCCTCCTGATGGATTCCCTTCTGGCCTAAGGTGTACAAACAGGCTCTTGGTAACACCGTTTATCAGCGCTTTCATGATAAACGAAGTTAGCTTCATCACAACAGCGACAACATGCTACAATCGCTGTTCAATTATAACTGAGTGGGTTTACGAGCGGCGCTCGCTTATATACCGATTGGTGATTTCAATAGCCTGTTTTGAAAGCAATTTTAAGGCTATTGAAACAAGTTTTTGGATGAAAAAGTAACAAGTATATAACGCGTAGACATTTTATCTTTCGAATGAAGTGTTTATCATACCATTTAGTTCAGTTGTTTAGGAGCTATTAACGCTCAAAATCTCGGTCTCCGGCGTAACGCTTTCGTTTTCGAAACTTTGATTTTACACCCCGGTATAGAAATGATAGACGTAGTCCTACGTCAAAACAGGAATCACAAGCGTTGTCATGCCACAAAATAGAAACAAAGTGTATTAAATATGAATTCTACCATATTGTAGAAAGTCAAGTTATACCAATTTATCTAACAGTTATTTTCCTAAATGCTTAAATAATTAATTCACGCTAAATTTTGATTTTTTTTGGCGCATCAAGGAATCATATATATATATATATATTTTCTCTCCATTTTCTCTCCATAGCTAGCGCACAAAGCCAAAGAATGGCATGTACTTTCAAAAGTGATCATATCAGAACACACTTTCTTGAACAATCGCATTACTGATTTGTTACACCCCATCATAAACGATGTACCATAATCCCAATGTGTGCCAAATGTAGCCAAATCCCTTCAGTTGTTTCTTATAATCGATTTCATCTTTGACAAATAATAGCCCCGTGAAAGATAACGGGATCAGCACGATCAACCTCAATAGCAGTATAAAAAACATCTTTCGCAGACCAATATTCCTTATCTATTATCCTGACCACTATGGCCAGAGTTTTATGACTGCTTAGGTCGGTAGATTCATCTCCCATAATAGCAAAATATTGCTCTAAAGTTATATTACCATGCGTTTCCTTTGGTATTATCACCCTCATTCCGGTTCACGATTGGCGATTGGATTTCACAACCGGATCGAGTTCGAAAATTTTGCGTTCTACCCATTCGCCTCAAATCCGAACAAATCCTAAATGGGGGGATTTTGAACTTTCATCGCAGCAATCAGACAACTGTTAAACCAAAACAAAAACGGCAAACGGTTATGGAAGTTATAGTATCGGCAGAAAATTATTTATTGCGGAATGGAATACATTGGAATACAAGGTAAAACCATGTAAAATGATAATGATCTAGGATTTATAATTTTTTTGAGAAACTAATTATACAGTGCCATAAACTGCACCACGAATGCTTCCAAATGGAATATGTATTTGCGTCCTTGCATCCGGTGTCCATACTACCCGGCAAAGTTCTACGTTTGCGCCTTCAGCCTCATCGCAATTTTCAATCAGATTGTGTACTAATTAACGGAATACAACATCCGATGAGACGCCTTGGGTTAGCAGCTCGTATAGCCGTTCCCTCACCGCTTCCAGTTGCTGTGAACAATCTGATTGGTGGTTTCTCGGAGGAATACTTACCAGTCGGTTTTCGGCATCTGTTCGTTCATTTTGAACATGAGGAAAGCGCGACGGAAATTGCGCTCGGACTTGCCATATAAATTCCCACAGCAGACACACTTAATGCGAGTTTTCTTACCGGCCCCGGAAAGACCGTAGAACATGAGATGCGGAAGAGTAAAGATTAATTAGATGCGTAGCTTGCGTTTTGTGGTAGTTCAGTTTGGACAGCTCACGCGGTCGGTAGCAGTCAACCCAAAGAGCCATTTTACTGTATAAAGTACAAAAAAAAATTCCTGAGCACGAAAATTGCTTTCAAATTGATCTTTTAATACACAGATGAAATAGAGCGCACTAAATATAAACAGTGCCTTTTAAAAACTTACAAGAGTAAATGTCATCACCTCCAGAGATGCCAGATGATTTTTTTGAATGTTTTCGACGAAAATTTGATATGTTGATGTGTATAAATATCTGCCAGCTATCTTTGTATCCGCAAAGAAGTGTCTAAAAAAAGAGGTTGTTAGCGCAGGGAGCTGAATCAAGCCATAAGGAAAAGTAATACTACACCCCTGCAGTCTGCAACTAAAATATAAGGGTGCAACAGGATAGAGTCTGCAAATTTGGCATCCTTGCGATGCTGGAAAACAAATTTCGAAATAATTCGAACTCGAACGGATTGATAAATGTGCTTAACACTCCTATACTCGCGCATTAGTCTGTCAGACCGAGAAATCAATAATTCGTTCATTTCTCAGAAAATATCAACACTACGACTTTGCGATTCTCTCTTGCTTCGTTATTCGTCGTTCGTCTTCGTTTAGCGTATCGCATGTGTTGGTACAAAGGGGACGTGTGCCACTTTTTTAACACTTTCGGTCTGACACACCGACGCGAGTATAGGAGTAACTTTTTTGGACAAGTGCCTTTTTTTCATATTCTAGAATATTGTTGAATGAAATGTATAAATTAATGTTAGTGGCGTGGAATATTTATTGAATATAATGCATAAGATCATTACCGGACTATTCTCATTTTATTTCAGTGCCTTTTGTAACTGGATTGAACGGATCCATATATTAACTATTCGTCGTTAGAGTCATACGTTCAAAAGCAAAATATAAATGTTTGACTTTCGTATAGTTATTCGCTAAATATAATGGTCATACATATACACACCTGTGAAAGAATTTCACTTGTGGAAAAATAGTAAACAGTAAACTATAAACTAATCGGTAGCTTATGGTAATTTTTAACAGTTACAGTTTCGGCGATATTTTTTAATAATGGACAATATCGACAAGAAAACAAGAAAAAGAAAAGGAAGTTCCTAGAAATCCTTTCATATCATCTTTTTATGCCCCATCTAAAAAACGCATTAATTCTTAGTTCACCAAGAAAACAGAAACAACGAATATTAGAAATATGAAAACTTTATATTCCGGAACCTTTATCATCTGGTAATTATCTAGAAGGTTGTTATACATTCTTCTCTTCGATAAAAGATCCGAAAAACACGCAACAACTGCATGAAATGTAAAAAATATGTTTGTTTAGAGCATGCAGTTATGCTATGTTATGATTCTTACTCCAATGAAATCACAATCGATCAATACGTTTTATGTAATTTTATAGCTCTTTATACTTCCATGAATTATATTCAGTTGCTTACTTTTAAAAAGTAAAGTGAAAAATTCGAAGTTCGTTATTTGTGTTGGAGTATCAAAAATTACTCTATTTTGAGGAGGCTGAATTAGATGACTTAATAGTCATAATAAAGACGAAGGAAATACATTTTTTGGAGTTTTTTCATTCAATCAAAATTCTTCTTAAAAAAAATGCCATTAAAGCCTGAAAAATACACAATGGCAATATACGTGTTATGATTTTGCACGCGAGTTCGTGAGGGTTAATCGAAGTCGAACGGGTAACAAAATGCATCATTTTGCTAATTTCAAATCCGATCGGGAACCGGAATAGAGGCGAATATCACAGCCAGGGTTACCAACTATTATTTTCGAAAGTCAGGGAGAATGAAAATAAAAATCAGGAGAAATCAGGATGTTCATATTGTGTTGTCCGGAAATTTCGAACCGATTTTTGGAAACACAAACGCATGATTTTATTGGCAGACATACATTTATTGAAATTGCACAGTTTTGTTCAACGATCTTTCACACAACATAACACAGCATAAAGATTTCATCCTCTCAGAATATGTTTGCTTTCTCGCCGAAAACTGTTTAATATACAAAAGAAAGATATTTTCTATAGGTACTGTCCATTAGAGTGCCAATGGATCTATGGGAAAAAGATACCTTCGAATCTTTAAAAGGTACTTGATTAAAAGTGTTGATTCCCACGAAAAACTACCCTATGCAAAATATCAGCTCAATCGGACTTCATTTACTAGTGTCGCTCGGCCGCCAAAGTTTGAGTTTTTCGAAAACCGAAAAATAAAGGAAATCGGGGTTTTCAAAAAAAATTTTGATGCCAAATGTCTTAGAATTGAATTAAACGTCGAGGTTTACTGTTATAAATGTTTACTGAAAACTGAAAAAAAATGTTTGTCAAAAATTGACTTTTTGGCAGTTGGTCGTTTTTTTGTTTGAAAAGTAAATTTTTGACCAAAATATTTTTTCGAGATAACAGTAAATCTCGACGTTTAAACAATCTTGGTGTATCACAGAGTTCAGTTAAGCACCCTAAACCATACGTTTTGCCACGTATTCTGAAATAAACGACTAAGCCCTTGAGTGTAATTTTTTTTATCGACTGTTTGACGAGTAGAAGTTCATAATGGAGCTTCGAGAGTACTGAATAAGTTCAGCTTCGAGATCAGTTTAATAAGACTATGCTAATGATGATGAATTTTTGCGTAAATATCAGGAAGTTTATTGACACAGTTGTAAAGTAAGAACTACGACTACATGTTTTAATTATTCAAAAGCAACAAGTAATTATTTTCATTCAAAATATAACGATTTGAAACTGCCTTTGGGCGTGCTAATCTGATAGAGTATCTTTTTTTCACGCCAACTTCAATAAATGTTGACAGGATATCTTCGATAAAACCTTTCTTTATTCTTTATTGGAGAGACTTTCATCCTTCTCTACGAGAAACGGCCAAAAAGAGCCGTGAGATGTATTAAAACATTGAACATATACTTCACAACGTTTAAACAGTTTTAACGAGGAATTACAATTGAAGGGCTTAGAATGGAAGGGGTGTAAGTGATTTGATCGATTTCTCTACATCGACTCTCTCTTTTGGTCATAACTTAGCTGCAAACTCATTCCCAGTTGTATTTGACAATGTGGAAGGTAGGTCAGAACCTCATTTGTCAGATTCTATAGCAAACTCAAATTAGAACGTTTTTGAAGTTGAGTTATTAATCAAAGAAAAAGTTGACGAAGAGAAATCGATCAAGTCACTTACACCCCTTGCATTCTGAGCCCCTCAATTAAGTTTTTACATGGCAAAAATATAAAATCTATAACACTGACAAAAAATTGATTTCCGTTTTATTTTGTTGCATTCTTCGGATCTTTGTCGAGGATGTTCACCTGCCATGGCATCACGCCAGAGTAGGGAGCCCGCTCCATTCGAAGATGCCTAGTGTTCTTGTTCCCCTAATCGCGAAGGGGAAGGAACAAGGATCTTCATTTTGGATCCGCTGTTTGTGGTACACTCTCGATTAATTAAGGATCGTCATCTTTCGGAAGCTGTACGTATTCCAGTCATTTTTCTCGGATCCTCTTAAACACAGAGTCAAGTTTTCGAGTGCGAAACTGCGCGATGGCTGGATTCCCGCGTAGTCCGTCGGGGAACGAGCGTTTCCGCCCTTGTGCCTCTGGATTCTCGAAGGTTGCAGAGGTTGTCCAGCGGTTTCGGTAGGGGACAACGTCCGCACCGCTGGGACCCTGCATACCTGAGGCACTGCGGCTTGTCTCATCTTCAAATCGCGGAGGGGATACCGGAGATTGTCCGACGTTTTTTATGATTGGAATGGGAGCCCACATTTTTCCACTCGGTGTGCGACAAGTCAAACTGCATTGTTCTCATTTCAGGTTTCGTAGAAGATTAAACATAATGCAAGTGCGGACGGGAAAGCTTTTTTTGTGTAGGTCATTATGATAATTCTTATTCCCAACCAGAAAAACTTCGTATATTTATTACGGGAAATTTTCATTCTAAAAAGTAAAAAGGACCAAATCAACGAAAATCAGGTAAAATCAGGATCATTTCACAAAAATCAGGGCAAATTTAGTATTTGTCAGGATATCAGGGAACGTGTCAAAATGTCTGGGAAATCCTGAAAAATCAGGAAGGGTGGCATCTCTGATCACAGCCATTCCATGTCAAAAGTGTGATATTTTTTCAAAGAAGGTTGGCTTCAATTTCATATATCGATCATCTAAATCAGTTCAGTAGTTCAAACGTTATGATTTTTTTCAAAAACTCTTTTTTGGATTGAAGGGGAAAAATGATTCTTCGGACCACCGGTTAACTTTGAAAAATAATATCTCAAAAACGAAAAAAATAACATCTCTGGTATCGAGATATGCTATGTGATATACTGATATACTCAGCTTTCAAGAAAAAATATAAAAAATATCGTCCTCTAGTCCAAAGCCATTAAAACAATAAAAAATGACTACAATCAATAATTACTGAAATAAAATCCTAGTTCAATAGGGCTTGATATTGATATATTGATCATATAAATCGGTTCAGTGCTTCAAAAGTTATGAATTTTTGAAAAAAGTCTCTTTTCGGAAATAGTGAAAAAAAAAATTTCGGACCATAACAAGATCCTAATAAAAATAAAAAGGATGGGTCTAATATTTTGCGATAAAGAATTAAATTACCTCTTTTGACGAAAATCTGAGAACCACTATATCGGATTAGCATGGAATGGCTGATCAGTTATATAGTTTTTATTTATTTATTTATTTATTTATTTATTTATTTGGAGGGAAAAGCCCACACAAGTGGGCGTAAAACCTCATCTTTTAAGTATCAAACAGATTACATTAAATCCTACAGATACATATATATCTAAACTAATCTAAACTTACACATGAACACATTCAAACTTGTTTAGACCTTTACGGAAACAATCAAGTAACTAGAAGATTATCATAAAACAAATTCTTAAGTCTAACACGGGACACATTGAAATCAAAACAACGATAACATCTATTGAACGTTCTGCACATGCTCATTAACGGTTCATTTGCGCCGTAGTTCGTTCGAGAGGCCGGGACGGTAAAAAAATAATGAGAACGTAAGTTCACGCGTCTGATGTTGATGTCCAACTGTTGCAACAGTGCACCACAATCGATATCAGATCGCAACAGATCAACAATAAATATCGATTTTGAAACGTCACGGCGAACACTTAATAATTGTAGGCTCATCAAGATGCATCTACATTTATATTCTGGCAGATTGAAACGATCCCTCCATGGTAACCAACAAAGAGCAAAGCGTACGAATCTCCGTTGGATAGATTCGATGCGATTCACACCGTTACTGTAGAAAGGTGCCCATACTACAGAACAGTATTCTAAAGTTGATCGAACCAAAGACGAGTAGAGCGCCTTCAAGCAAGAAACATCTTTGAATTCTCCGGCGAACCGAAATATGAAGCCGAGTTGTTTTGACGCCTTAGCGGAAACGTAAGCAACCTGATCCTTGAAGGTCAGTTTAGAGTCAAGTATGACCCCCAAGTCTTTAATATTCGACTCGCGGTTTAGGATATGATCCTGCAAGCAGTATGTAAAACAGATTGGTGAGTTTTTCCTACAGAACGTGATAACTGAACATTTGGAGGCGTTTAGTTTGTTTGACCAATGGTAACACAATGGTGGTACGCATATCTCATACCACAATATTCCAGATTGTTAACTTTATGCTCTTCATCATAATAATAAACATCATATTTTTGCCATCCATTACCTATTTGAAAGATTGGGTTCTCCGGGAAATTCGTGTGGAATACGTTTGTGTTACAGTATTGCTCTCCATATTAGCCTTTGTCTGAACAAATTTCAAAATTATTCAAGGGTGTATTATAACTATTGTCATGGACATGTATTATCGTTTCTGAACCCTTCAAAGAAATTTTGTGTTTCAATAAAATAGTATGATACCTTGTTACATAAAATTGGTTCATTTTGTATAATGTTTTATTTCTAGCTAAGAGTGCCAAATAATAAAGCACTTGAGTTTGCCTTTCCGAGTAATTCTATTTTCTGCACCACTGTGAATTTGATATAATCATTAGCATATGTATTTTTATCGCAACATTGTTAACATATTTCCACAGGAAGAACCCGCTCCGACAATCCACTTAAATTTAATCAGAACATTTCAAGGGGTAAGTTCTTCTAGGTCTCATCAGCGGGAGGTAAATATTTTGCTAAGCTCTGTTAATCAGACATTCTGCGAGGAAGTGATAGCAAGCGACGGTAGCAAAGTTCGCACATTGCGCATCCCGTACCCGGGTTCCGTCAAGCTGCTGCAGCGGCTCTCGGTGCCTGGAAAGTTGGTCGAAATCTAGCACAACCACCCTCCCAACTCCCAAGTGATTATGCTCAGGGAGGTATTTTTTCCTCGGATAAGCCTTACGCCAAACTTGAGGGTTTCTTGAGGCGTGCGTGTGGCAAGCATCAACAATTACAAAGCAGTTCGGCGAGAACGTGCGCTTCACAAACACGGAACAAAACATATTGTCAGTGCTTCTGGGTGCTTTTGCAGGCGCTTCCGGCCCAGTAACAGGCAGACTCCGCAGTGGAGCCGAGCCGAGTTCGGGCCGTGTGCGCCGCAGCGGACGGACAGCAAACTTAATGTATAAATTATGTATATCATGTTGTATAGCAGATTTACATGCATGAGAATATGTTTCCCTGATTAATTTCTTTGGAAAACACGAAACATTGTCCGGAAACCAAGTAGATAAATTTGCCAATCAGTTTAGGCAACCCCCCAGGGATTGTTGTGAGATGGTAATTGTGTTCCGCAATTAGCAAGAATACCTGCGAGATAAGGTTGAAAACCCATAACAGAACGGATGATTCTCGTTGTGTTATATCACAAAATTAAAATTTTCAATTTTTGAAACGAAATGAAAAACATTAAAAACGATTCGACAACTAAAACCATTATGTGCGTCCCTTGATTCCAGCACGTTCTTCGGCTCGGCAGATTAATTCGGATCACGTCAACCCTTTTCAACACAAACACCAGGCGTATCAACTTTGTGTGTACGCTTCGTGATCCAACTCAGCCGGGTGTAGTAATTTGCGATTATTCTGTTTTCACTGTGATATTCGATTTCGCCCGATTATCCGACGGCATTTAAAAGGATTATCGAGTGCGGTGATAACGGCAAACGATGATGAATGAGGAAGCCAGTGGAAATTAAATTGGAACCCAGAGGGATTTTTCCAGTCAACCTGAAATGCGCTGCGCCTCACGACGACGGTACTTTGATGAATGTGTTTTTTTTTTTACATAACGTGCTAGAGCGAGGAAATAAATTAATAATTAAAACAAATTGAGGGATTCGGGGAAGAAAAAAATATTCTCACGAGCATTTAAGGATGCCAGACTTAATTCATATTTCATTCAGAACAATCGTTAGAATAGGAATTCTATAAAACATTTTAACGCAAGGAGCTTAACCTTTCACTCTCAACATGGAATTTAAATGTCCCATTCGTAGAAGCCCGTAGTTACACATTCCAGGATACGTCAGGCTGCTTTCGCCTCCCTGTGGTCAATCAATTTCAAGCGATTGCATACCAATCCTCGAGCATTTCAATACGCAGTGCACAAACCCTCGCAACAACTGCAGGATCAAACTGTCAAGCTCAGAACCTCTCGCATTCATCGTCCGTACTCTGACACAGCTATTAGGAGGAACACATTCGTTCCAATAGTGCGATTATACGTACAACTTCGCCATTTCGGATGCTCTCGGTGCTGTTAAATATGGAGTTTTCGCACGGCGAAGCGTTTAATTTTCCACATGCCAATCAACGGTGAGCGGCGGCGGATGTTTTCCGAGAACTGCTTCATATACACGCGAAGGTCAAGTGAAAGTCACGGGAAGAGGGGGGAAGCGAGCGTCTGTTTGCTTCGAATACACGAATCATTCACGAGTGAATAAATGCTTTTATGTGCAACCGTAGCAAGGTTGACGAGGCTTAATTTTCCAGAGTGAGAGCGTGAATGCAAATGGATGCATGATACGGAAAAGAAATTGAAATGTTGATATCTCGAATAGGGTTTGGAATTAAGGTGATATCGTTCCCTCGGTTATCACATAATCCTTGGACTGGAGCTCTGAACCGTCCAAACAGTAGCGATCAGAATTACTTCAATTATATTCAGATTAGTACACCACAGTTATCATTATCATAACATAATGTTGATTATAAATCAATATTTGATGTAAATCAATAGAACTAGCTGTTAGTCTAATTTATTATTGGATTTTTGTTACTTTTGCCATAGAGAATTGTCTTTCAGTTTTTCGGAAGGCCAGCAAAGATTGCTGGTTCTGTTCTGCATAGTCTAAATGCAATTTTATTTGTATTGCAAATTTGCAATATCCAATCTCAATTGTAATTTGAGTGGCAAATTTATTTAGTTGACAGTGTAATTAATGATTTAGTCACACATAAATCATCGGTCATATTTGTCAACGAGAAATCCAAGAAGCATTTCTGTCGATTATCAACATGGTTTATTTGATTCAATTCAAGACCGGCTATTTTATCAAACATAAATTGCAGAGTCTTCTTATCTCCAACAACTGGAAGCTAGATAAGTTCATTATCAAAATCACTGATAAAGTCCGAATTACGTTCATTGAAATCTCCCTTTACAGGTCGGACTCGATTATCCGGGATTCGATTATCCGGAATTTTAGACTCGATTATCTGGAGTGTTTTATTTGTGATTTTCGGAAATTTTGAATAATTTCCATAATAATTCTATATTGAATAGCTAATATGGCTATCAAAAAAAGAATTGACTAGTAGAACACAGTTATTTATAAAAAATGCAAATCCAAAATGGCCGCCACCGCAAGATGGCGCCATATATATTTTTTTCACAACCCCATCAATATGGGTTCAAATGAAAAGGCTTGGCTAGTAGAACACAGTTATTTATGAAAAATGCGAATCCAAAATGTCGGATTACCTATTTTCTCAGAACCCCATCAATATGGGTATCAAATGAAAAGGCTTGACTAGTAGAACACAGTTATTTATGAAAAATTCCTTGACCTGTTTCTATGTATGTTTGAATGTTTGTTGGGTTGTCCCACATTGATAGAAAATTGACCCCGTTCCTGTTGAATGATTGATCTGAAATTTGGAACATACATTTAATTCTACTGTCATTATAAAATTGCGTATTCCATGATCTTGAAAAATTCCATTTGACCGCCGCAAAAAAATGACACTACACTATGAACAACATAAATTCGAAAAGGTAACCGCCACAAAATGGTCGACTATATATTTTTTGCAATCCCCTCAATATTGGTATCAAATGAAATGATTTGACTAATAGAATATAGTACAGGTCGTACTCGATTATATGTGATTCGATTATATACAATTTTGGACTCGATTATTTTCAGTTTGGAATAAATATTTTTTTTATATTTCAAATATGACTTATTTCATGAAGAAATGTAACCTTTCAACGTTAAGGTGAAGCTTATGTGACTATTACATGTACAGTGGGGTAAAAATCGTGATTTTTGCAGATTTTGCTTGAATTTTCACCAGGAATTGTTTATATCGATATTGCAGCCAAATTAAGAAAGATAGAAGTTGTGTGTCAAAGAATAAATTGTGGAGCGGTTAAAGAACTTCGTTTTAATTGATAGAAACAATCTAGTTTAATATAAACTTTTAGAATAAAACTAATAACAACACATTGAAAATTATCAACTTTTAAGTGTTTCACTTCCAAAATGTTATTAAAATTCACTAATTTAGTTGTTCTACTACTAGATCCTGTACTAAATTTTCTCATCTTTCAAATGAAATCAGAATCGCCTTCCGTAGCGTACTTTTTAATGTAGAGCCAGTATGAAGCAACAGAGTCCGAAACAAAAAAAAAGTTCTGTAACTCTGTTATTGTTGAAGTTCGAACATATGCGTAGGAGCATTTTTTTCATCAAATATGATCGTCTATCACCTCCTGAGAGAATCTGGATAAATTAATTTTTTTCATGTGAGAAAGGTGTTTTCTGACTTTAAGGGGATGAATCAAAAATCAAATTCCTCTTTTATTTTCAAAAAACGAAAAATACATGCAAAAAAACAAATAAAGAAAAAAATTGTTTTGACTCAATTATCCGGAGGATTCGATGTATTTGGATTTTTCTGGTGCAAAGGAGGATAAAGTAATTTCAGCCACTCCGAAGAATTTCTCATAACAACTAATTTGAGCACGTTCAGGGAGGAAGTTAACAGAAGCAAATGTTTGACCCACACTTGGTCAAACTCGTCGAACTATGTTTTTCGAATAAGTTCTTAATTGATTGCTTAATTAATAGGAATGAGGATTGTTAGTGCATGCGCAGCCATTAGGCTACGGAGATCCAAAAAAAGGTACGGAACGGATAATTTTTAACTGCAGTCACGACTAATATTTGAATGATATATAATCTTCTCGGAATAAATTTTAGCCAAACATATATAGAATTTTGTCTTTTTCCAATACCAAAAAAAATCGAGCAGAGAGATGATTTTAAAAACCGATCGAGTCGCACCATCATATCGAATCTGAGAGTAACTAAAATCGGCAGCGATTATTTCGCTTCAAAATGTTTACGAAGTGAATCCCAACGTTCATAATCCCTATTTATGCTTTCGACTTCATGGTATCGGCTGTGTCAAATTATTCGTTCCAAAATGTATCTAATCCACCAATCCCGCAAATTGTCTACGCAATCCGATACAATTTATGTCATGTTTCGAATTGTAAATTGCACTCTCCGTCCGGTTTGTCGGAGCGAATCGATAATCCGCCAATAGAATCTTATGTGGTACGGGCGGCCGGATTATCATCATGCTCCGCAGTTCCGCACACATGTTTCCGGGGGAGGGGGGGGGAGGTCAGGACAGGAGGTCATGTGATCATAATAAAATTTAATAAGTGTACCACTATTGGCTGCCTCGGCCACCATAAATATGCAAACTAAACTCGAAAATACTCCTCGTGAAGTACGAAGTGAAGATGGGTAGGCGACAGAGTGTAAGGGCAGGGTAGCGAACCTTCAGCCCGGTTGATTTGGAAACCGAAACCAATCTTAACTGGCAAATATATATTGGATGTTGGCGCTTTGCGTTCGGGATTCGTACCGTTCGTATAAATTAGCACATCAGGTGAGGAGCTCGGGGAGGGCATGAATGTTTCATTGTTTGGACGGTGGATTGAAATGATATAAATTTTCGAACCTATCGCATTGTGTGACAGTGGGCCTCCGTGGATAGGGGTCCGGTCAAAGCATTTCCGTTGGATTGAGACTGCAAATGCACACTGGTTTGACAAGCAAATAAGCTTGTGTTTTAGTTCGATGGTCTCTCGCAGATTTTGAACTTTGCCAAATGAGGGGCGTTTTGTGACAGGGAGAATAATCAATATAATCCCGCGAATAATTTATATCTGTTTTGCATAGAAAAGAAAGTGAGTAAAGTGAGAAGAACGCCATCCGTCCATATATTAGATTGATGATAAATACCCCCGAGTACTCCTTTTGAGCAGTAGCCTGCAGCTTTTAGGGCTGATTGATGTGCGGAATCGCCAGAAGCCTAACTCATTTATCATAAATGTAATCAAAAGATGACTCAATTTGAAACAACGTGCGTAAATAAAGTGGTTATAGTTGTGAGAAATGAATTGATGAATTCCAATTAATTTGAATGTTGGGAAATTAGGGGTAACTTATTCAAACGCTAGATCTTTAAAATAAACTACTGATTGTCAGCTTCGTACAAGAGCTTCTGTTTAAATCGATGTAGGGAGCTTGCATTAATTCTGTTTTACACTAAGAACAGAGAGGTTTAAATCTCAAAGTGTCTGAAGCAGCAACATAATCCCAAACCAGATGCATTTTCTCGGCTGATTGTAAGATATATTGTTGCGGAATTTTCGATGCGACTCTCAGCTAGTGCGGATAATAATCGGATCGGCGGACAATAATTTATGGAGTGGTTCCGAGTCAGCAGCAGAAGGGTACTCATGTGAGATTCTATTAAGACTGAACAAGCTGTGTCTTAAGAGATTTCACTAGACTCTCCATTAGTCATGGTGGAAGGAATGAGGGTGCAGTAACTGGAAACACTAAACATATTTGCATTGTAACAAATGAATAAAATGGTTTCGATAGTAGGATACAATGAAAAACTCCTCGTGGGTAAAGTAATAGCAACAGATTTAACGAGAATTTTGGGTGGTAATTGTATTTCAAGTTTTTCTCAAACCCGTTCCAGTACGATGTTCACATTTAGCTTCAATATTATTTTCCATCTGGTATCGACATTGATCTGGAAGTTTATTTCTAAACCTACGAAGAGAGAGAGAGAGAGAGAGAGAGAAAGAGAGAGAGCTGATGTTGTATTATGTACAGCGATTCGTTCTGAAGGTCCGTTTTCGACAAAAAAAATCTATTAGGAACAGGAACTGGTGTGATCTATTTTCCGACCCATTTTAAATTAGTTGTCGTCCCTGAACTTCCGGTTCAGTGTTCGCACGGATTTTCACTCACTTTACCTTCGTTCTTTTCTTCTTGATATATATTTTGCATTTTTTTTTTCTTTTCAAAATTGAAACGACGAGACTGAAAAGTATTGAATATTTTGCTTCTCAATTTTGAAAATCAACGAAAATTCACTTCACGAATAAATTTTGCACCACGACCAAATTTACACTGCGATATAGCTTTACCCGATCAAATTAAGTATCAAAGCAAAGTCAGTCAGATTACATCTAAATCCATTTACCAAATCTAACTGGAATACGCAACATCTAACATCCAACAATGCCACCATCAATACCACGGATTTTTTTCATACCTAAACAAGATAGACGAGAGCCATTCCATGTTGATCACTCTCCTAGATCTAAGCAAATAAACAGACTTAACCAGAATTTCAATATTCGAATGATCCACCGGACATCAGACCTGATAAATATTTTGATCAAGTGTCGTATTTGCCCAGTGAAGATTTCAAAGGTACAAACAATATAAATTACGAAACTCCAGAGTGTTGTACTGAAAATGCCAAACTGAATGTTTTGGTTCAAAATCTACATTGTCATATTTTCTATACTAAGTGATGATCCTTCGAACATTTCAATAGATACAGGATAGGATAGAAATTACATGCGTTTTGCTAACACGGTCTACAAAAGCGGTTACAAATGCAACGCTTTGGCTCGGTTATTAAAGACTGCATGCCCCTTCATGTCGGCAACTCACTGAACTTGTACGCATACCGTTTGATGATTAGGCAAAATGTTGATAACTATTTGCTGCGATAACCACTACCATAATGCATGAATTGACCTAAATTGGGATTTGTTTGCATTTGAATTCGTGAATTGTTTCATTCATTTACTAGTTTAATCAATAATTTAATCAACAGCTTTGCGCAGCGGCGATATCGTACCCAATGAGGAACATTCGAAGTGCGATTATTGCTAATTGAAAAAACACAAATGATTACTAAGCCAACGGCAGTCCTACGTCAACCTTGCGGTTATATCATAGGTATAACCCATCCATAGTTTTTTTCTCTGAAATTATTAATTTCATTTCAGTAATTTCAATAGTTTATGAAATCGTAACCATTTAAGAAAAGTAATATGAAAAATCGAATTTGCATTATAGTTTACATGAGAACTGGACCAAACGTTCTCGAGATATGGCCAATTTCATATAATGAAAATACTGTTATGGAACGAATTCAATGAATTTTTGATTAGTACTTTAACATATTAACAATAAATTTTGACAAATTCTGATGTAATTTTAAACAAAAATGCCCATGATCAACATCCGTCTAAATACAGCCAGATATTCAAATTCAAATGTTTCTAGTTTATTGTCTTTTTGATAGTAAATAATCCCTTTTCATATGTTTTTCGTGTCCTTAAAAGAATCGTTGTTCCACAAACTTCGTCAAACATAATTTAATCATCTCACATTTATTTTTAAAACTTCCAAAATGTCTTTTTTTTAGTTTCTGTGCTAACAAGAAGACATTTTGGAAGTTTTAAAAATAAAAAAAATTAAGACTATGTATTTGAGATATTGCAAACAATTTTTTTTCATCAATGAAAAAAGTAGAATTTTTTTCAGTGTTTATTATTTCCACGTTTAAGGTGGTAGTACACCATGGAAACCTGAAAAACAAATAAAATGTTTTTGAGATGTCTACTTTACTGTAGTTTTTGTCCCAAAATTTTGGTGAATGTTTTTGTCTCGATTTTTGAGCAATTTTTTTACAAAAAAATGTCGCCATTTCGTCGAAAATCAATATTTTGCAAAAATCCTACGTACGACTACAGGTAATATATCCGAGAATACGTAAAAAAATCGTTGGTTGAAATCGGTTCACTGGAAAAACTTGTAGGACTCCCACCAGTTTACAAAGTTCTGACTGCAAGGGTTCAAAAAACCGGTTGCGGCTATTCAGTATTCAGTCCAATAGACACCATTTTTTTGTTAAGTAATATATACCCAATAAAACTGTAATAGCAGATTAATCAGAGTAATTTATTATCTCGTTGAAAAAAATCGCGAAAATCACATACTTTGTATGATGTTCATAGTGTACTACCCCCTTAAACATCGAGTCTCTGCAACTCTTTCAAAGATACCATTTCGGTACGACTCAAAGTTTATGAGACTAGCTGACCCGGCAAATTTCGTCCCGCCCAAAATTTGTTTTTTGTTATCAATACCTTCAAACATTCACGTTTTCTTACTAAGCGCAAGTTCATGGGTTTTCATACTGATCGGTTCAGTAATTTCCGAGTCCATGAGAATCAGACAGACAGACAGACAGACAGAAATCCATTTTTCCATATATATAGATAATTGTGCAGATTTCTCTTTCTAATATCGATACGCCCTTTTTAAAAGTTACTCTTGAGTTAAAGTGGTCCGAATTCCTGTGGAAAACTTATTTCGTCTGGTCGAAAACAAATACATACTTCCATTCAAAAAAAATCATGTCATCAATTTCTCAATTGACTAATCAATGCACAATGACCCAGGAGGTGCATTTAAGTGGAAATTAGCATTTAGAGCTCGACAGTTATTCTCTAGACGAAAACTGTCAACAAATTACAACTTTAATATTTCAAATTCTACATTCAACTACCGTTCTGAATCATATTTCGGACACTCTTTAAAAATGACTTGGAATGCTTAATGCCCTGATGATAATAACTATAAAATTAATATCACAATTGATTCTTTAGAGAAACCATTTAATTTTATCAACAGAACATTGAGTATTTCAAGTTAGTGTCCGAAATATGAAACTGTTCTAAATATGATTCAGAACGGTATCTTCGAAAGACTTTTAGAGCTTGCTTATAGAAACATTTTGTGATGCAGAAAATGTCAATATCTCAACTCCACTCAAAGTTATTGATATTTTTTTGTAACGCCCGAGCGGTCTGGGGCACTTTTCTTTTTTGTTCTTTCGAGAGAAACAACTGTTCTTCTCGATGTTAAACTATCAACTGTTTTATTTTTTCTCTCTAATCCTCGATCCCTCTGTGAGGATGTACAGAACTCTAAAAACGTTAGAACTAACTTACTGGCTACCTGCTATATGTAGGGAATTTTCACTTGCACAGTATGGAAAATTCCATCGTTCCTGTTGGAAAATCCTTGTTTGGATTCTCTCCTATCTTCAGTAGGAATCTTTCTTATTGTAAATACTTATTCATATTGAAATTGTCTGAGATGTTCTATTCGTGGGAGAGGGTCACTGCATCTCCCCCTACTCAATGAGTTTTAGGGGAAACTAGAAGAGTTTCCTCTAAAATTGGTCTGTGAGGTTATTTTTATATATAACTGATTGTATATTATTTCAATTTTTGTGTGTTCTTCATTTGCTATGATTTCTGTATTTATTTATCTCAACTCCCTCAATTCTGAAATTCCGCAATTCCAAATGAAAAATAAAATTATCATATCTCCATAAAATTTCCCAAACAGTCTTATCGATCAACTTTGTAGAGCCTTCAAGCTACATTGAAAATATTTCCTCGCATACCCGCACAATTATTAATATCCGCTTGTTTATTCTTTCATTTATTCTTTTATATATTAGAAGAGTGTGTATTGCTCTTCCATTAATTTTACTCGCATTTATTAATTTTCTTCGCATTTATATATTTTTATCTCATTTATATATTTGATCATGTAATTTTATCCCACATTTTCAGTTACTCCTGAACTTTCAAGTAAGTTCAATACATGCATGCCCTTACAGGAAAGAATTCCCGGTTTTCCAGCCCTTCGATCCATTCAAAAGCTATGATTGCGATTGATGGACACATTCTTGTTAAATTGGCTGTAGACATATATGGCTGAATCTATCACTTTTTCTAAAATCCCACTTTAAAGTGTGTTCGTGAAATTTGAAATCAAACCTGTTTAAATTATCGATAAGTACATTTCCCCATCTTTCCCTGTTCATACAATTGAAGTATGGGAGATATGATTGTGTTTTCAAAACAGAATAAAAAGTTCTCACAGAATTGAATAACCCTAGTTTTTTTCCTCGCATCTGCTGAATGCATCGTTTCAAATGCATCAGCGATTTCTCGTATTTTTTTTTAATAGTATACTTTTATCATTTTTTATATATATTTTTTATAAAATTGTTTAACTATCTTAATTAGGTGCCACCTAGCTTTATTAACGTTTTCCTCCAACCAGAATCCAGCTAGAAGTTCGCCTTCTCATAATACTGGCATCATGATAGCTCACCCAATCCTGCCGGTCTGTAGTCACCGCCACAGACGTATCCCGATATTACGGTGTTTTCCTTTTTTGAATACATCACTGCCATCAAACTGTTTCCATTTTAAGTTATTGCACTTGATCAACAGTTTTGCGTTGAGAGGAACCGTCTCTTCCACAGCATTGCCTTCCGTCACACGTTTCGTCTTATTCATTCTGGCTGTTGAGATTAGACACTGTTGTAATATTTTTGTACCGTTTCGCTTAATCCAATCTGTTTTGATAGTTTCTATTCAAGCGTTTTTTCACTTGGTGGGATAACCACTTCGATTCAGATTTTGGTTTTCTGGTTTTGCTTCCATACACTTTGGAAGATTCAATGTCACTTGATCTGCTGTCAATTACGATCACTACTTAATTTTTTAACTTTTGTTCCACAATGTTTCTGATACTTTTTTTTTCATTGATTATATTTTTGATTCGATTCTCGATTCGAATTTTCTTCTCACACTTTCGATTGAAATTGTTCCCTCACAAAAACCAAAGATCCTTCTTGATTCGAAGAATAAAATGCGCCGCGTACACTGAAATTGGTTGTCGATAACGCACTCGCGCTAGCATCCAAATAATCACTAATTGGGTGGGCTACTGTCCCCACTTGGACAGAATCCCACCGCTGTCACCAAATGTAACGCCCGAGCGGTCTGGGGCACTTTTCTTTTTTGTTCTATCGAGAGAAACAACTGTTCTTCTCGATGTTCAACTATCAACTGTTTTTTTTATCTCTCTAATCCTCGATCCCTCTGTGAGGATGTACAGAACTCTAAAAACGTTAGAACTAACTTACTGGCTACCTGCTATGTGTAGGGAATTTTCCACTTGCACAGTATGGAAAATTCCATCGTTCCTGTTGGAAAATCTTGGTTGGATTCTCCCCTATCCTCAGTAGGAATCTTTCTTATTGTAAATACTTATTCATATTGAAATTGTCTGAGATGTTCTATTCGTGGGAGAGGGTCACTGCATTTTCCCAAAAAAACAGGCTCTTTACCGCACACGTTTTAACGCATCTGAACTATTTATATATTCCATTGTGTTGTTAAAAACTGTATTTTCGAGGCAGAGGTACCTAGCTAATCTTTTTCAGATACTTTCTACTAATATGATGTGAATACCTGGGGAATACACATTGCGTATTTGAAACAGAAATGCCAGCAAAGAATCAATTTTCTCCAAACAATAACCGGAACATGGTGGGGTGCCCATCCAGGAGACCTCATTCAGTTATACAAAACAACGATATTATCAGTGTTAGAATATGGCAGTTTTTGCTTCCGATCAGCTGCCAGGATTCATATTCTCAAGCTGGAGAGGATACAATATCGTTGCTTGCGTATAGCCATGGGGTGTTTGCATTCGACACATACGATGAGTCTCGAAGTTTTGGCAGGAGTACCCCCGCTTACTCTTCGGTTCGCAGAATTATCCTACAGATTTCTCATCCGTTGCAAGATCATAAATCCATTGGTGATTGATAACTTCGAAAATCTACTCCAACTGACTCCTCAGTCAAGTTTTATGTCTCTATACCATGAGTACCTTACCCATGAAGTGCATCCTTCACCGGGCATCTCCAACCAAGTTTGCTTCCCATACTTTTGCAATTCCTCTGTCAATTTTGATCTGTCCATGCGACAAAAGATCCATGGAATCCCAGATCATCTACGCTCCGATTACATTCCGGAGATATTTTCGGCAGAATAAGGGAAAGTTAGATCTGATAAAATGTTCTTTACTGACGGTTCATGCATAAACGGGTCCACTGGCTTCGGCATCTTCAATGAAAATTCCAGTGCCTCTTTCAAACTCAAAGATCCTTGTTCCGTGTATGTCGCTGAACTGGGTGCGATATATTACGCATTAGGGATCATTGAAACGTTGCCCATCGACCACTATTTTATTTTTTCAGACAGTCTCAGCTCAATAGAGGCAATCCGCTCAATGAAAGTTGATAAACGCTCATCTTATTTCCTAACAAGAATAAGACATCTATTGAGTGTTTTGGTCGAAAAATTATTCAAGATTACCTTAGCATGGGTTCCCTCTCATTGCTCGATTCCGGGGAATGAGAAAGCGGACTCGCTAGCTAAGGTGGGCGCTTCAGAAGGCACACTTTTTGAAAGGCAAATTACTTATAACGAATTTTTTCACATTCCTCGTCAGAACACACTCGTTAGTTGGCAGCGCATGTGGAGTGAAGATGAGTTCGGTCGTTGGTTACACACGATTATCCCTAAGGTCTCGACGAGTGCATGGTTCAAGGGATTGAATGTAGGTCGTGATTTCATTCGCGTGATATCTCGGCTTATGTCCAATCACTACAACCTAAACGCGCATCTCTATCGAATTGGGCTCGCAGCAAACAATCTTTGTGATTGTGGCGATGGCTACCACGACATCGAGCATATTGTCTGGTCGTGTATCCGGTTCCATGCTGCTCGCTCTCAGCTCTCTAGAGCACTGAGAGCACAAGGCAGACCATCGGATATCCCCGTCCGGGATATCTTAGGTAGCCGTGATCCTGATCTTCTGCTTCATCTATACCTGTTCCTCAGGAACGCCGATGTGAACGTTTAATGATTTTTCCTTCGTTGTGTCCCTGTTTGGTATCCCTCCTATTCGATCTATAAACTTTTACTTAGTCGCGGCAATACATACACACACTCTTTACAGATACACGGGCCAAAGGTTGTGCAGTCCACTGATGATTCAACAAAAGCCAAAGGTTGTACCGCTCATGACAACTCTACACGAGCTGATGATTGCGCCGGCTAGTGACCATTCTATCCTGGATTCCTCGAGAAGACGCACCACGCTAGATATGGGGTACAGACTAGGGGGGCGTTGCTGATTAATGGTCAGCTGCATCCCAATAGGAAGTATCCTGTGTCGGGCACAGGTACAGATCATTGAAGACAGCAACATCACAATTACGAAAACACTTGTAATACTAACCTCGAGCCAACCGCGAGTAATCGGTTACATATTACTAACATAGTTATAAGGCAAACATTGTCGAAATATTGAACTCCCGGCCCCGTCAGGTTGACGCCATATGAGCCTTAATAAAAATATATATTTTGGATAAAAAAAAAATATGATGTACAATAAAAACTCATACTCATAGGAACAAACAATTCAATAAAACTGTTAATCAAAATCACTGCTACCAACTCAAATGCTCCTGTACATCTTGAACAATAATTTCAATAAAATTTCGACATATGTATTCACGCGTTCTCAATCAATTGAACGACGTAATTGGCAAAAATTTTACGAACCCAACAATTCAAAGGCACAATGTAACGCAAACAAATTGTCACTTAAAAATAATTCCCCTTGTTTTATCGCTTTCATCACTGTCCCATTAACTTGTCGCAAAACCGGAAAACGATAACGTGCAAATTGAAAGCAAATGGCACATCATGTATTTATCGCCAGGGTGCACATTTTTATCCATATTTCAAAGTGGCGACAACAAATTTATGTCCACCTTCGCTGCCCTGCTTCATCATCGTCGTTGTCGTCCAAATTATTGGCGGTGAATTGATTATATTCCAGCAACGTGTAGTAACTGCAACAATCGATAATAATTGCGAAAGTATCCTTGAAAACGATGGAAAACATGCATACACACCACATGAAGCCATATGTGGTCACAGAACAACTGTGGGGTCCGAATTCCGAGCGCAGCGATGGCACCACCCACCCGGAAACTGACATCAACTGCACCGTCGGCCGCGTGTGCGTGTGCAACGTTCCAACGATGCCTTCTCTCCTGTCAGCTTACTATCCTATTTTGTGTTTACGACTGCATAATTTTTATATGTACTTCAGATGTTCCGGGAATGATTCCAATTTGCTCATCCGATTTATGAGTCTGTGCCCGACACAAACTACTCCCGTCCTGTCCGAATGTTTTTTTATCTCCATCGGGTTATTTTATGATACGAGGTATATGCTTTTTCTGTGTTGACAGAGTTTGGGAAATGCTTCATGCCAGAGTTTACCCGTTAGCATGAGGACACATCAACAAGATCACAAACGAGCAAAAGCAGCAGCAGTTTGGGTAGCATATTTCAGAAATTGAAAAACACCAAACAAATATTTAAAAATTTAATTTGTTCCCCGCTAGGTTTATTATTCACTCATTGTGCCGACGATTCGCGGAACGTTGAGAGCGTCCGTTTTTTTCTGCAATGCTAAATAAATAATGCTACACACAGTGGGTCTTCCGCACAGCTTCCGGTGGCCATTAATTAGCAAGTCTGTTTTCTCGGAAAAATAGGAACGATGGCAAACGATGTGTTACTTTATTTGAATCGATATAAAAGCATAACAACCTGTAAACATTGTTTGGAAAGAAAGACCAACATTTCTTCATACGAGGCATACGTATTCTGCCAGAATGAAGGGAAAATGTGACAAACAATACTTTTAAGAATAAGGGTTCAATTAAGTTACATTTCAAGAATTTTAAAGAGTTATAAACCAAAGTTCTACATACTAAAAAGTCGTCAAACCAAAGCCAACATTTATTCCCACAATCGACACATTGTTCAAAATGCCACTCGCCCGAAAGCGAGAAAAAGCTTGATTTAATTCAACAAGCTGCAATAACCCCAATATCCACAAAACCGACAATTTTCCGAAACCTTATGTCGAATCGCGCAGCGAATTCGTTATCGCGTCTGGGACAGTTGCAGCATGCGTGCAGTTGTGACCGCCCATAACCACGGCGCAGCGCAAACATTGAAATGCATAATATTTCACGTCACCCGTCGATATTGGCACGACCAAGGTACCAGAAAATACAAATTGACGACAGGAATTTGAGATTTTTTCCACTCTTCTCATTCCAACCCATCACCGGGAACGTTGTACATGTTTTGTGGAGCTGCCAGCCATCACCATTGAACAAATCAACAGAAATCTGTCTGTCTGCGTTCCAAGCCAAGCCACATGGCACAACTGAGAAAGTGGAAAATTCGTAGCTCCGCAAATTGCAACGCTAATGCTTACCGCAATAAAAAATTTATCGCGTTGCTGCACCACAAGCAGACACAATCATACTTTCAGCGAATGCAGCAAAAGTCCTGTCCGCGTCACCCGGTTAACCACCGACAGGGAAACTCGAATAGATTGAACCAACCTACGCTGGGAAGTCGTACGGGAAAAAGGGAGTTTCTGAGTAGGGGATCTGCAGCTGCTGTCAGCACTTAATCAGATCGGCGAAGTCGGGATTTAAAAGATTATTGACGAGAAAGGATTATCGAATGGGAACGGATTAAACAGTTCAGAGGACGATATTGGAAACAGAAAAAAAATATGAACTGTACTTTGTGATGGACAAACGCGAGGCTCGCTATTGGTTTTTTGGCTTCCCATCCACTGAAAAGAGTTTCCTTGATTTAAACAATTTAATCTTAAATATAACACCACCATCTGCAGCGAACCCTATCTAATCAACTTTCGAGGATAGAACCCGTCAGAAGTACTACAGAAAATAGGTCAAATAATTTGCTGACAAATAGGAAAGAGCACACAGCAACATACACACACACAAACACAAAAGCACTGGTTCGACCGCTGGCATGAAAGGCATGAGATTTGATTCGGAAATATATAGACAAGACAAAGAAAATTACTTTTGACTTTTTGTGTGAGTGCGCTTATCCTTCTCATTGCCACAATCGTCGCTTGTTTGCTCGATGCTGCTGGCGGTTGGGAAATTTCAACAGAAACGGAAGATCACTGGCATTCTTCATCCGCACAAGCGATTCCACCACTTGTATATCCCTGTTTTATCACTGCCACTGGTGCCCTGGTGCGTTTCAGCGCCCCCTACGCCTCGCACTATCTTTTGCGAGTAATGGATAATCTGACAGGAATAGAATAGAAAGTATTATGGTGGGAAAAAATGAGAAAAATGCAACCGATATGACTCACGTCGTGTGTGTTTATGAATCTATTCGAAATATTCATCGTTTGTGAGCGGGATACACCAAGGCTAAGCTTTATTCAGCAATATCTCTGATAGGCAACGAAACACCAATGATGGCAGCAATTTTGATTTGGAGAGGCTAACGTTTAAAACTTTTATATTTTTTGTCACTGCCATTGAATACTCTTTCCATCAAGTCTAGTGATATTAGCGTTTGATGTAGTGATATACAAGTATGTTTAGGAAAATTATTGACAATATCTAACGAAACATTTAGCTCCGAACATTCATCGGGGGCTCCCGTGGCCGAGTGTTAGCATCACACCTGTCCTGCCGGGGGTTTGGGTTTGGTTCCCGTTCTGGTCGGGAGAGTTTCTCGTCAAATAAATATTCTTCCGACATGCACTGTGGTCACACGTATTCTAGAGCTAGCTACTCAGAATACATTCAAGTGTGTTAATTGGCATATAAATCTTCGCCAAATACTAATAAAAATGACGTAAGAAATTTTACGTTGAGACGGCGAAATTATTCTAGTTATATTAGTGCCGCTGAAGAAGAAGAAGAATGGACGATAAAACATACGTTCTGAAAGATTTTAAACATCTTCCAGAGCTAGCGTTTCATAATATCTTGTTTGGCAAGCAATCTGCACTTGGGCTTGGTGCACAAATTACGTAATTACGTTTTTTGTACACGACGCCTTATGGAAACCTCAATCTTCCATCACTACAGGCACAATGAATAAGGAAATTTACCGGTTAAGACAGAATTCGATCTATTCAACTTGCTACATGCTACCAGGACTCGGCATAGTCATCTTCAACTGAGGATAGTCAGCGAGCAATGAAGAAATTCCTCTTCGTATTCAATTAGATATGACTTTTTTCTTCTTCACGCAGTTCCTCCGTCAATATGACTCAATAGTCAATCGGGCGTCGGGCTATCTCATTTCATTCTTCCCCAGTCGAATGGACACATCTTTGCATTTTGAAGTAACTCCCCTCAAAATGAATTCGTTTCTCTCTCTCTCTCTCATGTCTCACGTACACTCTTAGGAAAAAATGGTATATGGTAAATGGTACTCGTACGATGAATTTTTTGATAAATATTACCAAAGATTAGTCAATTTTTGCCATACGAATTATTCGCGCAAACATTGGTAAACAAATGTCAAACCGGCCAGTATAACCCAGTATAAGCCGTCAGTCCAACGTTGGTTTCATATATACTCCAAACATGTTATGTCAACCCAATCTTTATGTTTGAATTATTATTGATTTATTTAGTAATTATTGAACTATAGCATGCAGTTTTAGTCATTTATTGAACTATCTAAAATGCGATATTAACACTAAACCTACCACGAAGGGTCAAATGACCCAATTTAAGTTTTAGTCAAACTTTTCTTGCAAATTACATTGTCACAACATAATTTGCCTACACCAATTTTCTTAAAACATACATCGAATGTATTTTTCAGTGTTTATTTTTTTACTGATAAATTTATGTAATCTGCCCTAACTACCGTAACGGGTCATTTAACCCATGCAAGCATCCATATGGTATCAGAAAGATTTGTATGTGTGGTTGTGATACAAAACCATTGCATTACACATTTTCACTATTGCTTTATATATTTTGTTGTATTTGAGAATGAATAGTGAATGATTATTTCATTATTTTGCTAATAATTGTTATCCTAAAAATGTCGAAATATGCAGGAGAAATAAGGTATGTTTCTCAACAAAACCATATAAATCGAGTCATTGTTCACTAACTATTCATAAAGGGTCACTTGACCCGCTGTGGTAAGAATAGGTATACATGAAACATCGGTAGGTTCAGTGTTAACAACATTACATTGCATATCAACTTGTGACATGGCTATTGCAGCTCCCGACATCTGATCCTGCATCGATTGAGTGTGATCCTCGGCTACAAATTAGGAAAAAATACACAATAATTACTACAAACTGCATTACACGATTGATACGATTGACTACACAATTCTCACAATTATTCTATTATTCTTTCACTTGACCCAATCCGCATAACGGTGGAATTAGGACTCAGCGGGGCTTGTTTTTGTGTCTCTAAGTACCCAGATCCCTGGAGAGAAGAGAAACATTGAATCTGAAAATCATTTCCTCCACTTTTTGGGATTCTTCTACTAGCAGCGAGAAGAAGAAAGTGAAACAGTGCACATCAAATTAAAATCAAAATAGAAGCAGAACAAGAAACCTTGAAACAAAAAAACTTGAAAACTTGACAATGAAGAGTTGAGATTTTTGTCTAACGTGAATAAAGGACCTCGTGTGTTTTTATGCATCACTAGCTGACCCGGCAAACTTCGTCCCGACCAAAATTTATTTTTCGTTATCACATCCACGTTTTCTTGCTAAGCCCACGTTCATGGGTCCAATCGTTGAACTGCTCATTGATTGATCTTCTAAACGACCCTTTAAAATTACCTTTTACCATAAAATTCCTAGTACTTCTACCAAAACTCGTCATTATGATATCAGATTATTTTCAGACATAATTCTCGTTCAAGATTTTTCAGCCACTTGGAAATAACATATTTCTCCGTTACATGGACTAAATCGGACAATTCCTTCCTCGAGTTTTGCTCTTATCAACACATTCGGCGATCCAGTTTGATTTATATAGATAGAAGACGATATAGGAGTGCATTCTATTGCATTAAAATCCATTTCCACTTTCGAGCGAAGATCGATTTCGTTACCGCAAACATCAAATGAACGCTTGTCAAAATGTAATTGTAGAACACATGCGAATTAAATTTTTCAAACTTTCCCATTTTCCTTCAGAGTTTTCCGAAAATTTTCAATTGTCACGTTTGGTTGAAATATCTATATCTATAGGGATTTTTGGGGCCGGAGAAGGTTTTCGTGACAGTTTGAGACCCCTCCCCCTCTCTAAGGGGGGGGGGGGGTGGTGGTCTGCCATACAATTGAAACACAAATTTCTGCATTACTCGGAAATTAATCAAGCAAACCAAACCAAAGTTGGCATGTGAAGGTTTTAAGGTACAATAAATGTTTTTACGGTAGTTAGACACTCCACTCACCTCTTAGGAGAAGCTGCCATACAAATGAAAATCAAATTTCTGCATAATCCGAGAACAGATCAAGCCAAATTTGTCATGCGAATGTTTTAGGGGACACGAAACGTTTCCATGGTGAATGGACACTCCTCCCCTCAATAAAAATGGATCGCCGAACGTGTTGATAAGAGCAAAACTCGAGAAAGGAATTGTTCGATTTGAGGCTGTCTTAATTATATCATATTTCAAACATTTATTCCATGTAACGGAGAAACATGTTAATTGCAAGTGGTTGAAAAATCTTGAACGAGAATTGGGTCTGAAAATAATCTGATTTTCTAATGACGAGTAGAAGTACTTGGAATTTTATAATAAAAGGTAATTTTAAAAGGACAATTAGAAGATCAATCAATGAACAGTTCTGCGATTGGACCCATGAACGTTCGCTTAGCAAGAAAACGCGGATGTGATAACGAAAAATAAATTTTGGGCGAGACGAAGTTTGCCGGGACAACTAGTGTACATTATTTTTATGGGACCCCCTCTCCTTTCCAGAAGAGGAAGGGGTGTCATACCATCATAGAAACATTTCTCGTACCCAAAAACCCTCACAACCCAAATTTGGCTCCATTTGCTCAATTAGTTCTCGAGTGATGCAGAAATTTGTGTTTCATTTGTATGGAAGCCACCCCTTAGAGAGGGGGAGGGGTGGAGTGCCTAGCCACCGTAAAAAAATTATTGTACCCTAAAACCTCCACATGCCAAATTTGGTTTCATTTGCTTGATTAATTCTCGAGTAATATAGAAATGTGTGTTTCATTTGTATGGAAGCCACCCCTTAGAGAGGGGGAGGGGTGGAGTGCCTAGCCACCGTAAAAAAATTATTGTACCCTAAAACCTCCACATGCCAAATTTGGTTTCATTTGCTTGATTAATTCTCGAGTAATATAGAAATGTGTGTTTCATTTGTATGGGAGCCCCCCCTTAGAGAGGGGGGTGGAGTGTGTAGCCACCGTTAAAAACATTTATTGCACCCTAAAACCTCCACATGCCAAATTTGATTTCATTTGCTTGATTAATTCTCAAGTTATGCAGAAATTTGTGTTTCATTTGTATGGACAGATAGACGTATAAAATTGCGTGGAATGTTGTGCCCAAACTGCACGCTGTTTTGCACACTATTTACTAGTACTAACGCAAACCTTTATAGCATACCTAATAACTGTCTAAGATTCGGTTTGAGTTCACAGTGGGTAGACAATAAATCGTCCATTAATGATTTAACTACTTTTTTGCATCAGAAATCAAGTTTTTTTTACGCTTTATATGGATGTAAAAGAAAGTGTACACTAGAGGCGAATGAACTGCAAAGTTTAAAGCCTCTCGAAAACAAAGAATGAATGAATGAATTGTGTACACGGGTAACAAGATTCATGTCAGATAGAGTAGAAATGTAGATTGAAGTCAGGTTGAATGAAGCGACAGATATGTATTCATTAGTCACGTCAATTACAATAACCTTTGACTAGAATAGTTCATCAGTCATCCTCGCTCTCAACGCTCGTCAATTCATTTTTTAGTCACATTATGTTGACGGCGAATGTCGAAGTAGTCCTAATCGAAGTCGAATATCAAATCAAAAATATCATATCAAATTATCTTATTTCAACCGGAGATTTTTAAACTAATTCCAGTTTGCCTACCAAATTTTTAAAAATTTTAAAAATTCCAGTTTGCCTGCCTACCACTTCACACGTTGAAATAGAGAAGTCCTTTGACCCTGAAGATACCTCGCACACAGCTTTTCTAGATATTGAGGGAACATTTGACAGTGCATCCCACAACTTTAGCATTGAAGCGATAAAACAATATGGTTCTGACATCTGCCACTGGATACATGCTGTGCTGACCGACTGACAACAGCCTAAAGAGAAGGATCTACTCCAAAGGTAGGTTTAGAGTTCCCGTGAACGTGAACGCGGACAAACACTCAGTCCATATATAAAACGCGAGGAAAACATCTTGGAACGATAGTAAGAAACATTTTCTATTTCAAAAACATGTTTAAACACAATTCATATTGATAAAAGTGGATTAATTCAATATTTAACAACGATTCTGAATTTCCACCGTGGAATCGAAATGTTACTGAACCCACCATAGTTTACCGATTTCGGTGAACGTGAACGTGAAAACAGTGGTGAATATAGACGTCAAAATGTTTCCCCGTTCATGTTCACGTTCGAATGTCCCAATGCAGTCACAACAGTTGGGTTTTATAAAGCAATGCGTTAGGCTTCTGAAACCTGAAATTTTAAACGTCGTTACATAAAAAGATATTTGGACAAGAACGAGACTGCACATAGAACACCGAGCTTACCTCGCACGCGAGCATACTTAGGAGGAGATTCAAATTATCTTATTGTAACCTTTTGGAACCCGCGATTCAAGTCAGTCTATTTAGGAATTCTTGAAACGGAAACAGTCCGGATTTTTTTTTATTGTAGTGCATGTCGGACTCGATTACATACAGACTCGATTTTATATGATTCTTTATATACAATTTTGGACTCGATTAGATACAGTTTGAAAAAAAATTTTTTTTTTATATATATTTCAAATATGACTTATTTCAACAAAAAGTATAACATTTCAACGTTAAGGGGAAATTTAATTGCCCATTCTAAGTACAGTGGAGTAAAAATCGTGATATTTGAAGATTTTACTTGAATTCTCACCAGGAATTGTTTATAACGATATTGCAGCGAAAGTAAGAAAGATAGAAGTTGAGTGTCAAATTACAAATTGTAGAGTGGGTGAATTCAATTTTCAAGTTGGATGATAGAAACCATCAAGTTTATTTTGAACTATTGGATAACATTAAGAAAATCATCTTCAAAACCACTATTTTTAAATTTTTTAATACTTCCAAAATGTTATTTAAATTCACTAATTTAAATGTTCCACAACTATATCCTGCTCAAATTTTCTCATCTTTTAAATAATGTAACAGAATCGTCTTACGTAGCGTACATTTTAATGTAGAGTAAGTTTGAGACAAACAGAGCCTGGAACAAAAAAAAATCTATAACTCTGTTATTGTTGAAATTCGACCATATGCGTAGAAGGATTTTTTTTTCATGAAATATGATCTATCACTGAGAGATTCTGGATAAATTTATTTTTTTTACATGAGAAAGATGTTTTCTGACTTGAGGGGATGAATCAAAAATTAAATTATTCTTTAATATTCATTCCTCAAATACATACATAAAAAACGAATAAAAAATTTTTTTGAATCGATTATATACAGTGAAAAGAAATCCGAGACTGTATATAATCGAGTCCGCCCTGTGTATGAAATATCTAACAACGAATCTTCTGACAGTAACAATTCATCGCCATCTTCAACACTTGTCAAACGAAACAAAGATACCTTTTCAAGCAGAATCAAACCTTACACGCAAAGGTCACGACTTCTTTTGAGACTGTTTGAACGGAATGGCAAATAAAAATAATAGTCAGCATCGGGTTCCAGAAATAAAATCCAATTGCTAACGAAAACGATTGTTATGTGAAAACACATCGAATCGATTGCCATTACGATCCTTACAATTAGTGGTTTTTCAACTCTAAGCAGTATCAACTGCTGATAATTATATATATATATATATATATATATTTATATATATATATATATATTATTTTTTCATCATAACTTACTTTTCAATTCTGAGTACCGTTGATAAATCCATTTATGAGGTAATATTAATTTAATTTTGAAAAGCAAAATCGGCTATGGCTATGAAAATGCTTAATGGAATGGCATAGAGTGGACCACTCTATCTACAATAGCTGTTCTAAAAGTATCACGGTTTTTGTATACCTACGGATTACTTATATTCGATTTCAGTTGTTGACGTACTCGGGCTTCCGGCACGCTTTGTGTCGTTCACATCTTTTCGACCATTCGAGAACATGTTTTTCGAACTCCGATAAACGATGTTTCGCTCCAAGGTACTTGATTTTGTTTTTCACACAAAATTTGATACAGATTCTTCGATCCGTTTTTGCAATAGGCAACTGAACATTCAAAATAACCGTACTTGCCAGCATAAGTGAGAAACATGAGTGTCAGCATAATGCCACAAAAAAAAACTAGAATCGAATACACGTAACCCGCGTAACTGACTTTCGAAGTCGCGATACTTTTTAAACAGACCTCGTATCTTATTGAGAGAAATTACAAAATCCTAGAGCACCTATATTCATAGCGATGGGACGAACTGACAGTGCACCATGAGATTTCAAAATACCGGATTAAGATTCGACATAAGAAATTATCAAGGAAGACAGATACAAAACGAATTCTAGGGAATTCGAAAATATTTTGATATTTCCTTTCTAGGTCATCGGGCGAAACAGCTCAATAAATTTGAGAAATATTTGGAAGTACATTTCATTAAAATACAATCGAATAAAATTGAATTGTTTCGACCAGGCGGCTGAAAAAAAATAAAATTGTTTCATTATTGAATAACTTATTGTCTACAGAATTTTTAGAGTGATTCGAATAATAATTTTAAAAATAAAAATAACTAAGTCGTGAATCCAATCAAATTGAAGTGAGTTTATTATTGAATATAGAAGAACCTACATTATCTTGTGTGGAAATGCAGGCGAACAGAGCAAATGTTCTAATTTTGAAGAAACTCTGCGAGAATTATCTCTTGTTTGATCTCTATTTTAATCACTGTGAAAACGTGTTGCAATAATTCATATCGTATGCTACATCCTATCAATATTCACAATTTTATCCTTAGTTCAATACTTAGAGAAAGTTTTCCATTAAAGCCCCTCAAAGCAGTCTACCGCCATTTGCTAGAGAAAGCGACTGCAATGTAGAATTGTATCAGAAAAAAAACAGAAAGTGGTTTATATCTATGGTATAACCGCAATGGTGACGTAGGACTATCGTTGATTCAATGATCCTTTGTTTGAAGTTGAATCTGAATGAATGAATAAATGAATATTTGGGGGACTTCGAAAATGAGAGCGTTACGTTGGAGGTACAAGGTTTTATGCATCCAATATTGGATACGGAAATATCCTACTGATGGGGAAGAATAATCTTCAGAAGCTATCCTGTTAATTGCGATTGATTGAAAAATCACAAAACCAAATGTATTTGGTCACAGTGTTACATGGATAGAAAACATTAAAATAAACTCTTTCACATGAATGTATTTTTAAATTCCCAGAGGAACTGGCAGATTATTTTCCGGATCTTTCTCGATGCTGAATGGCATCCAAACGGAAAGAATTCCGCGCTTGTATGTGTGTGTGTAGCGGCTGCTTCGAGATCTTCCCGGGGAACCGTTTGTGGCATCACTCTCCTCCTGATGGATTCATGTCTGGCCTAAGGTGCACAAACAGGCTCTTGGTGACACCGTTCATCAGCGCTTTCATGATAAACGAAGAGCTTCACCACAACAGCGACAACATGCTCCAATCGCTGTTCAATTAGAACTGAGTGGATTTCCGAGCGGCGCTCGCTTATATACCGATTGGTGATTTCCATAGCCTGTTTTGAAAACAATTTTGAGACTATTGAAACAAGTTTTTGGATCAAAAAGTATCAAGTATAGAACGCGTAGACATTTTATCTTTCGAATGAAGTGTTTATCATACCATTTCGTTCAGTTGTTTAGGAGCTATTAACGCTCAAAATCTCGGTCTCCGGCGTAACGCTTTCGTTCTCGAAACTTTGATTTTACACCCCGGTATAGAAATGAAAGACGTAGTCCTACGTCAAAAAAACCTTGAAAGACAAATTTAATTGTATTGTGCCATCTAAAAGCTCATCGCTCGGTGCTACTCCCGATGAGATGTTTCCTCCTTTGCGCATTATGATCTTTGCGGTAGGTCACTGGTACATCCACAACCTCAACCTAGTGGCCATTGTCGGCGGAACTGAATGGCAACAGCAACGAGTTCCAAATATTAAATTTCTCGCAATTCATGTTCTCCTTCATCATTCCCCGGCCGGGTAGACAAACGTCACTCACGCCGGCTGCGGAAGACATCAGGGTAGCGAGTTTCATAAACTCATAAAGCATTTATGAATTCACGTTCTTCCTAGTTTTGCACGATTCGGTTCATTCGGTGAGAAAATAATGAAATGCTCTGGAATGTTTTTGATACGGAACTCATTTTCTGCCCGGTTCCATTCCCTTTCTGGAAAACGAGTCAAATGCTTTTTATTGTTGTTTGTTTAAACTGAAACGACCAAGCCTGGGTTTTTACTGTATTTTGGAAAGCGCTTCATTCTACAGGGGCGAATTTTAAATAATAGAAACTGTAAGTATTGAAGTTGAATCTGAAAATGCATCAGTCTGGCGAATGCTGTTTGAAGGTAGCTTTCGATTGTGTGGAAGCTTTATCAAATAAGTTCCAATCTAAGAAAGCTTAACCTATAATTTTTCGCATCTAGTAATGGAACCAGTCGGTGCACTACTTTATTTCTTCCATTCTGCAACATTTTCTAAACTTTGTTGTTTAACCTTATTTTTTCCCCCACCATCCTTCTGAATTGTCGCAATCTGGCGCGCGTTCAATGCGCTTCAATTAATTGTGTGATAAAAGTACGTGACAGAATGAATTTATTAAAACTGTACAATTCCTCGTTCCGTTGCTGGCATTTCTTCCGAAAGGTCATTTCACAATGTTGATTTTGCTTCTTTTTTCGTCTCCTTTTCCGAAGCGAAGCGCTGTCAGCATACATTGTCGTTTGGAAAATCCTTCGGCCAGATGCTCGGAACGGGCTCCAAAGCTGAGATTTTTTTTTCGCTCGATCCACCCTCGACACTTTTACTTTTGTTAGGCTGGTCTGCATGACTTGGATTTTTTTTTTATATTTGAACCAACATTGGCTATTGTAAGCCGCATGGTGCGGATTGGTGATTCAGTACATAACAAATGGAGGGGAATTAGTATGTAGGCCAATCGAGAGCTTATCATTGAGAGCTTGATTCGTTGTATAACATCTACAATTCAAAGCAGGAAATTGAGGGTGAGATTGGAATTCATTGAAATCGCGTTTGATATGTTGTGGGTTCATTGTTCGTTAAGATATTGGCGAATAAATGAGTAGCAGTGGAAGTATTCATCTGAGTCACATTTCAATATCCAGAGGATTTTGATTAAATACCACACATTCGATCATACCCAGAGTGCTTCCCCATTCAATCAACCAATTTCGTATATTCGCTGCTGCGCCATTCATAATAATTAATTTGATCATTATATGGCGGCCAGCATTAGTGCGAGGATGCGTCTACATCGAACATTATTTTCCTTGGAGAGGCGAAGCCGTCGCTCCGGATACATCCGGTTTATCCACCATCAGTAGTGCTCGAGTCGCTCCTTCGATGACACACATATATAATTTAACCCGGCCACAGCGGAACTTAATCATCCATGATCATTATTCTCCATCATTTACCATTCACGCCATTAAATGAAATGATTTATACTTCTTTTTCCTCTCTATCTGGAAACCAATGACCTCCGATCCTTGCTGGCGCCCGTTACAGCTACATTTGGTTAACCGTTGCGAGCGCTGCGAGTTATTTATGGTTCCACATATACATGGGCGTGTCAGCGAGTCAACTGTCGTTACTGTAGCTATTCTCGCAGGAACATTCCTCCCGATTACCCACCGTCAGCCAGCCAACCCAATCCAAACTCGTCCTCGGAGGTACAGCGTAAATTGTGCAGTGGGAAATTGCATCCTCATCTCGTCTGCTCGTTCATTTTGTCGTCATTAATTTTCCGGTGCGCTGATTGCAAGTCACTATTTTAATAGAAAAAAAAACAACAACAAAAACGCGCGCAAAGCAATGCAGAGCATGAGAACTCGGTGCACTAACGGAATGGCATCGACCAATTATTGTAATTTTATGCACTGACATGGAACGGGAATCGTTTGCCAACATTACGGATATATCTGTTGTTTTGCTGATAGATGATTTTCGCTTACGTTTGGAGAGAAAACAAGTTGTCACTATTTCCACTCGGTGAAATAGAAGAAACGAATATTTGTCCAGCTCAATTCGAAATTTTTGAAGGGCAAAGAAGTTTTTCTTCCACCAAAATTAATTGTCTGAGATCGTCTCTCTAAAAATTATGTTAAAAGATCCATAGGAGGACAAAGCATTCACGTTTACCATTACATCATCGGTGCCGGTAGCTGATTACTCATGCTGCCCTACTGCGTAATCTTCCACCTCACCGTTTTCATATGCTTTACTGATTTCCTTTCGAATACAACTATGAAACTTTCATTTGAGTTTATATTCAGCACGAATAATTTTTCGATTCGAATGATGATGATTCATAATTTCGCTTCAGGGTGAAGAATCAAATGAATGTACTTGAAGCGAACGAAGCGTGCACAAAAGATCAGATTGAGTCAGTGTTAATAAAGTGCAACATTAAATGCTGTGGCTCATTGTGAAGTATTCGAAGAAGAAACAAACGGAATCGAATTCAAAAAATCGATGAAAAGAAAACTTTTCAGTAGATGCGACTGAAGCTGGGAAAAAATTAAACAATATTATTTCAGACAGATTTAGGAAATTATTATGCCATAACCAGATGTTTCCGTCGAAACCAACAAGATTCCGAAGAAAACTGCATCTAAGAAAAGTTATTGTATTGTAAAATATTCTGGTCACACGGTTGCGTTGTAAAAAACAATGCTTTATTCAAATAACACTTTCATAAAATCTAGCAAAGACAATCTCTAATTCCATTGAGAGGCAACATGATTTTCATGCATATCTTACAGTTTATGATGACAGACGTACGCCAGCAGACGCGCGAGTGTTGGACGGCGTCCAACAAATGAGCACAACAAATTACGTAACGCAAAAAATCCGGATTTTCAAACCTCTTTCCCCTTACGTAAATTCATTCCTATCTATCATACACAGTAAGTAAGGCCCCCCACTCCCACTTCCAGGGTTTCGTAATTTGTGCACGACGCCTTAGGGAGAATATAAAGAAAATGAATTTAACTATCTAACCGACTTCAAACCAAAATTTAATAACGCGTAAAGTAGAGCTGGAATTTGAAGTATTTTGACCTTCCGGAAACGAATCAGCTTACCCTACCTAGCCCCCCTCAACCCAACAACATTCGTCATCAAAAAGCTTTACTAAACTGTTTGAACTTGTATAGCATCTTCAATAAAAAATCGATTTTTTTTTGACGTAGGACTACGTCTTTGATTTCTATATAGGGGGGGGGTCACTCTACGAAAAATGTAACGTTTATTAAGAGTTTTCAAATGCATATTACGCAGAATCGTTCATACGATATATGTTATAATATAATCTTTAGACGGCAAATTTATACACCATTTTTTTCGCCTGAGACATCAACAGTGGAAATAATAAAACAAGTGAGCAATTTAACAAATAAAAGAGGTATGTTTCGCGAACGGATGAGAAGGTAAATTATGTATTATGCATTCTTTCTGAAGTGCACCCATGACCGAGTGGTTCGCGTCTCACATTATCATTCCGGGTGTTCGGGTTCGATTCCCGTTCTGGCCGGGGGATTTTTCGTCAGAGAAATTTTCTTCGACTTGCACTGAGGTCACGTGTATTCTAGAGCTTGCCACTCGGAATACATTCAAGGCGTGTTATTTGGCTCAATAAATCTCAACTAAGTATTAATAAATGACGCTAGTTAATGCATACGTTGAGACAGCAAAAGTTCCACAAGTTTGTCTTTCTTTGTTCGTTACAAACCGTTCGAAGGTCAAGAGTACATACAACAAACGGCCCTTTTCAGGGCTACTATTTAGAGTTTCAAAAGAATTAAACTAACAGATTTCTGAACAATGAAAGAATAACATTTAAAATAACCAAGTGTTCTGAGCAATCACAGTCCTACGTCAAACTTCTATTCGTGCCCCTAGGCTCAGACCCTTCTACTTTTTGTAGACTAACACAATTTTATGCCAACTAATTCAATGAAAATTAAATTACCCTTATCGACCTGCTTTCATTTGCTTTCTATATCGTTCCTGTAGTACCCTTCAATACAGAAATATTGTGATTTGAATGAAAAAAATCCCTTCGTTTTTGGCGATAAATTGTTCAATAAAAAATGTTCGCATCACAAATCGAAAGGAAATTTTGAAAATTCAAGGATAATTTGTTACATTGACGAAAAAAAATAATTCTAATTTTTTGCATCGATTTCAAAAATTTATATCACACTTCATCTGCATTTTTGTGTTCTAAAGTATGTCCTAGTTAGAATTTGGTGAGTGGTAAAACTTTTACCATGATTGATACACGCGTTGAAATATTTCGAAGATGAAACACGAGAAACGTGAAAAAAAAATCTGCACGCTCACAACTAAAGAGTGGTCTGAGGTATTGTTCGTCAAAGCTCTCAAATTGCCAAAATAGACTGTAAATACCGTGCTCAAATGTTACCGGGAAAAATTGGCGTTGTTTCGCCAATGTTGGGATGTTGCCAAAAAACGTGCAAGGAAACTAAAGAAACTAAAAATGAACTTTGGACAAATCCGAGGTCAGAGTAAGTTCAAATTTGTCTTCTCAAATTAACATGCTCGCAAGTTGATGATTTGGTAAGGCATCTGTTTCACTACAAGAGATCAAACTAATGGTCGCAGTGATACAATGTTCCTACAGAAGAAGAAGGCATCTGCAGTTGTGGAAACGAAATAAAGGTTTTTATAGTCGGAGCAGCTATGGATGGACAACTTTACAAAAAAAAAATATCCTAGGATAAGCAAAATAACATTATTTTATTGAAGAAAATATGAATCTACCGAATTGTACAGATTTTGGTCACATCGAAAAATTTAGGGCAATTGTCAAGCGTAAATTGATGAATTATGGCAAAACGATCAAAACAACATCTGATATGAAAATGTAGTGCTAAAAGATGCCAGATAAGGTTGACAATTTCCTTTTATAGAAAATAAAGAGTGGTATACAGTGAAAAGTTTGAAAGTTCATCAGAAAAGCAGAAGTATAATTTTTCTTGTATTTTTCGTCGTTTTTTTCCGGCTGTTAGGAATAAAGTGAATTGTTCAGGTATTTTGAGTATTGTTCAAGGTACATTTGAAGATGTATTTTCCTTTTTTTGAGTGCACGAATAATCATTATTACGCTGTTGACAACAGGATGCGTAGATGCTATCTGAAAATCGGTACCTTGCTGGTGGTTTCGGTTCTGAATCAACGGGGTGTCGCAGAACGAATTGTAGAGAATGTTTTGAAACTTTAGGACAATGCCTAAATCGTTACATAGGGATTTTCGAAAATTCAAAAAATTACGTAAATAGCGGGCGTTTTTATTAAAAAAGAGTTATTTTTAATGAAAAATCGATGTTAGGAAGCACATAAAAAATCGAAAAAATGAGATATCGAAAAACAACTATGTAACCTTAGATAAATCATTTTTATATGCTGATGAAAAATTTCAGTCAAATCGGTCGAGTAGATCATGTGCAAAAAAAATCGATTTTTTTTATCTTCCGGACCCTGGTCCTCTTAATGCTGTTAAAACTATTATACACCTTAACAAACATATTTTTATAGATTTTGTATATTATAAAATCATTAAGAAATTGTAAATTTTGTTTCGTGCGGCCATAATCTTAACGGAACGGACTTTATGATTACCTCACGTGGAAATCACTCATAATATTTACCACAGTTGAAAATTCCATCGCAAATATTTCTTTTCCTAGTACCCCCATTGCAGAAAAATATGTTCTCTCTAGAAATAAAATATTTGCATTAGTCGCTCCAAACTTTGTCGGAACCGGAAACACCTTTCAGACAGAAGCAACGAACGAACAGCAGAGTTTAATCCAGCTAAAAACAGCACAGAGAGATCACACACACACACCCAAAAAACAGTGTACGGGAAGACGTTGCTAAATGCGCTCAGTGCTTGCGGAAATAATTCCTGCTTAATTGAACACATAATTTATTTTCGGCGCATAGCCCTCGCCACAAGTTCTGTCTTCGGAACGATCTCTCAATCTTCCCTTGTTTTGTTAGCTTCGTCTGGGGCTCTGTGTCCCGGCCATGGTTCGACTCCAAATGAAGAAATCCAATAACCGTATCGATACTATCTAAATGTCCTTCTATCCCGTTTGAATTTTTGCTTGTTTGTGTTTGCCAACCAACAGAACAAGTCGTACCGTTTGGAGGGGAAGAAAAATATATGCGCGATGTGAACTACGGAAAAAAAGGAAACGACAACTGTTTTAAAAATTGAAGAATTGACCAAACAAACCCAAACTCCTGTGCTTCTAGTTCATTTTTTTTATTATTATTATAGGTGGAATGAAGTTGTTTGAATGTTGATCTGGAGCTTGATTTGATTGAGATTGCAAGATGGTCTGATGTCCCGAATAACGAAGTTTCCTAGTTGCAACATTTATTTTGTCCACAATTACTGTCAGCAAAAAAGGCAACGAGTTATTCAGAATGCAAAGTGCGGATTAAATGGTATTGTGTCTATGGACCATACTTTTATGCAGGTTTATGAATTTACAAATTGGGAAAAATCTGAGACTATATTTTTCGGTATGAAAGAATCATTGTCATTCATCAATGAAACGAAAACATAAGAAACTCTTTGGAATGGTTGAATGCTCTCATTTTTGTTGTCGCAATGACAGAATGCTACTCCTACCAAAAGAAAGCTGATACTCCTATAATTTGTAAGAAATTGTCATCTCGAACAAAAGATCTTTCGCACCGCATCGAGTTTTCCTTTTTGTTTCGTTCTTGCTTCAACCATCCATTTAGGGCCTGTTTCAGTCAATTCTTTTTTTCGTGCTTTTTTTCTTAGGAGACATTGCCATCGTCTGATTGATGTCAATCAAAATGTTCTACTTTCACTTTCATAAAGATACAATATCAAATATCAGCGATTGATTTTCAACCCATCCAAACGGCGCTTGAAAGTGGTTTGAAGCGCCTTGCGATGTTTCCTAGAGGCAAAGTATACGCTCGGCTTGATTTTACATCGATTCCATTGGTCTGTGGAAAACCAGTCCAAAACAAAATTTCCATTGGCTCTAAAATTCTACCATCACAGACAATCGGAGGCAATATCCAAAACATAAACAGTTTATTTCAAGCAGACGCCATCGAGAGGCCAGTCCAAGCGTAACCCCATGCCGAATGATATAGCAAAAGAATAGACAGTGTTGGGGGACTGCGAGTGCCGGAAGAAGAAAATCGGAAAAGTAATTTCTTCACGCATCATAAATCATCTGTGAATAAGGGAAAATTAGTTCATCTTTTGCTTTGTTTGGAATTTTTTACATTTCTCTGAAAGACTGGCGCTTTATGCGGAAGCAAACAAACATAAACTTGACTCATGATGTTTCATCATGCGAGATGAAATATGGCTGCCATGGAAATAAAACCAAATTTGGACCGATTGACGATCTACAAATTCTGTTGAGGGCTAAAATTATGTGGAAAAATTATGCCAAATAGGAAGATTAAAGTAGAAATGAGGAGTCGCTGTGGAGTCATGGTAATGGCAATCAATAAGAGTAACAATTTGTTCTATTTCGATGAGAACAATGTGAAAAATTTCGAAGAGCCCCTCGAGTATTCGTTTCAATGTTGAACAACAACTTTTTCAAAGTTACCAAAACCACGAAATTGTGTTAGTTTTCGCACTCCCTGTGAATTCGTAAATCTGCATGGAGAAGTAGCACAAAGAAACAACGTTCCACCTCATTTAATTCGCAAACATCGGCAGTAATTGCGTGCAGATGCTGGAGGCAGCTTCCAATTACGAAACTTCGACGTCGGTTGTACTTCGTAGTCGCATTTCACTTCTATAATACATACAATCTTGCTTGCTTGAGAAATGTCCGCTATACAGAGATAGGAAGGGGAACCACCGATGACCATTCAATCTTTTCGCATTATAAATGTCCCAAGGATGTGAGTTTGAGTTTTTCTAGTGGATACTCTATTACATATTTCGTTTCAATAATTATTTCGAGACAATTCGCAAGGCTTAACGAAAATGGAGGATGACCAACAAATGCTTTCAAGAGTGCATTGGTCGCGTTTTTAAGATGTGCTGTTGTCATTGAAATGTGGTAATTTTAAAAATACGCTTCTATTAAGTTGTCTTTATAGTTCGTGTCGTAACTGATAACATTCAAATCGAGACTCTGCTCAGGAAAAATCACGAAACCTTTCCGACACGTGAATTATCAGATTCACTACAGATATCTAAAACCACCTTTCATGCGCACCTGATAAATCTTGGTTACGTAAAACGCTATAATGTGTACATTCCATACTGTTTGGCAGGAAAACATTTGGTCGGTGTCGTGATCAGGCCGAACCATGTGACATTTTTATGATTTCGAGAAAAACGAACACGAAGTTTGGTGCTATAAGGGGTTTTCGTTGAGCATCCGAATCTGATAAATGTAGTATGTTGCTTACGAAAAGCGTAACCCAATGCAATAAATAATTCGAAATTTTGAATTTTGCGACTTGGTCCTCTCTACCCTAACACCGACTATTTGATGAACCGCATCTCCATCAGCGACTCGTTCAAAGAAAAACACGAAATCACGTTTTCGCAGGCTGAACAGAGTGGTATGATAACTTCACGCTAAAATTAAAATGTCTATGAGTAGTTATATGCTTATTACTTATTGCTCCAAAAACTTGCTCTCAATTGCTCAAAAAGTACTTCGGAAGCAAATATTTAAATCAAAAAAAATCTGTATATTAACGCGTGCCAGCTCGGATATCTACTCAGTTATGATTGTGCAGTGGCTGGAGCATTTTTTTCACTTTTTCACTGACAGCCAAAGCACTATACTTTCCCTGATCAATCCGTTTTTTCCGTCTAGCGAAAACTGACGTATAACTGATAATAATTCTATACAAATTACAACGATTTAATAAAATAAGTATCTTACCCCTTCCTTCATTAATCAAAGACATTGATGAGACTAAAATAAAATGGCGGGGCTTCTGATGAAACCATTAAATGTGGATAATGGAAATCCAACGTGCCCTACGAATTTCTTTTAGTCCCATCAATGTCCTTGATTAATGAAGAAAGGGGTATGATAACTGCTAACTACTATTTGCCTGATCATTTACTAGCTTTTATTACATTATCTGTTTTATTATTATGTTTAATCACAAAGAAACCGATTAACTTAAGGGGGTATTCTAGTCTAGAAATCTGAAAAAATCGAAATTTTTTTTACCATATTTCTGTAGTTTAGGCATTCAAGAATATACTCTAGAAAGGACTTATCGAAAATCCTATTATTTACCTAGTTAGAGCCATCTTAGTGATGTGGTATCTAACCTGTTACGGCCATCACAATGAACTTCAAACGCGTTTCTCTCGGAACTAGTTTTTTTCTAACTGGCGTACACGATATCTCAAGTTCTACTGAACCGATTTATGTCAAATTTATATGAAAATAATCTGCATACATCTCTCTATCGCATGAACCAATAAAAAATTATAACTTTTTAATTTTACTATTTTTAAAAAATCGGTAAACGCAAAAAAAAACGTTTTAAACAGCATTTTTGTTTTCAAACGGCCGCCATTTTGTTAAAACCCATGTTTTTGACTTGTCCGAGGTTCATGCCATAGCGACATCTTTACTGATTCAGAATCTGTTCGATTTTTTTGTTTCAGATAACCAGAAGGACTGGAATCGTGTACGCCATGGCACAACTTTTTTTTGAACACCCTCACTTCACCAGCATGTAACTATTCTAATTATGAATATTTTTTTTCCGTCCTATTTTTGTTTTATTGTTGAAAGATAGATAAACGAATAATGATATAATGGATAGTAAAAATATTCTTTGTTTTATTTTTACGGAGTTCGAAAAAACGTCCGAAATTCGTGTCTCTACACTAGAATACCCCCTTAAAAGGATTTTTTTACTTATTCTATTTTCTAGTTTTTTGTACATTACTTGTATTATTAGCATATTTGTCTATAATAAAACCATTGAACGTTTTTTAATTTTTTTGATTTCTTACCTAATTTTCCTCGGAATATTCTTATGATGTACTGTATAATATTAGTCAAACCATTTCATTTAATACCGACATTGAGGGGATTGCAAAAATACATGGTACCTACCCCACAAATATTCAAATATACTTACAAACAGGTCAAGCTGAATGAAACCATTTAAAAAAGTAATTGGTTATTTGGGAATTGCGGCCATCTTGGATTTAAATTTTTCATGCTCTACCACTAACTAGCCCTTTCATTTGATATTACAAACAAACATTACCAACATTGATATGATTTTGAAAAAAATATATATAGCGCCATTTAGTGATGGCGGCCATTTTGGATTTGCATTTTTCATAAATAGCTGTGTCCTACTATCCAAGCCCCCAAAAACGTTTATAATTCAGATTTAATTACTTATTATCTAACGTCATTTTCAAATTTCACCTTAAAATATAACTTATCTATATATATAAAAATGGATTTCTGTCTGTCTGTCTGTCTATCTATCTGTCTGATTCCTATGGGCTCGGAAACTACTGAACCGATCAACATGAAAATTGGTATGTAGGGGTTTTTGGGGCCGGGGAAGGTTTTCGTGATAGTTTGAGACCCCTCCTCCCTCTCTAAGGGGGGGGGGGGGCTGCCATACAAATGAAACACAAATTTCTGCATTACTCGGAAATTAGTCAAGCAAACGAAACCAAAGTTGGCATGTGAAGGTTTTAGGGTGCAATGAATGTTTCTATGGTAGTAAGACACTCCTCCCCCTCTCTAAGGGAGGGCTGCCATACAAATGAAACACAAATTTCTGCATCACTCGGGAATTAGTCAATCAAACGAAACCAGATTTGGCATGTGAAGGTTTTAAGGGGCAATAAATATTTCTATAGGGGCAATGAATGTTTCTATATCCCCCTCTCTAAGGGGAGGCTGCCATACAAATGAAATAAAAATTTCTGCATTACTCGGAAATTAGTCAAACAAACGAAACCAAAGTTGGCATGTGAAGGTTTTAGGGTGCAATACATGTTTCTATAGTAGTTAGACACCCCTCTCCCCTCTCTAAAAGGGGGGCTACCATACAAATGATACACAAATTTCTGCATTACTCGGAAATTAGTCAAACAAACGAAACCAAAGTTGGCATGTGAAGGTTTTAGGGTGCAATAATTGTTTCTATAGTAGTAAGACACTCCTCCCCCCTCTCTAAGGGGGGCTGCCATTCAAATGAAACACAAATTTCCGTAAAACTCAAAAACTAATCAAGTAAATGGAGCCAAATTTGGCATGTGAAGGTTTTAGGGCGCACGAAATATTTCTATGGTGAATAGACACTCCTCCCCTCTCGCTAAAGGGTAGCTGCCATACAAATAAAACACAAACTTCTGTATAACTTGAGAGATAATCAAGCAAATTGAGCCAAATTTGGGATGTGAGGGTTTTTGGGTACGAGAAATGTTTCTATGATGGTATGACACCCCTCCTTCCTCTGAAAATGTAGAGGAGGTGCCATAAAATAAATACACATATTTCAACCAAACTTATTCCAACCAAACATGACAATTGAAAATTTTCGGAAAACTCTGAAAAAAATGGAAAAGTTCGAAAAATTCAATTCGCATATGTTGTACAATTACATATTGACAAGCTTTACTACATTTACACAGTTCAGCTTGAAGCGATCGGACGCTTTGTGCTATTGTGCTCGCGTTTCGGTAACAGCTATTGTTATTGGCTGGTGTTTTTTCCTCAACCAAGTGTGCTTCTTCCATCGCGTGTTAATTGTGGGAACAGTGAAGTGCGCTCAACAATTCCCACCAGCTGGAGTGAATAGCTTCTCACAGCAGATACTGGTGAAGGTCTATAGAGAGACACTTTTGATCGCCGAATCATCGCCATTTCCACCGCCGACGTAGGTGCGCTCGCTCACCAATACACCTACAGCAGTGTAACAATAGACGCCAACACGTGATCAACTGGACGGTGCAGAACGGATCGAATATTATCTGCGCGGGGTGCGCATTTAGGTGAATACGCATAAAAATACATTTAGAGAAAATATATATAAATATTATATTTTATTTTATTTTTTTCTTGAAATAGTATAATTTTTTATTTTATTATTGTGAAATATTTAAAAAAAAATAGAATTTAAGTGCCATTTACAATGGCAGAAGGTGGGGGGTCTCCGAATATGGAGATCTCAGACAATGAAACCAATGAATCCCCCCCATCAGGTAAAAAAGGGAAAACACTTAAACGTGTTCCTAAATCGCAAGATGTTTCTTCTGGGGACGAATCAGCTCATGCTAATAAGCCCCCTCATAAAAAAATCGCAAATCTCTCCTCTCCACCTCTTGACGCTCCCACCCTACCTTCGACTTCGGGTTCCCTTTCTGTTATCCCCGCTACCACTCAATCCTTACCTTCGCCTACTCCCCATGTTGTCTCCCTTCCCACTCAATCCTTGTCCTCGTCTTCCCCCTCTGTTACGTCCTCCACCCGTGTGAAGGTCTACCCAGAAGATGCATCTGGAACTGGCCCATGGGTTGTTTTCTTTCGGCCCAAACCAAATGGAAAAGCTTTGAAAGTCATGCAGATCGCGAAAGATCTGGAAAGGTATACCTCCGTGTCGGAAATTTCGAAGGTTAGACCAAACAAATTGCGAGTTGTCGTGACTGATCGAAAGGACGCAAACAAGATTGTTGTCGACCAGCATTTTACAATTGAGTATCGGGTTTACATTCCCTCTCACGTAGTTGAAATTGAGGGTGTGATAACCGAAACGGGTCTGACGTGCGAATACATTACGAGTGAAGGTACTGGCCGTTTTAAGAAACTGCCCTCGATGACTGTTAAGATCTTGGGTTGCCGCCAGCTCGGAACAGTCTCCCATGAAGGGGGTGAAAACAAATTTACGCCGTCCGACTCGTTTCGAGTCACCTTCGCTGGTTCAGCTCTCCCGGACTACGTGATGGTAGAGAAATTGAGGTTAGCCGTGCGACTTTTTATTCCGAAGCCAATGATTTGTCAAAAGTGCAAGTCAGTTGGTCATACGGCTGCTTATTGTGCCAATAAAGAACGCTGTGCCACTTGCGGAGAGCAACATGTGGGCGAAGCCTGCAGTGCGACGGTAAAAAAGTGTCCATATTGCGGGGGAACCCCACTCGTGCTCTCAGCTTGTGAAGCATACAAGAGTCGCTGGGAGAAACAGAAGCGCTCTTTGAAGGAACGCTCTAAACGCACTTTCGCGGAAATTTTGAAGGGCGCTTCTCCACTGGCTCAACAACAACAACCAATCAACACACATAATGTTTACGCCACGTTGCCAGTTGACGAAATGGAAGCGGATACAGCTAACGGGGGCACGCCGTTTATTTCTCAAGGGAATCCCCGACGCAAAAATGTGACCACTCCCAACGTTCAAGGACAAGTCCCTCCGGTGATACCCCCAGTTAGTTTGCCTAAAAAAACGAGTGCAGCGGACAAGCAAAATCAGGTTCCTCCTGGCTTCCGTGGGAATGGTTCACCTTCGAGCGACCCAGCATTCGAGGGAACATCAAAAACCCCAAATGTCCCTGTTTTTCCGTCAAGTTCAACTTCCCAATCGGGATTCATAAAGTTGTCCGACCTTGTGGATCAAATTTTCACGTGTTTTAATGTTTCCGACTCCATCAGAACCATTGTCACCGCAATGCTTCCAGTATTAAAGACAATTTTGCAGCAATTGATGCAAACATGGCCCCTCCTTGCAATGATTATCTCTCTTGATGTCTAATTTAAATAGAGAGGTCGGAGATATCACTGTTTTACAGTGGAATTGTCGTAGTCTTATCCCTAAATTGGATACATTCAAATTTTTAATTCATAAGTTCAATTGTGATGTTTTTGCTCTGTCCGAAACTTGGCTTTCTTCGCAAGATGATCTCTCTTTCCACGATTTTAATATTATACGCTTGGACCGATATGACAGATACGGAGGGGTGCTATTGGGGATCAATAAGTACCACTCATTTTTCCGAATTGATCTTCCACCTATTGGTGGGATCGAAGCTGTCGCTTGTCATGCAAACATCAGAGGCAAAGACCTCTGTATTGTCAGCTTGTATTGGCCTCCGAGAGCTGCGGTTAGCCGCAAGCAACTTGTTGACATGTGCTCACTCTTTCCTGAGCCACAGTTGATCTTGGGAGACTTCAAACGGAACCGCCTGGGGGGAACAGTACGATGACAACCGTTCATCGATGATATATGACCTTTGTAACAACTTCAATATGACCATTTTGAATACTGGGGAAACAACACGTGTACCTAAACCACCTGCTAAGCCAAGTGCTCTTGACCTCTCGCTTTGCTCGAACTCACTATCGTTAGATTGCAAGTGGAATGTAATACAGGATCCCAACGGTAGTGATCACTTGCCAATCAAAATTTCCATCACCACTGGGTCGAATTCTTCTGAATCTATAAATATGGCATATGACCTCACAAGACACATTGACTGGAAAAAATATGCGGACGCGATTGCTCTAGCCATCAATTCCAAAGATGGTTTACCTCCATTGTAGGAGTATAACTTCCTTTCTCGTTTGATCTATGACAGCGCAGTTCGCGCTCAAACGAAACCCATCCCAGGTTCCACCATTTGCCGAAGGCCTCCCAATCTATGGTGGGATAGCCAATGTTCCAAGCTTTATATAGAAAAATCGAATGCATTCAAAGCTTTTCGGAAACGTGGAACTCCTGAAAATTTTCAAACGTATTTAGCCCTTGAGAATCAGTTCAAAAATTTGATCAAAGGGAAAAAACGTGCTTATTGGCGAAATTTCGTGGGAGGTTTGTCACGAGAAACGTCAATGAAAAAATTATGGAAAGTGGCTCGAAACATGAGAAATCGCTCTTCAACGAATGAAAGCGAAGAATATTCACATCGATGGATTTTTAATTTTGCACGGAAGGTTTGTCCCGATTCCGCTCCCGTGCAGAAAATTGTTCGAGATATACCACAAGATAGGTGCGATCTTGATTCCGAGTTTTCGATGGTAGAATTCTCTCTTGCTCTCCTTTCATGTAACAATTCTGCTCCGGGATCGGATAGAATTAAGTTCAACTTGCTGAAAAACCTCCCTGATGTGGCGAAACATCGCTTGTTGAATTTATTCAATCGGTTTCTGGAGCATAATATTGTTCCAGATGATTGGAGACAAGTACGAGATTCAAAAACCCGGAAAACCCGCGTCCGACTTCAATTCGTACCGCCCAATAGCAATGCTGTCTTGTGTACGGAAATTGTTGGAGAAAATGATCTTGTTTCGCCTTGATCGATGGGTTGAAACGAATGGCCTACTCTCAGATACACAATATGGGTTCCGCAGGGGCAAGGGGACGAATGATTGTCTTGCGTTGCTTTCTTCAGAAATTCAAATGGCTTACGCCGGAAAAAAACAAATGGCTTCAGTATTCTTGGATATAAAGGGGGCCTTTGATTCTGTTTCAATAGAGGTTTTGACAGACAAATTACACTCTCGGGGTCTGCCGCCTCTATTGAATAATATGTTATATAACTTGCTTTGTGAGAAACATTTGAACTTTTCTCATGGAGATTCGACAGTAAGCCGGGTCTCCTACATGGGACTCCCCCAGAGCTCATGTTTAAGCCCCCTTTTGTACAACTTCTATGTAAGCGACATTGACAATTGTCTTACACAAAATTGCAGCCTAAGACAACTTGCAGATGATGGAGTGGTGTCTGTCGTAGGATCAAACGAATCCGACCTGCAAGAACCCTTACAAGATACTTTGAACAATTTTTCAACCTGAGCCATTGGGCTAGGGATCGAATTCTCCACGGAGAAAACAGAGATGGTGGTTTTTTCTAGGAAGCATAGACCAGCAAAACCAAAGCTTCAACTTTTGGGTAAACCGATCACTCATGCTATGTCATTCAAGTATCTTGGGGTCTGGTTCGACTCCAAATGTACTTGGGGGGCCCATATTAGGTATCTGAGTAAAAAATGCCAACAAAGAATAAACTTTCTCCGTACAATTACCGGCACATGGTGGGGAGCCCATCTCGAAGATCTTATAATGTTGTATCGAACAACTATCCTCTCAGTGATGGAGTATGGCAGTTTCTGTTTTCAATCAGCTGCCAAAACACATCTCATTAAACTCGAGCGAATTCAGTATCTTTGTCTCCGTATTGCGTTGGGATGTATGCCCTCAACGCATACAATGAGCCTCGAGGTTTTGGCAGGCCTACTCCCACTAAAAGATCGCTTCAATTTATTATCTCTTCGGTTCCTCATCCGGTGTAAGGTTATGAACCCATTGGTGATCGGAAATTTTGAGCAATTGATCGAGCTAAATTTTCACTCTGGATTCATGAGTTCATATCATGAATTCATCTCCATGCAGGTTGTTCCTTCTTCGTATATTCCCAACCGTGTTTGTTTTCCTGACTACATCAATTCCTCTGTACATTTTGATCTGTTCATGAAGGAGAAAATCCATGGAATTCCAGATTATCTTCTATCGGGGATCGTTCCTACGATCTTTAATGCAAAGTATGGGCGTATCAATTGTGATAATATGTACTTTACTGATGGGTCCTCAATGAATGAGTCCACAGGATTTGGAGTGTTCAACGTATTTTTTAGCACCTCACACAGTCTTCAGTATCCTTGCTCAGTGTATATTGCTGAATTGGCAGCAATACACTGGGCGCTGGACAGCGTCGCCTCACGACCTGTTGAACACTATTACATTGTAACGGATAGTCTGAGCTCTGTCGAAGCTATCCGTTCAGTGAGGCCGGAAAAGCACTCGCCGTACTTCCTTGAGAGAATATGAGAAATTTTGAGTGCTTTATCCAGACGCTGTTATGTCATAACCTTTGTCTGGGTCCCTTCACATTGCTCAATTCCGGGTAATGAGAGGGCTGACTCATTAGCAAAGGTAGGTGCAATTGAAGGCGAAATTTATCAGCGTCAAATCGCCTTCAATGAATTTTATTCTTTAGTCCGTAAAAATACCATCGCTAATTGGCAACGCAAATGGAACGAAGATGAATTGGGCCGGTGGTTCCACTCAATTATCCCTAAGGTTAGCTTCAAACCATGGTTCAAAAGTCTGGACTTGAGTCGAGACTTTATTCGCACCTTCTCCCGACTCATGTCCAACCACTGTTCGTTAGACGCGCTACTCTTTCGTATTAATCTTGCCGACAGCAATCTTTGTGTTTGTGGCCACGGTTACCACGACATCGAGCACGTTGTTTGGTCGTGCGAGTTGTATCTTGTCGCCAGATCGAATTTAGAAAACTCCCTCAGTGCTAGAGGAAGACAGCCCAATGTGCCGGTGAGAGATGTGTTGGCTCGGTTAGACCTTGATTACATGTCCCAAATCTATATTTTCCTTAAAGCTATCGATGTTCGTGTGTGATTATCCTTATATCCTTATATCCTTTGCGTGCAATTGGTCCCCTTGCTACAAACAGTAGAATAAGTTGAAATGTAAATACACAATAGATATACGAATAGATTTAAGAATTGAGTGTGTGAGATTATCATTATTGTAACAATTTCCTTATATCCCATCCTTTTCCTGAACAAATATGTCATCCTACTAAACTCGAGTAGACCGCGAGTAATCGGTTTTCTACCTTACTTACCTTAGATTTAGAAAATATTTATGTATAGTAATAAAAATATAATTAAGAATTCGGCTCCTTTAAACTTATGTAACTGAGCCTGTAAAAATAAACGAATTTAATAAAAAAAAAAGCTTTATTAGTCCATTTGATGTTTGCGGTAACGAAATTGATCTTCGTTCGAAAGTGGAAATGGATTTTTAAACATGTGATAAAACACACTCCTATATCGTCTTTCATCTATATATATATATATATATATATATATATATATATATATATATATATATATATATATATATATATATATATATATATATATATATATATATATATATATATATATATATATATATATATATATATATATATATATATATATATATATATATATATATATAATAATAAGACTTACAGAAGGTAGGTCATAAAAAAAATTTATTTCCTCGCTTAAAGACTAATGTTACACTTTTGGGATCGTAATAATAACTGAACTGACTAATTTGGTTACGGCCCTTATTTAAAACCTAATTCTGTTGAACTTGCAACTTCTGTCTGGCGTGGTCCGGCTTCTCCAATTATGCTGACTTGGCTGTGGTGGCGTGATTGGTGATATGGATGGTCGAACGTGTACTTTGATCCTCTGACTCAGCGTACACGTGGAGGTCTGTTGCATAACTATATATATATATATATATATATATATATATATATATATATATATATATATATATATATATATATATATATATATATATATATATATATATATATATATATATATATATATATATATATATATATATATAAAGATAATATATATATATATATATATATATATATATAAATTAAAATGGATCACCGAATGTGTTGATAAGAGCAACAGTCTAGAAAGGAATTGTCCGATTTAGGGCTGTCTTTATTCTATCATATTTTCTGTATCAAACATTTATTCCGTGTTACTGAGAAACATGTTATTTGCAAGTGCTTGAAAGATCTTGAACGAGAATTGCGTCTGAAAATAATCTGATTTTATAATGACGAGTTTTGGTAGAAGTACTAGGAATTTTTTTTTGTGCTCCCTCGGCCGAGTGGTTAACGTCATAACTAACATGCCGGGTGTTCGGGTTCGATTCCCGTTCTGGTCGGGGGAATTTTTCGTCAAAGAAATTTCCTCCGACTTGCACTGTGATCACGCGTATTCTAGAGCTTGCCACTCAGAATGCATTCAAGGCGTGTTATTTGGCATAAAAATCTCAACTAAGGACAAATAAAAATGACGCAAGTAATACTACGTTGAGACGGCGAAGTTCCTCTAGGAACGTTAGTGCCATTGAAGAAGAAGAAGAAGACTAGGAATTTTATAGTAAAAGGTAATTTTAGAGGGTAGATTAAAAGATCAATCAATGAATATTTTTGCGATTGATCCCATTAACGTGCGCTTAATAAAAAAAAAGTGGATGTGACAACGAAAAATAAATTTTGGGCGAGACGAAGTTTGCCGGGTCAGCTAGTTTGCTATATAATTAAGACTAACAATTTAATAACAACTAAATCTAACACTAGATAAATTGGACAGGATTAGGATTTAGGACTAGGATGGAGCGACTATCCAAGCCCTTCCATCTGATATTCATATTGATAAGTTTTTGAAAAAATATATATAGTGCGCCACTTTGTGGTGGCGGCCATTTTGGATTTGCATTTTTCATAAATAAATGTGTTCTACTAGTCAAGCCCTATCATTTAATACCCATATTGATGGGGTTTTGGAAAACCCATTGTCACATCTCTATTGGTCGGCGCTCCTCATCGAAGCAATCTGGATCGTGCAGCCATTGGGAGAGATTAAAACGTCAAGGTGAAAAAATATCACTGTCAGGATTTTGCCGTTACTATTCATTACCTGAAGAAAATTATATTTTTACTAGCTGACCAGGCAAACGTTGTTCTGCCAAAATAATTATTTCTAGTGAATATTTTGGGTGTTGAATAAAACACACTAATGTATTGTAAGTGTGTTCGAATATTTTAACGATCTTTAAAATAAATCGAATGTGACTGATAAAAAAACGAATTAAATGATTTGAACGAAAGGTTATATGATGTTTCTTAGTGTATTTCATTAACGTAACTGACATGTTTGATCTCTTAAAAGTTAAACGTCAACTGAAAAAAGTAACATAAGTTTGTCGTAAAGTAGAAAAAATGATATATAGAAAATCAATATTTATTGCTGTCTCCTTGTTAGAAAATACGTGCATGTGATTTTCAACAAGGCTTAGTTTATAACAGCTTGGTCTCGTTCATAAATTCAAAAACAGCGATACGCCAGCTAACTTCAATGGAGCTGATTAATCGGCCTGTTTGGAATCGCGTTATTTTATCGTTGTCATTCAATCGAGGATTATTCACATCAGTAATCTAAGTTTGAAACACAGCCATATTGCTTCCTTTATTCATGGATGTTTTTATTACTCTTCACCAATTTGTTGAACTCAATATTCATATATGCATATGAGTGATCGGATTTTACAACTCGATCGAAATCGACTTTTACACTCTTAAATTCGTTCGCCTTGTCGCGAAACAATGGTCAAAATAAGTCATCCGTATTTGTGGTTCAATTTACTCTCTATCTGATCGGCATAATTTCGGAAATAATTCTAAATTGTTGAAATTTGAATGAAAATTATTATTCGATTTCGTTTGGATGCTAAATTTGTTTTGAATGTGTTTGAATGCTAAATTTTGCGTGTTTATTCCACCCGAAAAACCATTACTATTTTTCCTTCATAGAAATGGAACATGGAGACCAATGTTGTTTACGTCGAATTGCGTGGCAAGGTTGTCACATTTGCTCAACTCGATTGGACTTGAGCTTGAACAGAATGCAAAATTGCGCTTTTTCCATTTCAACAGAATACAACCAACAATATGTGGGGACGAATACGATCGAACTTCATTTTGTGTTTGAACACACGCGCAATGTCATGACAATGCATTGCGCTTTGGCCTGGCTATAACTAAAGCTGTGTCGGCGTTGCTCGTGATAGTGTCTCGCAAGTGAATGTATTATTCCTCGCACCACTTTTGTTGATTGTGTAGTAAGAATTTCAGTCGTTCAATCTCTACCTTCGCGTATATGTCGACCATAAATTGTTTTTTTTTTATAAATTCGTTTATTTTTACAGGTTATATTTTAGTTACATAAGTTTAAAGGAGCCGAAATCTTAAATATATTTTTAAAACTATATATATGAACAATTTTCTTAAATCTATGGTTAGTAGTGGGAAACCGATTACTCGCGGTGGACTCGAGATTAGAAGGGTGACATATTTTTCTAAGGAAAAGGATGGGGTATAAGGAAATTATTACAATGTTGATAATCACACACACTCAATTCTTTAATCTATTCGTACATCTATTGTGAATTTACATTTCATTCTCCTGTTTCAAAGATCAAACGAGAAAGGAAGTTATACTCCTCCAATGGAGGTGAGCCATCTCTGGAATTGATGACTAGAGCAATCGCGTCCGCATATTTTTTCCAGTCAATGTGTCTTGTGAGGTCATATGCCATGTTTATAGATTCAGAAGAATTCGACCCAATGGTGATGGAAATTTTGATTGGCAAGTGATCACTACCGTTGGGGTCCTGGATTACATTCCACTTGCAATCTAACGATAGTGAATTCGAGCAAAGCGAGAGGTCAAGAGCACTTGGGTTAGCAGGAGGTTTAGGTACACGTGTTGTTTCCCCAGTGTTCAAAACGGTCATATTGAAGCTGTTACAAAGGTCATATATCAACGATGAACGATTGTCGTCGTACTGTTCCCCCCAGACCGTGATGACATGTCATCACGGTCCAAGCGTATAATATTAAAATCGTGGAAAGAGAGATCATCTCGCGAAGAAAGCCAAGTTTCGGACAGAGCAAAAACATCACAATTGAACTTATGAATTAAAAATTTGAATGTATCCAATTTAGGGATAAGACTACGACAATTCCACTGTAAAACAGTGATATCTCCGACCTCTCTATTTGAATTAGACATCAAGAGAGATAATCATTGCAAGGAGGGGCCATGTTTGCATCAATTGTTGCAAAATTGTCTTTAATACTGGAAGCATTGATATGACAATGGTTCTGATGGAGTCGGAAACATTAAAGCATGTGAAGATTTGAGCCACAAGGTCAGTCAACTTTATAAATCCCGATTGGGAAGTTGAACTTGACGGTAAAATAGGGACAGTTGGGGTTTTTGATGTCCCTTCGAGTGCTGGGTCGTTCGAAGGGGAATTATTCCCACGGAAGCCAGGAGGAACCTGATTTTGCTTGTCCGCTGCACTCGATTTTTTAAGCATGCTAACAGAGGGTATAACCGGAGGGGCTTGTCCTTGAACTTTGGGAGTGGTCACATTTTTGCGCCGGGGATTTTCTTGGAAGATGTACGGTGTGCCCTCGTTAGCTGTATCCGCTTCCATTTCGTCAACTGGCAGCGAAGCGAAGACATTGTTTGCGGTTAAAGGTTGTTGCTGTTGGGCCAATGGAGAAGCGTCCTTTAAAATTTCCGCAAAAGTGCGCTTCGAGCGTTCCTTTAAAGAGCGCTTCTGCTTCTCCCAGCGGCTCTTGTAAGTTTCACAAGCCGAGAGCACGTGCGGAGTTCCTCCGCAATATGGACACTTTTGCTCAATCGCACTGCAGGATTTGTCCACATGTTGCTCTCCGCAAGTGGCACAGCGCTCCTTGTTGGCGCAGTAAGCTGCTGTGTGACCAACTGACTTGCATTTCAGGCAAGTCATGGGCTTTGGCACGAAGAGTCGCAGCGGTAGCCTCAATTTGTCCACCATAACGTAGTAAGGGAGGGCGGAGCCAGCAAAAGTGACTCTAAACGAGTCGGACGGCGTAAATTTCGATTCTTTCCCTTCCTGGGAGACTTTGCCGAGTTGTCGGCATTCTAAGATTTTAACCTTAATCAAAGGCAGCTTTTTAAATCTGCCATCTCCTTCCATAATTGATTTGCACGTCAGACCCGTTTCGGTTATCACCCCCGAGATTTCTACGTCATGGGAAGGCACGTAGACACGATATTCCAGGGTAAACCTCTGGTCGACGACAATACCGTTTGCGTCTTTCCGATCAGCCACGACAACACGCAGTCGGTCTAACCTTCGAAATTTCTGTCACGGAGGAGTATCTTGCCAGATCTTTCATGATCTGAATAACATTAAGTGCTTTTCCGTTTGGCTTAGGCCTGAAGAAAACAACCCACGGACCAGTTCCAGGTGCATCTTCAGGATAGACCTTGACACGTGGAGAGAAAACAACAGGAGGAGAAGGAGATGACGAGGATTGAAAGGGATCGGGGACAACAGGATGGGGAGGCGAAATCTGAGCTGGGGTAGGAGCGAGGGGGGTAGGAGAGGAGACATTTGCAGGTTTTTTAGAGGGGGGCTTGCTAGAGTTAGCAGACTCGTCCCCGGACGAAACATCCTCTGATGTAGGAACGCGTTTAAGTGTCTTCGCTGTTCCTTTATTAGAACTTTTTTCAACCAGAGGGGAGTCATCATCAGAGATCTCCATATCTGGAGATCCTCCCCCTCCTTCTGCCATTCTGTACTTATATTCTAATATTTTGTTTTTAATAATAATAATAATAATTTAAAAAAAATAAATAAAAATAAATAAATCTTATATCTTATTTATTTCTATTCGCCACAATGCACCCCAGTGCTGATGAACTGGCAACCGCTGCTTGCTTCTCAATCGGAGCGCTTGAGCGCTCGGCACTATCACACACCACTAAGAAGTGATGCTCTCCTTCACACTGCTGTAAGTGAGCAGCGAATCGCGCTGGTATTGTGTGCGTGCAACTGACCACCGATGTCCGACTTCGATTGCGATGGCGACAAATCGGCGAAAATTGAAAGTCGGCTGGCCTTGCCAGGCTTTGATGATTCTGCTTTTCTCACTAATTCCGAGTTCACACTGCGTTTTACGATATCTCGAACAGTTCGAATACGCGCGAAAAAAGCACACCCGGGAGAAAAAAAAAATAACAGCCAACGGTAACCGAAAACAATGCTTTAACGGAGACGCTCACAGCACATGACCGGATACTCGAAGCTTATGCCGACCATAAATTGTTGGCACAGCTTACGATATCTTGAATTGGCGTTTCTTGACCATGTCAAATCACCATATGATAAACATAAAAATCCATCGAGCGCGCCCTCTGTTTGTTTCGTCGCATATTCATAAATATTAAATCAAAATGAGAAATGATGTTCATAATGAATTAAGTATCTGTGACGGGGTCTCGTTGGTCTAATGTTTATGAAAGAGATTTTTCGTTAAAGTAACCCTTCTGATTTGCACTGTAGTCACGCGCAGAGATGCCAACCTTCCTGATTTTTCAGGATTTCCCAGACTTTTTGGCACGCTCCCTGATATCCTGACAAACACTCAATTTTCCCTGATTTTTATAAAATGATCCTGATTTTCCCTGATTTTTTACTTTTTACTTTTTGCATTGTTTACTCAGAAAAAAATTCATATAAATATATTGGGAGTTTTGCTGGTTGTGTATGAGAACTGTCATAATAGTCTACATTAAAAAGTTTTCTGGTCCGCGCTTATATAATGCTTACTCTTCCTTTCGATTATACTTTATCTGTTCGCATTTTCGAAGGTACAGTGTCGACATTTTTTGAATTTTGAAATTAACGTGAAACAAATATAATCTATAAGAATCATATGCCCGATTCAACCTCAATGAAACGAAGATTAGAAACAGAATTGGAACGGAAACGATGAAAGGAATATTAGCGGCCAAAAATTATGTACAGTTAAATAAAAACGATACAGGTTTCATTACATGTTCGCAGCAAATAACATCCAATGTACAAGAATTTTAGAAGTAAGAACGTGTAAGCATTTTTTTTGTAATTATTATTAAAACGTGTTTTATTTCTTGAAGAATATATATTGAATTGTTTGTAAAGCAAGAAGTTGTAAGAATGATCCGTGAGACACGACAAATGAATTAGCAGGTACACTACATATGTTTAAAATATCCGTTCATGTGCATCAGTTGAAACATGGTTACGTAAATCGTTACGACTTGTGCGTTTCATCTATGCATCGATTTTTTTAAAGCAAATTGTGGCGGGTTCATCACCCATCAACAGTTCATTTTAAACAATCAGACTGACTTCACGTGAAAAAAATATTATGATCTGGTTCAGGTGGTATTGGAGAGGAATTCTGTATTGTGAGCTTCTACTAAGTAACCAGTCGATACATTCCCACAAATACTGCTCGCCACTGGACAAATTACCTTCCATAATTAGATAATGTTTGGAATTGTTAGGCTTCCTGAAAGATATCAGAACTTCCTGAATTGATTGCAAAACAACACTGTGCATATAAAATTCAAAAAATAATACTTTTGTTTTCTCCAAAATGGGTACGAACTTTCCAGACAACCACATATGAATCATCCTGATTTTCCCTGATTTGTTTTTTTCATTCTCCCTGATTTTTCCAAAAAATAGTTGGCAACTCTGGTCACGCGTATTCCTGAGCTTGCCACTCCAGAATACATTCAAGGCGTATTGTTCGTCATAGAAATCTCAACTATTTACTAATGAAAATGACGCAAGTAGTACTACGTTAAGAAGGCAAACCTTGGGAACATTAGTGCCATTGAAGAAGAACATAGCGAGGGTCGTATGAACGGTGTGAACGCAATTCCAGATTATTATTTTTTCTTCACATTAAATTTCTCGTGTCACCGTACTATCATGATTCCAGCAGCGCTTGTGCTTTGGATCTACACTCGTGCTCTCCAGCTGATGTTTTATCAGGGTTGATGGCAATAGCGTGATTGTCATTTTGTAATCCAAGCAAATGTGATTTGAAGAATTTCGATAACTCATTGTACTCATTGAAAAAGGCTCCCTGCTTTAGATGAATTGATGTTACTTGTGTATTTGTAGATGGATGTTCAATGAAGCGGGCGTTACGCCATCAGTCATTGAACAACTTAAATGAATTCGTTCTGTTGAAAAAAGAACAACGGTAAAATTATTAGAATATTTTAGACACAAAAATAATAAAATCGCAATTAAAAATAGGGAATTGGGGTCAAAATTTAAGGTTATATGCATGGTATGAAGTCAAATTTTTGAAAAACAAATATCCAGATTATTTTTTCTGCATAGAGCCACCCTATTCGGTGTTAAATGTATGGTTATCGGTGTCCTACCGGTATCATTTATAGTTTACAACGTATTCTCATACCTACAAAGTATTTTGAGTATAATTTCATCAAAATCGGTGGAGCCGTTCCGGAGGAGTTTTGTAACAAACACCGTGACACGAGATTTATATATATAAATATATATATATATATATTAGCCGAGAGGTTAGCGTCTCACATTGTCATGCCGGGTGTTCGGGTTCGATTCCCGTTCTGGCCGGGGCTGGAGCTGGCCCCTCGGAATGCATTGAAGGCGTGTTATTTGGCTTAAGAAATCTCAACTAAGTATTAATAAATGACGCTAGTTAATGCATACGTTGAGACGGCAAAAGTATCACAGGGAACGTTAATGCCATTCAAGAAGAAGAAGATTGAATTAGAATGCAACGATTATAAGAAATTATGAAGAGGAGAAAAATAGAGACAGAAGGAGAGAATAAGGAAACTAAACGTAAGTGAATTAGAAATTAAGTTGTTTCAGAGAGAATAATATGAAATGTTGTCTGCAGGAAATTTTTTTTTATTTTGTGAATACAATACAATATTAATTATACGGAACACTACAATAGATCAAACTAATGATCGCAGTGGTACAATGCTCCTACAGAAAAAAAAATATACGGAACCCGCCTTATTCTTTCGTCTAACGATTAACATATTGATGAGGTTTTGTGAAAATATGTAATCCGCCATTCTGTAGCGGCCGCCTTCTTGGATTTTCAAGATCATGAAATACGCAGTTTTATAGTGACTGCAGAGATAAAGGTGTGTTCCTAATTTCAGATCAATCGGTCAACAATCGGTTAAATTTATGTTAATGTGGGACAGCGCTACAGACATGTTACAAACATACAAACATACAAACAGGGCAAGTATAACCGTTTACTAAAAACTGGAGAACTGTCAACGCTTGAAAAATAGTTGTTGATTGTTATAAAGTCATATGCTTAGGATACGAAATATAATAATAAAAACTCAATAATCAATAGCAAAACGTAGTTCAGGAACATTAAAATAACAAACAAACAAACAAATCTGTTACCGAATTGTTAAAATGATTCGAAGTACGTTTTACTGTTTGGTTTTGCACGAGGTGGTGCCTCTCTGAGAATTTCAGTGAAGGTCATCCTGTTACGGACAAATTCAGCTTTTTTCAACGGTTTAATAAGTAAATCTATAGGCAGTAAGTCAGTAAATCTATAGGCCTATCCGGAAATTGTCAGTGAGTGATACTTGAACGTACTTTTGTTTTGCTCATGGCTTCCACATTATCTGACCACTGGTGTACACGATCTGGTAGATGGATAGTTTGATGATTTCTGTATTGAAAAAATGCTGAAATATCTAAAATAAATATTTTTTTCGTGTTTCGAACTCATTTTTAGTCCTTTATTGCTTTATCCGCGATTTTCGTTGTTCGCGATTAGCTAGCCAGACTATTCCGCGGATAACAGGGGTTCTACTGTATATCGTAAACCCATCATGAAATCGATGCAAACGATATTTAGTTCTATAATTTGTATTCCCTATATGTTCCTGAAAACAAAATCTTTGTTTCTTTTGAATATTTTAAATTCTTAAAACAAGAACATTGAAAGCAAAATGGATTTTCACGACAGTATGAGCGCATATTTGAAATCCACATTTTAGTAAGATTGTATGATAAAGATAAACAGTGTTTTTTATGAAAAACGATGACGCAAAGTTTTGCATTTTTCCGACTTAGATGGAATAAGAGAAAGCTGGTCATAATGCTACATATGAATGCCGCAAAGAGATGAGACGAATGTCATGGCAACTCGTCTTAGGAATTGGCAGTACCATTTCAATTTGCAATGAAACTGTGTGAGTGTAAACACATTGGCCTTTTGAGCAACTGCGCGTACTCGAAATCTCCATAACAAAGCTGGACCACTTTTTTGAGAAGGTCCCGAGGTTTTTCCTTAAATTTTAACGCAAAAAATCGTACTCGAAAACTATAAAACGTACTGGGATAACGTCAGGAAGTCAAGGGGAGTGCAGTTTTTCTGGTCGAAATGGAGAAAATTATTTGAATTTTTCTGATTTGGTTATGTTTTCCTCGCTAAATTTATGTGTGTGTGTGTGTGTGTGTTTTCTCCCGATTGACATGTTCTATAAACTTTTTTCTATTTTCTACATATTCTTGGTTTCAAAATATCTCGAAAACCTGTAGAAATATAGACTACTAGCCTACCTGGCAAACTTCGTCCTGCCCAAAATTTATTTTTAAGGTCCAATCATTGACTGATCTTCTAATCTACCCTTTAAAATTACCTTCTACTATAAAATTCCTAGTACTTCTACCAAAACTCGTCATTATAATATCAGATTATTTTCAGACACAATTCTAGATTTCCTACGTGTTTGACACTTGATTTGCTTGGACGCCATTTTATTAACTGAAAAGCAAATGACAAAACCAAAATAAAGACATCATTCTGCACGCACACGACTACAAGATGAAGGGCGTTCAGCCTCTGTTCAAATGCTGCCTCGAACCGTAACTGTGTTTTGTTATTTATTGTTTTGTTTTTTTTTTTATTAGACTTTCGTATAATGGCAAACATTAATTACAGAAATTGAAATATAATGGTTGAACATCGCAATTGGTTTTTTTGTGTGGAAGTGATTTCACGTTTGAGGGGTCATACAACCAGTTTATAGATTAAGGATTCAATTTGCAATTATTTTTCAACGAAAAAAATATTCTCTCGTCAGTTTCATGACCCGAGTAAGATACCATATCAAAGATAATGATGACAATACAGGAAATGAATAAATATTGATTATTTATTGTTGAATGTTGTAAACACATAAATATTAGCCGAATATTTATGTCTGCCATTGCAGTTGAACATAATGCATAAGCTCCAGCATAAATAAATTATCACCATCCATGATCGTTTAGTTAGCTTCCTTTTAAAGCCGAGGATGTTTCCAGTATTCGGTATGAAAGAGTATCAATAGTGTTATTTTCATCAATACTGCACTCAACAAAAAAAGTTAGAGGAACCGAGTGCGAAGTCGAAATTTTTAGGTAATTATTGAAACGCTAATTCTTCGTGAAAATTCAACGTATGAAGATGAAATATACATCAAATATTTTTGTCTTGACATGTGTAGATATAGTGTACAAAAATATCGCGAAGAAATGAAAAATCGATCTCTCTGTTTTCTCGAAGATTTTTTGGACTAACACAATTTTATGCCAACTAAGTCAGCAACGTATCCAATTAACCTTATCAATATGTATTTCTGTCCACTACATCTACGCATACCAAAAATATGTTCATAAAATGTTGCAAAATTTAAGAGTGGAAGCCTAAAAATTAACAAGCTTAAAGCGTTTCAAAAATCACCTAAAAATTTCGATTTTGCACTCTTTTTCTCTATTTTTTTTCGAGTATAGGTTCAAATTATGCCGAAATTTCAAAATAACATGTCTTGACTGCATTTTGCGTAACAGATTCACGATATGCATATATCTGTAAAAAAGTATCAATAAAGGATAAAGGTTTCCCTGAAAAGAAATCGAATCCAAATCTAATACTACGCTAACCATTCAATCATGGGAACCATAAATTTTATAATTACGTCTTCTAGTTAATTTGGATTCAAAATACTAAATTTTACAGTCACATGCATTCTTCAACAATTTTAAGATGTGCAATTGAAACCCATAAATAGGTTCAGGTCTTACACAAAATTTCTGCTCTCTATGCATTTCGACTTTCAATTATCTTTGAAATATAGCTGCAAGCAACGACCGATGCTTCTCTCGAGTGTTGTTTTTCCTACAGAACAACAGCAGCAGAACATAAAATTGAAACCCATAAAACGCGTTGGCGAAACGCATTTATTTCGATTGAAAACGTCTCGGTGGTGGTGGCCTCCGCAAATAAGGTTCGGGGCACAAAACCACGAAGCGCTCGCAGCTTCTCTTTAGAAGCTCGCAAAAAGTTGTGAATCAATACCAACAAACCACCAAACTACGTCTAATGCAAAATTCCAATGACGAAAAGTTTTCAATTATTCACCAGTAAAACAATTCCAAATTACGAATTTTGCACCCTTTCCGGGCTTCAAACTCAAACAACCGAAAAATGCGCTCCTGGTGCGCGCTTGCCCTTTTGTACGCGTTGCTTCAGCACCGCTCGGAGCAGTTAACTTTGTTACAATCGACAACTTTGCTATCAGTTTAAGCAATAAAAAGGAATTCAAATCCAATATTTACCAGAACGACGAGCGGTGTGTTGCGCCCGGAACAAGGAATAGCAAGCTGGAGAGAACCGTATAATGAAATTACTCACGGAAATTTCCGTCGATCCGCTAGATTGCGAACCGTTCGCAATCTTTCCAGCCCGGAAAAGGCATCGGCCCCGAATGCTTCTGGCTTCTGCGGCGGAACCAAGCCGTCTGCAATCGAACATGATGAAAACCTCTAATTTGATTTGAAAAATCCGCCCGGAAACCGTTACCACCCTGGCTCAATCAATCGCTAAATTTCGACACGTCAGTCAGCGGCCGGGGAAATGTGGCCAAACTGGAATGCTGCGCCAACACTGGCACCAGAATAGATCGGATTGGAATGGAAGCGTCGATGTCTGATACTTTGTAATTTACATCCACCAGGAATTAGTCAGCAATTGGATTTTGTGCTTCGAAAATATCCAAGATTCATCTAGACTGATCGAAATCTTGGGTGTAATCGCTTTTCAATTTTGCGGATTAGAAGTTTTAATTGATTCCTGGCGAGTGATTCCTCGGTGGCTGACTGGTAACGCAACCATAGTTTACGCGAAACTCTTTGCTAATCCACTTTGCGAATCAAGTTTATGCAAATGCTGCTCGCGTATTCAACCAAGCTTGATGGATTTTGTTATTCGAAGAAGAAATTGGATCGTTTACAATGGCATTTACACGCGTGGGCACCAGTAATCGCTCTTAGAGAAGGTTTGATTTGTCATCTTGGGGAGACACACCGAAAGACAGCTCATGAAATATTTTCTGGTAAACTACTGAAAAGCACTTCTACGGTTTATCGAAATAATTGTGGGGTGAAAACAGATGAATTAAAAAAATCGCAGTAGTAAATAATGAACATTTTTATGCTTTTACTTGCTGGCCCTGCAAACTTCGTTCCGCCCAAAATGGATTTTTTTTTTTTTTTTTTATATCCCATTTATTTGTTTAAGGCTCATTAGCATTTTAGCTGTAACAGAGCCGAATTTTAATCGTGTACATGTCACATGGTTATCATATCTATAATTAGCACATTACATAGTTGCCATTCGCCAGTATTCCTTCTATACCATTACATATGGTACATTCACACAGTAGCCATTTAGGCGTAAGAGTTATTCTTTCTGTTCTTCCATTATCCAGTTGGACCACCGGACAGCGGAGACAGTTGATTGATCATTGTTGAGTTATTTATAGAACAGTAGCCCGCTGTGTCTGGCAGAGCAGAGCAGTTGTATGGATGAATCGATCTTATTTCGACCGTGGATCGATCTCCATCGCTGATGATTGTTGCGTGGACGTAGCTATTCTGTAACAACACAAAGATGGTCAATGAGGGCCCTGAAAAATGGAATTTTTGTTATCAATACCTTTAAACATTCAGGTTTTTTTTACTAAGTTAACGTTCATGGGTCCAATCGCAGAGCTGTTCATTGATTGATGCTATAATTGACTCTTTGCAATTTTTCTTTTACTAAAAATTTCCTTGTACTTCTATCAAAACTTGTCATTATAATATCAAATTAGTTTCAGACACAATTCTCGTTCAAGATTTTTCATTCACGTGCAAATAGCATGTTTCTCCGTTACATGGAATGCATGTCTGATACAGAAAATATAATAAATTGAAGACATCTCAAATCGGACGATTCCTTTCTCGAGTTTTGCGTTTAGCAACACATTTGGCGATCCATTTTTATTTATATATTATTTATATAGGTTTCGAACAAAGATAAATTTAGTTAGCGCAAACATTAAATAGACTAACAACGCTTGTTACGGTGTAATTGTAGAACATATGGGAATAAAAATTTCCGAGTTTTCCCATTTTCCCATGTTTGGTTGGAATAAGAAGGAGGGGTGTCAAACCACCATAAAAACTTTACTCGTACCCAAAACCCTCACACGCCAAAATTGGTTCCATTTGCTTGATTAGTTCTCGAGTTATGCAGAAATTCGTGTTTCAGCCTCCCTAAGAGAAGGGGGAGGGGTCGCAAATCATCATATGAACATTCCCCGGCCCTAAAAATCCCTACATACAAATGTTTACGCCGATCGGTTCAGTTATTTCCAAGTCCATAGGAATCAGAAAGACAGAAAGACAGAAAGACAGAAAGACAGAAAGACAGAAAGACAGAAAGACAGAAAGACAGAAAGACAGAAAGACAGAAAGAAAGAAAGACAGAAAGACAGAAAGACAGAAAGACAGAAAGACAGAAAGACAGAAAGACAGAAAGACAGAAAGACAGAAAGACAGAAAGACAGAAAGACAGAAAGACAGAAAGACAGAAAGACAGAAAGACAGAAAGACAGAAAGACAGAAAGACAGAAAGACAGAAAGACAGAAAGACAGAAAGACAGAAAGACAGAAAGACAGAAAGACAGAAAGACAGAAAGACAGAAAGACAGAAAGACAGAAAGACAGAAAGACAGAAAGACAGAAAGACAGAAAGACAGAAAGACAGAAAGACAGAAAGACAGAAAGACAGAAAGACAGAAAGACAGAAAGACAGAAAGACAGAAAGACAGAAAGACAGAAAGACAGAAAGACAGAAAGACAGAAAGACAGAAAGACAGAAAGACAGAAAGACAGAAAGACAGAAAGACAGAAAGACAGAAAGACAGAAAGACAGAAAGACAGAAAGACAGAAAGACAGAAAGACAGAAAGACAGAAAGACAGAAAGACAGAAAGACAGAAAGACAGAAAGACAGAAAGACAGAAAGACAGAAAGACAGAAAGACAGAAAGACAGAAAGACAGAAAGACAGAAAGACAGAAAGACAGAAAGACAGAAAGACAGAAAGACAGAAAGACAGAAAGACAGAAAGACAGAAAGACAGAAAGACAGAAAGACAGAAAGACAGAAAGACAGAAAGACAGAAAGACAGAAAGACAGAAAGACAGAAAGACAGAAAGACAGAAAGACAGAAAGACAGAAAGACAGAAAGACAGAAAGACAGAAAGACAGAAAGACAGAAAGACAGAAAGACAGAAAGACAGAAAGACAGAAAGACAGAAAGACAGAAAGACAGAAAGACAGAAAGACATAAAGACAGAAAGACAGAAAGACAGAAAGACAGAAAGACAGAAAGACAAAAAGACAGAAAGACAGAAAGACAGAAAGACAGAAAGACAGAAAGACAGAAAGACAGAAAGACAGAAAGACAGAAAGACAGAAAGACAGAAAGACAGAAAGACAGAAAGACAGAAAGACAGAAAGACAGAAAGACAGAAAGACAGAAAGACAGAAAGACAGAAAGACAGAAAGACAGAAAGACAGAAAGACAGAAAGACAGAAAGACAGAAAGAAAGAAAGACAGAAAGACAGAAAGACAGAAAGACAGAAAGACAGAAAGACAGAAAGACAGAAAGACAGAAAGACAGAAAGACAGAAAGACAGAAAGACAGAAAGACAGAAAGACAGAAAGACAGAAAGACAGAAAGACAGAAAGACAGAAAGACAGAAAGACAGAAAGACAGAAAGACAGAAAGACAGAAAGACAGAAAGACAGAAAGACAGAAAGACAGAAAGACAGAAAGACAGAAAGACAGAAAGACAGAAAGACAGAAAGACAGAAAGACAGAAAGACAGAAAGACAGAAAGACAGAAAGACAGAAAGACAGAAAGACAGAAAGACAGAAAGACAGAAAGACAGAAAGACAGAAAGACAGAAAGACAGAAAGACAGAAAGACAGAAAGACAGAAAGACAGAAAGACAGAAAGACAGAAAGACAGAAAGACAGAAAGACAGAAAGACAGAAAGACAGAAAGACAGAAAGACAGAAAGACAGAAAGACAGAAAGACAGAAAGACAGAAAGACAAAAAGACAGAAAGACAGAAAGACAGAAAGACAGAAAGACAGAAAGACAGAAAGACAGAAAGACAGAAAGACAGAAAGACAGAAAGACATAAAGACAGAAAGACAGAAAGACAGAAAGACAGAAAGACAGAAAGACAAAAAGACAGAAAGACAGAAAGACAGAAAGACAGAAAGACAGAAAGACAGAAAGACAGAAAGACAGAAAGACAGAAAGACAGAAAGACAGAAAGACAGAAAGACAGAAAGACAGAAAGACAGAAAGACAAAAAGACAGGAAGACAGAAATACAAAAAGACAAAAAGACAGAAAATCAGAAAGACAGATTTTTTATACAAAAAATTAGAGGTCCGCACGCTAATGGCAACGTAAATACTGACGGTTTACAGCAGCGAAAGCGGTATTCCTTCGATTGGTAATTTATATTAAAAAAATAATTCCAAATATCGATTGTAGAGATAGCTTCGAATGGATAAATAATAACATCATCGTTGTACTAACTATAATGAGTGCACATAATTGCTTTGTTGATATCAAAAACATTCTTTGGGGTTCATCCACATTTGGTAGCTGTTTTCACGAACACTCGCCACAACCGATTACAGTCCCAAACGAAACATAATACGGACACAAATCGAGTTGATGGGCACAGTTTACCACAGACTCACATATCATTCCGAGCCAAAAGGAACAATTTCAAATCTAATTGCGATGATGAAGTGAAAACCACGAAACAAATTAGCTGCCAGCTACAGTGAGCGACAGAGCCCGCCCAGAAAAAGTCGGAATGCACCGGGAACGAGGAATTCATGTCCGAGCCGCTCCGGTTTGGGATACATTCCCGGTGGTCTGCTAACCGCGGCCTTCACTCAAAAGCGGAGCGCTTGCCACGGCTCAACTGCAGCACCCACAACGATGGTTACCGGTGAATTTTACGCCCTCATCCACCTGGTGGTAATGGCTACTACATGTCGGGTGAGGCTTAACTTTGCGCAAAATTAGAATTTTGCGAATTATTCCCTTCTGTAATTACTGAACAATGTGAGGCGAGATGTATTTTATTGATTGGACGAGTTAAATTTTTCACAAACTATTAAAATATTCCATTCAATTTTCACTTCAATCATTAAGTTTTATTCTCCGCAAACTTTTCGTCAGACGCCGACTGCAGACCAGACCGGTCAGCCATGCTTCGGAGCTGTCGAAGATAGTTTCTTGTCAAACTAGAGCACAATAGTTACATCCAATTAAAATGCTGCTCTCGGGAAGCAAGTTCTTGCTAAATTAAAAGTTCCGCCAAATTAGTCTCTAAAGAGAAAACTTCACCATCCCGGTGGCATGTTCTGACTAACTTCTTCTGAGCAGATTGATAGCTAAAGTGGAGGAATGGGGAGGTGGACAACATTGGCTTCAATCAACAATCGGAACCAATTTCGACGGTTATATCAGTAACATATCCCGGGGGCGGTTCTTGTTCGCAATCAAAATAGGAGGAAGGTGTGAACATTTTACGAAGCGGAGCAAATGTAATCCAATATGGGGACTAAGCGGTGGGTATTTGAGATAAACGCCGATCGGGTAGCATTTTATGTTTCGCTAAAGCTCACAAATATCACACCACTGGCATCCGGCGAAATTTGAAACATTCGAAAGCTTTCCCGAGTGTCTATTTTTACACCCGAACAATATTTCTACTTTGGTGCAACAATCAGCTACGCTTGCGATGGGACTTAGTCGCCGTTCGTCACCTCCGGGCGGCCAAGGTGAACGACAAGCTGACAATTTCCAATTTTAAACTCTCTTATTCCACAACCCTCGAGTGCCAGTTTCAGCATTTGGCCGCCTTCTTTCCGAGCGCAATCAGCAATACAATTGTTTCTTTCGACGCATTCTATCTGTACGTACCGAACAAAGTGGGGCATTTGTATGTGTGCTCTGTACGTGGGTACAGAAGAAAACGATTTCCTCCGTGCAGCGTGAAATATCCTGAATTTTCTATACTTGTCGTTTGCTTGCCAGAAGGATTTCCACTTGTATTATCACTTGCCAGATGCCCTCCTCGATTTTCCATGACTTGCTCTCAGCGCATTTGCATTTGAATGATAGGTGCCTTCCCTCCACAAAGCAAGTGATTTGCGAGAGATAAAAATGGAACCATCAGGAAAGCTACACAAACGCAAGATAGGGATTTCCCAAAAACAATGCAACCAACAAAGTCAGCAGATTACCAAGACGTGAGCAATGGCGAGAGTTTTCTGCTCCCAAAACCTTGTAAATGCGTTACAAGTCACGGAAACAAAATTGTGGGGAGATATGTCCCTAGGCAAATACCAAACGGCATTTTTATTCGAGAACAGCCTTGGAAAAGCTTCTAACAATTTACATGGAATTTACCAAATCGGAAATAGTTTGATATCCGACAATTGAAATCATAAAGATATAGCCAAATGAACAGAAGCATCTGAAATTTAAAGTAACGAACAATGTTCGACATAAAAAATACTGTGATTCATTTCGATTAGTGAAATAAACATAATGTGCGTGCAATGTGGTAGCGCGTGAATAACCACAGAATTTAACATGTTTTACAATTTTTAGACTATCAATTGAGAGTTCCAAGAGAGCCGAATATCACACTTACATTCTGTCAAATATATACCGGGAATTTGTGTTTTTAAAGAAACAATCCAATCCAAGTGTTTTTTTTTCCAACGAATATTGCCTTCAGTTCTCGCAGCGAATATGTTTTTATGTCTTCAATGCTGTCGAAACGGGTCCCACGAAGCGATAATTTGAGTTTCGAAAATAGGAAAAAGGCACACCCATGTCTCATCGCCTGTAGCTAACGGGTGTTAAATAAAAAATGAGAATTTTTTCAATACTTTTCAGTAACTCAAATAAAGAGCGTAAAATTTTCTTTCTCCAAGAAAATTGCTCTTTGGGCTCCCTAGAAACAGTAGGCGTGTTTGGTTTTAGTAGTTTGAATTTAGTCAAAACAAATATGGCGTCGAAACAGCACGTGCTCCGCGAGCGCATTGTACGGTTCTACGAAACGCATTTCCAGCAAGGAAAAAAGTTCATGGTGGCACATTTTAAGGAATAAAATGTACCTGTCAGTACGGTATATCGTATCCTGTGTTCCCTGAACGTAGAGCGGAAGGTCGGAAGTGGTCGTCCGGTGACGATAACGACGAAGCAGAAGAAAACATCGTTAAAGAAGCTGTTTGACAACAAGGACGCAACCAGCCTGCGTGACGCCGGTCGGAAATATGGCTGCTCCCACATATTGATCCATCGGACCCTCAAGATGGAAGGAATCGTCTGCAGGAAGAAGACGAGGTCGCCGGAGTACACGGAGGAGCAGATTGAGACGGTTAAATCATAGTGTCGGTGGATGACCAAAAAATACAGCGGGACGTCTTTCGTTCTGGACGACGAAAGCTATTTTCCGCTGTCCAAAACGCATAATCCAGGAAATGATAATTACTACTCCAGCGACAAGTCATCCACACCGCCTGAAGCGAAATACAAGTTCAAGCACAAGTTTGAAAAAAAGGTTATGTTGTACATCGCCATTTCCGACCGGGGCATTTCAAAGCCTTTGTTTAAGCCGAGCGGTCTGGCAATCAACCAACAAATCTATCGAGAAGAGTGCCTCGATAAAATCCTGCTGCCGTTCCTGAACGAGCATCACGCGGATGGGAAGTACGTCTTCTGGCCAGACAAGGCGTCTTCCCATTACGTCAAGAAGACGCTGGCGTATCTTGAGGAGAAAAAGATACCGTTCGTGCCGAAAGATCGTAACCCAACAAACTTGCCCCAGTGCCGCCCAATAGAGGATTTCTTTGGCTCACTCAGTGCCCTAGTGTATAAAAACAATTGGAGGGCCAAGGACACGAAGCAACTGACTACAAGAATCCGGAATTGTGTCCGGAAAATGGACGTAAGTTTCGTAAGTGTCGCATCGCGACAAAGTTGCGTCGAACAGCAGGCCACGGCCCTTACTGAAACATTCACTGATTTTTTTTTTAAGAAAATACATTATGTTATTATGATACAGAACAGAACAGGGTGCCAAAAATTGACTGGTATCATTCTTGGTTTCAAAAGATGAACACTTCTTTAACGAAAAAATCCGTAAAGTACCAGATAGATGGGAAGAGGTAGAAAACAGTAAACAAAAACAATATTCCCTCTCCCTCTCCCTCTCCCTCTCCTTTTTTTTGGTGGAGGCTCGTGCATGATTTGGGGGGATTCTACGCAATCGGAAAGCTCAAAATACCTTTCATATCATACAAGAATTACACACATGTTCTGGAATGCTCTCTTCTACCGTTTTTGCGTGGATATCGTGGATGATACAATGTGGGTCTTTGAACTGCTGGGCTAAGATCCTAGATGCCTTGGTGATAGTATACGAGATATGTTAGCTTAGAATCTAGAAAGATACCAAGATACTTGATAGTCACAACACGGTTCAAAGAGATGTTGTGTACTTTATACGAAAATGTTACAGTCTATCGTTTCCGCGTGAACTTTGCTTTATTTAAAACCGTTTTATTTGTTTCGCACCATTCAGCGAAATGATCGAGTTGCAACTGAAGGAATATCGCATCATCGTCACTATTGTCTATTGAATAGCGGCTGAACAACTTACACTTAGCGGTGAAGAGAGATTACTTGAAAACTTTTTAGAAGGAATGTCATATGGTTCAGTATTCGAAGATTTCTGAAAATCCAAACAAGCAAGTTGTACTCCGCTGGAACTTATGGCAGAATTACTACAGATAACAGTCAAGCATGGTACACTACTGACGGTTTTTAAAATATGCTTATCGTGGAGTCTCACATTAAAGAAAAAAAACAGCGAATTGTTCTCGAAATAGTTCACAAATGCTTTTTTTGTATGATGCATTCACATTGTTGCGTGTCGTTACGGTAGATAGTCCTGATTCCTTCCTCTGCACATCGACAAATCTCCAGAATTCTTGTGGGTTGTTTTTCAGATTACTCTGAATAGCTCCAAATAGGTCTTATCTGTTCAATCGTTTATAGTTATCTTTGATTTCACAGTAACGGGTTTTCCAAAGAGCAATGATAATGATTTGCTGCTCCCAAGCTTTTTTCAGTGTTCTCTGTACAATTTCGCACTACTGGTCGAATCAGAGATTTATATGTACCATGTATAAATCTTCGTACGGGGTCAGAGTTAGTTCAACCTTAGCGGAACTGTAATAAGTATTTTGCTAAGGTGGGCTGTACGAAGATTCGAATGCCATAAATATAATCGAATACTCTTATTTGTCAAACAATTTTTATAAATAACTTTTATTTCGGCTTTTAAATTATGGTTGTGACTCAAATCATATCCATAAAACTACAGGAAAACTTCTTTCCGTGCGGTTAATTTTGTTGCGATTTTTTTTGTGCGATTCTTATTCTTGTGCGTTTTTTTGTGCGGTATATGAAAAGGACGAAGTTATCGTCCATATTGTTTTTTTCGATGTTTGATATGCATTTCATAGCACTACATAGGTAGTAAGTACGCCATTTACCAGTCTTATGCTTTATTTTGTTTGTTATAACGTATAAGTGGGAGTTTATTGAATGAAGTGAAGATTTGATTTTCTGATCGGCGCAAGTGAGTAGATCTCATCATAAACCCAGAAAAACATGAGAAATAATATAACATGTGTTTTAATTTGCTCCCGTGGCCGAGTGGATAGCGTCACACCTAACATACCGGGCGTTCGGGTTCTACTCCCGTTCTGGTTGGGGGAATTTTTTTCCAAAGAAATTTCCTCCAAGTTGCACTGTGGTCCCGCGTATTCTACAGCTTGTCACTCAGAATGCATTCAAGGCGTGTTATTTGACATAGACATCTCAACTAAGTACTAACAAAAATGGCGTAAGTAACACTACGTTTAAGCGGTGAAGTTTTTTTTTATCTGTATTATAGTGATTTTCAACTCATTTGGCTAGTTCGTCACTTTTTACTTCCATTTTTGGAAGAATTCCCGACATTGAGAATTGAACTCGTGACCTTTAGCGTGAGAGGCATGGATGTTACCACTACGCCAGATCGCCAAGCGGTGAAGTTCCTTTTGGAACGTTAGTGCCATTTAAGAAGAAAGAAGGTGTTTTAATTTGAATTCTAATGATAATTGATGTCTACGTCCAACGCTTTCTCCATTACGATTACGATAACATTTATAACATAAATTATTCACATCTGACAGTGCGAAAAGAGCATATTTGCGTCTCAATTATCCATTTGTCAAATCATTCAAATGCACCATGTTGCACATGATATAATTTCTAATAACAACACATCTCGACATGCAACTAAAAGCACAACACAGCCACGCGCAACCGAAAAGACAAACTGTTCCATCGCACAGCAAGAAAACAAATTTGAAATCGAACGGTCAACGGTGTGTATTTCAGTTATTTTCTTAAGGGAACTTTTTTAATGCGGTTCCTATCCACCGCACAAAAAAAGGTTTTTTTTTTCAAATTGTATAGCGAACATGACTTTTTTAAAGCTACTGGTGAAGTTTTGAACGATTTTTTATGCAATTTTTTTGTGCGGTCCCTATCCCCCACACGAAAAAAGGTTTGCGTGTAATTATTGAAACGGTATGTAACAGGAAAATGAGAAGTGATCGTGAAAAAAGTGAATGAATGACACCGAGACAAAAGTTTGCATTGATTACGAGCGAATGCCACTGAAACAAAAGCCTATATATTTCAATGACGATATTTGCGGCCAATAGTAGGAATTTTATGGAAATAATACCTCTCAAAAATTCACATACGCTATCATACTGGAATATCTTCAAATACTTCAAATACTTCATGATATCTTCAAAATGACTTCACAAAATCAAATATCTGCACAGTAAGTCAAATGTTTTCAAAATCAAGACATGTCTTCAAACCTGGCATCTCTGCCAGTATGTTGAAGACAGTCAACATTACTACCACATCCACAACTACTACTTGATCCACAATCTAAACGGAAGAAAAGCGTTGTAGTGGTTACACACACAAAAAACGAGTTTGTTGCTCGATTGCAGAAGATCTGTTCTCGAAAGAATACGTACAACTGGAGAGTGTTCGTCTATATTGATGTAAATGTAACCATACGATTGTGTAGTTGTAATCTTTCTTATAACTTCGAACCGTTTGCAGCAAATTTTGTTTTTCATTCGTTGCATTTTTTTTTCGTTATTTTTTCTCTCACTATTCGATTGAAGAACTGAACCAAGATCAGTTCATGAAATCCTTAAAACTCTCAAACTAGAATTTATGAGACCATAAGACCGTTTAACGGCATCCACTTCATTACCAGGCTTGTTTCAGCTCGTCTTTCATATAATTCGCTGGATCCCATCTTCGGAAGACTGGAGTTTAGGTTTTAAGCAGTTTGTGTAATTCAGATAGCGTCATATCGGCACTCATATTAATTACACTTTCTTGTATGATCGTTTCGCTAGATTTTCTGAAGCGACATGATCATTCCTGTTCACACCCTCCGGAGTGTTCACCTAAACACCTAGTCAGCGCACAGACATCCAATAACTATCAGAGACAAATGAGAAGTTGAAGGGTAGTATCCAAGACACGACCGCATAGCTGACGCAACCATATTTGTTGCGTGTATATATCGTAGTCGATCACTAGCAACCACGGCCCTGCCCCTACTAAAGTCATCCTACCCGTGATGAGCACTTCCACATCTACACGGCTACGAATTATCTTTGATCGAGCAGTTTATTAGATTCTAAGAGGGACTCTAAGCGTCGGTTGATGTTTCTATCTAGAACTTTTCTGACGGAACTCAACAGAGTTATGGTTCACGTTTTATTGAGAGTTTTTGAAAGAGAAAGTTTTTGTGGATAGTTTAGAATTTGAATAGTGAAATACATGAAGATGACTGGAGTGGAAAACGAATATAAATTTTAAATAGGGATAAAAGATTTATTTTTTTCGTTCACGAAATAATATTTCGTTTTTGTTGAATTTGATTGGGGACTATTTTTCGTTGATCCTCTCTCCCAAACCTTACATACCGAATTGTTACCGAATTTTCTGAAAATAGATGTTTTCGCGGAAATCGTATTTTATTAAAGAACAACGTTGTTTTGCTAGGTGGATCACGTAGGTTTCATGACCTTTTCCCTATATCGTGTGTGGTCATGCGAGGCTAGCTTGACCCTGAGCTCGGTCAAGGTATGAAGACGGTTTGAAGATGACCCGTTATGATGACTGGGGAGGGAAACTGGCTGAATAGATGATCTGGTTGACCCCGTAGTGGGATCAAGTCAGTGTTACTGTTACTGATATGAGAAATTTTCATAGAAATAGCTTTTTCCTGCAATAGATCTTGTGAAATGTGAAAGAGTTTATGTGGGATAGAAGTATTAATTGCAATTACAACAAATGTGGCCATACGAATTGTACACAACAGTGATAATTGAAAAATTACATAGAATTGTATTAGTATGGTTACATTGCCACATACACGTTTCGCGCGAATCGAACTATCACATATACAATTGACGAATGAGAAACATAATTTCACATACAATTTTCACATTAAAAAACCTCATATCTAACATAATGATATCAATGCCAGAACAAGTATAGCTGTGAAGCTACTTATAGCTGAACGAAAGAGCGAAATAACGGTTCAATAGAACTGGTTCACTTTGGTGAACGATTAATGACTGACCTGTTCATCAAAGTGAACTATTTTGTCCGACGAAATGCATCATCCGGCTGAGATTAAAATCAAATACACTTGGAAACAAGCCGATGCTAATCTTGTTCTTTTCAAATTTCAGTCCCCGGAATAGCGTGATTGTAGTTCACGGAAATTCCGGATTCCGCTTTCAATACCAGACCGCTCTGCTAAATAATTTAATAGAGCACAACCGCAACTTGTGATCGTACATCAAACGAACAACACAATTATACAAAAATTGAAAATATGTTCACATCCATTGCTCTAAATTTACCGCTTTGCTAGCTCGATATGCAAAAACAAATAAAAACCCTTTAAAAGCGGCATGTAACCCCCTATCCAAACAAAACTAAAGCGGAAGGCTGTGTGGGACGGCTAGGGAGGGCACCACTGGACAACGTCCATATGCTACGTTCGGTTGTTCATATACCTCCGACCGGAAGCGAGGAGCAAAACTAGTTTCCCATTTTCATGCATATTTCAACACGTTCTTTCTGGTGTCAGTGTTAAATTTAATTTTATTATGAGCGTTTATTATTCAAATTACAGTTTCATATTTTCGTATCAAATGTTTTGAATTGAGTTTAACCAGAAAATCCGCCCCGAATAATAACTCGGTCGTGCAACGCATAGCCTCGACATGGGAATGTTTCACTTTTTATCGTATGCTGTGGTCACATTTTTTATAGCGAGGACCGCCTTCATGCAACAAAATACTCGTCCCAGGAAACGAGGAGGGCTGGCTGGCCCTCACATCCTGGTGCTGCTGCAATGAAACACAAATTGTTGCCGCTGCACGTCCTCCTGTTTATGCTGTTAGCGTTGATGTTGGAATTATTATTGCGCACCGTGCCTGGTTTGCTGCTGCCGTTGTGCCAATATCTTTCCGTAACGGATATTTCGTTTTGGTTTCACGTAACACTTAATTTCCTGAGAAGATGATATATAATAATAGGTTCGTTACTTTGGAGAACGAACAACAGAACATGATATCAACAATTTTCGGTACATTTAACAGTTTAAAAAAGAGCGAATTGTCTCTTACACGAATATAAAATTTAAATGACAAACAGCACGCCCAGCAAACATCGACACTCGACCTAAAGTGATCAATTATGCTCTCTCAGATTACCTACCCGATTCCTGGTAAAAGCCTGAATACGTAATTCCACCGCAACTCAACCCCAAACTCACCACCACATTCAGTAGAACACTAATTCACAGAAGTATTTAGATTTTGGTTTCATCTAATTTAATGAAACCGACGTTTGATTTGAATCTACCCCTGCTGCGGACTCGCGCACCGTTCGCCGTTTCGAGTTCTCGAAATGCCTATCCCGAGACTATTTCGTATCGCATACCACGGCCAACAGTTCGCAGAATGTAGTGCTAACTAATGACAGCGAGAAGGTCCACTGTTTACAAGTTTGAGGGGCGGCCATTGGAGAAAATTGGTTGATTGAAACATTCCCAAGATGTGTTCACGCATAAACAGCTGTGAACGTAAGATGAGCTAGTGGCATCGAAAGGTGGGAGAGTAAGAGGAATGCGCCCCCACCCATGAGCAAGAACGGGTAAATTTGAGAAAACCACATCAATAAGCAAAACAAGGCATTCCCAACCTGAGCTTGATGTGCTTTCTGGGGTGTCAGACGTATGACGCTGATAATGGTAATGATATGCGAGAGGATTGTGAAAGCTACACCAGCTGTTTCGAAGTCGTATTGGACGGAGAAGAGGGTGGTTTCGACTCTTTCCGAACAAAACGGCGAGATTATGTTTGGAATTAAATTACAGATTACTGGAGGTATTCCCTACTTCCAAGCAAATAATTTTTGCCAGCGAACGCTAACACTGCATATTTTCGTATGTAAACATAATTCGGGCAGAGAAAATAAGCATGAAGGGACAAACAGAAGAAACCTGTTTGATGTCGTTTCTCTTGGGACCTGTCAATGCATGTAGTTAAGGTCAACACACAAACGGGTTGTGATTCGCAGGTATGGCACAATTGATTTGCAATGTTCGCCCCTTGGCAGCGAACGCTTCCTCTACGTGTTATGGGATTCACGTGTCAGGGAATCAGGCCACTTCACATTACTTCGTCTTATTGAATAATAGCATTGTGTGTACTCCAATCGGGGGGTGTCGACAACAACCAAGCAGGATTCGAATGTGGAGGATTTTTGAGAGCAGGAAAACAAGTGCTGTGATTGGCGGTGAAAGGGAGAGGAAACCATCTTGTCTTCCATGTGAACGTGTATTCATAGATTCCAATCGCACTTCCATCGCACACCTTTTGACACGAGCGAAAATAAATCAAGATTCAACAAAGAGAACGATAACAATTCTTGTTTATCACGCTTGATTTTGCTGTTCTGGAATATTTTCACTGCCGAGCGAAGCGTACAGAGGAAAATCGTATTTGTCTGATGAACGTTGGCTGATAGGACGCAATGGCGATAGTCAGCAGGCAGAGCTACCAACAGCAAGAGCTTAAAGATACCAACATGAGGCAAGAGCGAAATTCTCGAATGTGGGCCCAACTCACTTAGAAGTGTGACTCGACCGGACCATGTTTATTTACTTATAATTTGAACTCTGGAATCATGAACTTGGTATCTGAAATCTGCAATGTGGAATATGTAATCTGGAATTTTTAAGAAAAAAAAAGAATGCTTCACATAAATAAAGCATTGAAAGAACCTGTCATTCAAAGTATTGTACAACGTGTTAAATATGTCGCCACACCAGCAACCCGATTTCGCGATTTCTAGCCACCATACAACATACAGCCAATACAATCCGTTGGACGCTTGCTTTCGAGTTTCTGAAGCAGAGATGCCAACCTTCCTGATTTTTCAAGATTTTCCAGACTGTTTGTCACGTTTCCTGATATCCTGACAAACACTCAATTTTTCCTGATTTTTATAGAATGATCCTGATTTTCCCTGATTTTTGAACTTTTCATTTTATCAGAATAAAATATCCATAATAAACACATTAAAATCCTTCTGGTACAAATAGGTGTTTAATTTTTTTTTTATCATACATAATTCCAGTTGTAAATCGACTGAATAAGCTTTTCCAGAATGAAAATCCCGAATTATATTCACAACACTCAAATTGTATTAACTCTTTCAAAACTATTCTGAATAATTTCATAAAACCAGAGTATTTGACAAATTTAAGGAATTATAACGAGATTAAGATTGAGGTATAACATTACCTTAGAGAGGACGATGTGTATGTAGGAGTAGCCGCAAAGTTATTGATGGAGAAGTACGCTTCAGAGTGTAAAATTACCCAAGAGAAATATTCTGTTTTCAAAGTCAATCTAATAAGATTTATATAATCGAACCAAATAACATAAAAATTTGAGAACAATCTTCAATTCTTCCTCTGCTGATTTGCTTTCATTTTTTGGCGAGTTAATATTCAGTCCAAAACTATGACTATGAATACCGATAAATTCTGAATAAAATTTGTTCTGTAATTGATTGTAGTGCTGCAGGTTTTAGGACAAAAATATTAACGATCAAAAGATCCGAGAACACGCTGGCTTTTCCACTTCTGGGAGAGTTTATACCATGCTCATCAATTCTTCCACATTCCTCAACATCAAACGATTTTTCTCTCAATTCAATCTTAACAAAACGAAAATTGAAAGAATAGACTAGGAACGAACAAAATGAAAAGATTGTTAGCCACTAAAATTATGTCTAGCTAAACAAATACATCAAATCGGTATATGAAACATTTAGAAATAAAAATATTGAACAATCTATATAAAGTTGTTTGGAAAACCGCCTCATGTGAATACGAAATCGAAACGTTTTTTTTTTTCTAAATCGAAACGTTGATCAAGAATAATCCTCGGGACACGACAAATAAATAGGCAGATACTCTACAGATACCTGAAACAACCGTTCTTATGGGTCTTGTGAAACTTAGTTACGTAAATCGTTACGTGGGTTCCACAGATTTTGAAAAAAAAACTTCAAATAGATTGCATTTCGGTCTGAGGCCCGCTTCAAAAACGCAATGAAAAAGCCGTTTTGAAGCAAATCGTGACGGGTAATGGAAATGAATCATTTACAACAGTGTTGAGCGGCTGAGAAATTTGGGGAAGCGCAATAATTAACTAACCCCAAAGCCAATCTTTACCCGCAGAAAGTCTTACCCTGTGATTGGTGGGATTAGGAAGGAATTCTGGATTATGAGCTTCTAGCAAGCAACCAGTCGATACATTCCCACAAGTATTTCTCGCAAGTGAACAACTCAAACCAGTCCAAAACCAGAAAGATCCGGTACCGAAGTCCGAAATCTTCGACTCTACGGACATCATAGAAAATGCCGTGAACAGTTTCCGATGTAAAGCAAACACATTCTGGGAGGATGGAATTTTTGAGTTACATGGAAGATGAGAAATGATTTTGCATTTATCTATATATATAAAAATGGATTTCTGTCTGTCTGTCTGTCTGTCTGTCTGATTCTTATGGACTCGGAAACTACTGAACCGATCAACATGAAAATTGGTATGTATGGGTTTTTGGGGCCGAGGAAGGTAATTCAAGAACTAATCAAGCAAACAGAACTAAATTTGGGTGTCTGTCTTTATTCTATCATATTTTCTGTATCAACCATTTATTCCATGTAACGTAGAAACATGTTACTTGCAAGTGGTTGAAAAATCTTGAACAAGAATTGTGTCTGAAAATAATCTGATATTATAATGATGAGTTTTGGTAGAAGTACTAAGAATTTTAAAGTAAAAGGTAAATTCAACGGGGTCAATTAGAAGATCAATCAATGAACAGTTCTGCGATTGGACCCGTGAACTTGCGCTTAGTAAGAAAATGTGAATGTTTGAAGGACAAAAAACAAATTTTAGGCGGGACGAAGTTTGCCGGGTCAGCTAGTCTGTCTATAAAAACTATACTTTCGTTTTCTCATAAATCGTCAATAACTTTTCGGGCTGTTTTCTTCCTGATTTTTATTTTCATTCTTTCTGATTTTTGAAAATTATAGTTGGCAACCCTGCTCTGAAGACTTAAACCAATATATAAATATATTCGAGAAAACGCTAAGTCTTTCAGAGCTGCGCAGATCTTTCATCACTACATTTTGTAATCTTCGTCAAAATGGGAGTGCTACTCAGGCAAGCCATGTGCCCTCGATCAGAATCAATAATAATCCTAAAAGACAATATCTATTGAAGGGGGTCTTCGTAGCCTAATTGGTTGCGTGTCCGCAACTAAGCGAACGATCATGAGCTCATAACTCAGGGCCCCTCAACTGACCATCTTTGTGTGTTATTCTAGCTACTATGTCCACGCAACAATCATCATGTGAGGGTAATCCCAGTCCCTTACCGCTCACATTTTCGGTCTGCTGCATCGGTAATTGGCACAATTAATAACGCAACAAAGGAAGCCTCATATCAACAGTCCCGCTGTGAACAGCCCATCTGTGAACATTCGAACAATAGCAATATTCTTACGCCGAAAAAAGGCGACATGTGTTGTGCATCGATAGAATTAGGAATTCTCTTACGCCTAAACGGCTTCTGTGTTATAGATAAAAAAACAAATGTTTACCGGTAGATAGCGATACCTTACACCTCAAAATGGTAACAGTGTAATATACAACAAAAGTTATTTTAAGATAACAAATGTACACGAATGAATTCGGCTCTGTTACAGCTGAATTGCTAAATGAGCCTAATAAAATCAGCTGTTGGGATGAAAAAAAAATTATTGAATGTGGCACTACTCTCTAGGGTTTATTTGATATACCATAACACGACTATCTAGTCCTTAAATGGTTGAAATTGACCAAATTAGGAAGTATTCCCATTTTACATTAAATCTGTTCTGTACATCTCTGTGCTCACTCACTCTTGCCGTCTATAAAAAGCAACTCATGTATCAGAGAGTTACAATTTTTATATTCCACTGCGAATGAAGTGAAACGTTCACTCGAAATGAAAATGCACTGAATAAGCAATGTGACAAGTGAACACTATGAAGACACTCAGCCCTATTCTGTGTTCCGACGGATTTCCATTTCGTTCGAAAACGTTAATTCGTTCGGGTTATAATTTCGCATTCCCTATTTCGAACGTTTTTCCCATTTAATACTCGAAGAGAAACAGATCGAACGAAATGCAAAAACAAATTGAACGGAATACAGAATGGAATTTTATCAAGTCGTTCGAAATATTTCCAATCGATCGAAATACAGAATTGGGGTGGCTATTAAGAGTAGAAATATTGCATTTTAAGCCCCGTTCGTTTCAACTTATATAAATAATATCGTTTCAACTTGGGTATAAATAAGACATCCACGATTTCAAATACATGTTGCCGCTAGACAGCAGTATTACACAATGTTGATTTTCGACTTTCTATTAAAGTTAGGTAATTTTTAAAAAATTTATGCATCCCGAAACAATCTCCGAAGCTATAAGTAAACGAAGTGGAAAAAAAAATGCGTGGTCCTACTCCAGCAATGCGGTCGTGTCTTGTACATATTTATATACAAATTATATACATATTATATACAAATTATTATATTTATATACTTTATATACAAAGTCTTGACGCGTCTAAACTATCACTGTATATCAGTCAAAGAATTGTCGCTCTAAGTTTCAAAACGAATTTCGCATGTTTAGTAGTGCAGGGGAATTCCCCAGCGAATATCGAATTTATAACAATTTTATGAAAATTTATGCTTCAATAATTATAACCTTAATGCAAGGAACAAAACATGAATATGCAAATAGCAAAAACATAGTTGGTGTACTGTTGGGAAAAAACACTCGAAATCGCCAAATGAAATTTATGTAAGATGAGTGAATTGATTCTTCTAAATATTTAGAAGTCATTTTAATACACCTTTGATTATATTTTTAATATGGATATGTACGAATTTTGTAAATAGCAAAATTTGGCACTCCTCAGTTTCAAAACGACCTAATCGATTCCATCCAGCAAAGAAAAGTAAAACTCATATGTTTAACTTATCGCTCGTGCACCTGCTCCATGTTTACGGCCATAACTTTGTAGAGCTAGCTTTCCATGGCTATCAAGTCTGAGAGTAGACTGGAACCAGGCAGCATTCCATTACATCAATGCGAATAAAATACAAACGAGTCAGTCTGTTCCATCCCGGGAACGTCAAACACGTCAAATAAGTGAACAGGAATGAATCCAGTTCATATAAGCGAATGTAAGGAGTTGTGGCAATAAGAGGCTTTCTGAAAAACTAAAGTTTGAGATGAACTTCTCAGCTCACTATAAGTGAAGGGCAGAAGTTTTAGATCAAATCATACATTATTTCCATTGTTTTAGACATTTGTCATGATTTATCAAAGCTTTTCTAGAGTTGTTGTCTTGGAACTGTTGTATTTTTATAATTATAATAACATATGAACTCACTTGCATGTAATGTACATCACATAAATCCCCAATACATACTTCTAATGGAAATGAACACCCTCTTTACCTGTATATTTACAATAGGTGGAAACGGGCATTTGATTTCACCGACCTTTGATTCTCGATCCAACAGTTGAGCGCCAGCAACACCACGTGCATGTAATCAGTCGACCTGCTCAACGACTTTTGCTATCTTGTTCTTGTGAAAAGTTCGATCATTAAAATCCCAGCTTAAGATGCGACCGACTTCATGTACACTCATTTTCCATCAGCTAAGCGGCGCCAATGAAAACGGACTGCCGTCGGGGGCGCCAGGAAAACATCTCACTCCTTCTTCCTTCGTTCGTTCCTTTCCCAGCGAACCGAGCAAGGAGCTGTTCGGTTTCGGTCTCTCATTCCAAAGGCGGCAAAATCCAACCCGACAGTCAGAGGAAACTTTTTTGTCACATTAAGTTCGATGAAAAATTGCTGCCTTCGGTCTGAGGGCCATGCTTCCCGTCTGGACAAAAAAAAATGAATCACAAGCACCCGACACTGCGTCGTGGGGGAGGCAGATCAGCAGTCAGGTCATTTTGAATTCACTTTTTTTTGCTCTCTTTTTCCCATAATTCGTGTCTCATTAGGGTGGAAAATCGATACCATAATTTAGAAGACGAACTTCGCCGCTGTTCAATCGTGGCCCCGTCTGAAGCAACACGCCGCGACGGAGCGAAAAATTCATGTTTTGAATTATAGCTCGCGAGGAAACAAGTTCCAGGAATCACGAGAATATTGATTACATATTGGTTCGTTTGTCTCGAAACAACCGCAGATCGTGACTGGAAAAACCACTCTTTTTGTCAAGTTTGGAGAGTAATGAAATTCTTAGTTTCCACAGAATTAATATGTTATCGTTTTACGAGAATGCGAAAGCGATTGCTGTCCACAGCCACAGGTATCGCAAATATTTCCGTGAGAAAGTTTAGAGTTGAATGACATACCAAAGGTTCGAAGATCACTGGAATATGTATGTTGAAGTTCATGCACTAGTAAAGTGCACTTAGAAAGCATACGATATTGTAATGTTCTTGAATGATTTGCTGTTTAGTTTTAGTCAAGGCCGGATTAAGATAAAACAAATATATCAACTTGATACCAACCTGTAAAAATAAACCAATACAATTCTAACACAACGGTTTGCATTTTCTAATTTTTTTTTTCTTGGTGAAAAGCATACCTGTCGAAGCCAACTTCCCGCTTTTGGCGAAACGGCCAACGCGTGAACAAAATATTCATGAATCAGGCACTCGAGAAGATTTTCTCTCGATCGTGCTTCCATTTCACTTTTTCGTTTCAGATTTCCTCGTGCCGATAAATGTTAATCTGCTTCGGCTCCGACTTTGGATTTCTTTCGCCAGGAATGCTGCCCTCTCATCACTCTCGCTCTGCCGGGTTGAGAAGTAGCAAAAGCTTGCCAGCATCCGACAAGAATAAATGAATTCACAAGATGGGAGATAAAACGGAATTTGATGAAGCTTATTTTCGTTTGCCTCGCTGCCGTGAAACGGAATGACTGCACCGAGTGGAACTCGAGAAAGTGATGCCGATCAGGAATAAGATTATCCAATCGATGACTGTTTACGTTACGCCCGAATGACACCTGTATAGTGAAGTAAATGAACTCGCAAAGTGGCACGAAACAGTATGCAAACGGATGATTGACTTCATCCCTACCTGTTACTTAAAACAAGCCTAAACAAATAGGCTGAAACATCACTTTCTTCTGGGCCGCGTTTCCTTCTCGTCATTCCAATTAAAAAAGGTAAATTAGACCGCTTTGACCAGCAGCAGCAGTCTGGCTTCACTTAGGGAAGGTAATTCAAATAATCCTTCTGTGTTCCGCCAAGGGAAAATTCGCCTTAATCTACGAAGCAAGAAAGGCGGAGAGCGCTACTTTGTAAATAATTTGTATAAGAAAAAACCATCCGGTCCAATCTGGTTATTGCGGGTTCTTGAGTTCGGCACTTGAGATGGCGCCTCTCGTGCCAAAGAAAGAAATAAACGCCGTTCTCCGACACATATATACGCATGCACACAACACTGAAGCCGGACTAATCTTCATTAATGTGTTTTACCTTTTCGCAGGGAGAAGGTCCAAAAACATCGACGAGAGCAGCTGGTTGAAACGAACGGATTATGCCTTGATTAAAACTACTGGAGCTTTTCATGTGATCGAGGAACGCCTCAGTCGATTTAAATCGTTTGTTGAAATTAAGGATAATTGAATGGAATATGCACGAAATAAGTACAGCAAGCAATGTCACCTTCGTTAAAAGAGTTACAATAAATGACGAGATAATTGACATTAAATGAGAATCGATGAGGTGTGTTAAGACTCCGCAAACTATTCGTTGTGCGAAAGCAAATGTTTAACCATAGTTTACGCTATTCATCAGTCGAAGTTGAGCTTAATTGCGTTTAAGAATAATTAAGTCCTCCCCCACTCGGGTCGGACCAGTAACAAGAAACAGTGCTTAACAAGATATAAATTTCTCCGCGACATTTCTACTTCTCCCGTACCATATATATGTGTGTGTGTGTATGTGTATGTGTGTGTGTCGTATGACATCGTGCAGCGCCACCATTCGGAGCTTTTGCCTTTCTTCTCCAACGTTTATCCTTACCAGCATTTAGCTACACTAAACAGCAACCCCAGAAACAATTTCTCACTACTTAGCAAACATAAATATTGTTCGTATTTATCAATCTCAAACAGAATAGAATAGTTAATTCTATTTGGCAACCGTCACGCAAATCTGTTTGATTGAAAATGATGAGATCCATACACTATGTGTAGGGAGTGTGGGATGAACCTGATTAACATGGATGAATTCGTTGAATGACAAATATTACCACAAATAAAAAAAAACGCAAATTGGTATGTTTGGCGGATATGCTCTAACTATAATGAGTGTCAAATTTGAAAAAAAATGAGATAATAATATGTTTAAGTGCGTCACTCTTCACAACCGACACACCTGCAAACGCATGGAAACGGAAGGTACGAATTTCCAGGGGTACGCATTATACCTAGTAATTCCGGTACAAATGGCAAGGAAGTGCTTATCTAATCAAAGCATTGATCAATCGGGAAAGAAATTCGGCGTAATCATCATCACTTTAGATTTAAGCAAAACGTGTATATAATGTATAGAAAGAAAATAAAAAAAAATAAAATTAGTATGAAATCAGAACTCACGCGAAACACACGTAATTTTTTTGTTTTTCATGAAGAGAAATTTTTCAATAAGCTATTTTGAAATTCGGTATAACGTTCCATTGTTGCTTTAACAAAAAATGTATTAAAATACAGGTTTTTGTATGCTAGCAAAAATTTGAAGTTTTGAAAATGTATAACAAAGCCATAGTCAGCGAATATACAATTAAAATAAAATAAACAGGGCAGCTTCAATACATTGGAAATTTTAAATCCATGTCTATAAATTTGAAATGACGTTCAACCGTAACTAAGTTTAGGAGAGATTGTTTCTCCTGCCACCGGAATAAATCATGTAGAAAAAAGTGAAGTGAAACTCAATAAGAATAGTGATGTTTCTTTGATCTGCCATGAACAAGTGTTATGCCGTTAACGACAAGTGTTCGTCCGTTTGAAAATGTGAATCGTTCACTATCGGCAGGAAGTGTTGCGTGAACGCAGGATAGTTAACGTTCGATGTGAAAACTGTTTAGAGCACCACATCTATAAATATGACTTTGGACCCAGGGTTATCAGATTTATAGTGAACACCATCCTCACCGAACCATCTTCAAGTGTAGCAATTTTCAAATTGCGTGGGTTTATATGTTATTGAAAAGTTAAGCTTAATTTAATTTCACAGGGTATAATGTACAAACTGGAATGAACGTATGAATAGCCTGATAGAAGTACCGGCAACATTCTTCGTTCAAAAATTGATGCTTTATTCTGAAAAAATGGTTACATATTTAATATTCAAAGTATTCCCATCGCTAGTCACAACTTTTTCCCATCTTTCTGGCAATTCACGGAACCCTTTGCGGAAATAATCAGCCAGTTTGTCGGCTAACCATGAATCGGTCCAATTTTTGACTTCATTAAAGTTGGAGAAGTGCCAGTCAACCAGGCCATGTTGCATCGATCGCAAAATGTAGTAATCGGACGAAGCAATGTCTGGAGAATACGGCGGGTGGGATAGAACCTCCCATTTCAGCGTTTCCAAATATGTTTTGACCGGTTTCACGACATATGGCCTAGCATTGTTTAGGATTGTCGTAATGGACCCACTTTTCATCACCAGTAACGATTCGATGCAAAAAAAAACCGTGAAAAAACAGCGTTCGACGTCTCGTGGCTTAAGTTCATACGGCACCCAATGTCATATCTTTCGGATCATTCCCATTGCTTTTAAACGATCGGATATGATTTGCTGAGCTACTCCAAGTGTATCTGCAAGTTCTTGCTGCGTTTGTGACGAATCTTGATCGAGTAAAGCTTCCAATTATTCATCTTCAAACTTTTTTGGCGGTCCGGAACGTTCTTCGTCTTCCAAGTCAAAATTACCACTTTTAAACCGTGCAAACCACGTCTGACTCGTTCGCTCAGTTGGAGCATGGTCACCATAAACTTCCATCAATGACTTTCCGCAGCTTATTTTTTTCATATTGAAGTAATGAAGTAACACTCCCCGCAAAAACACTCTCGTTGGTACGAAATTTGATATAGGGACAAAAAACTATGTTGTTAACGCTTCAACTTTTTGACATATACTGCAAAAGACGCGCAATGACAGTAGCTTTCCAACGAATGTCTGAAAATTTGATTCACTGTAATAATAATCAAGTTACGCCATCTTTTACAACAGAAGAAACTTACCGGTACACCTAATAGTAAAGCGGGAAATGCATTATAAAGTCACGGCTAGTACGAGGGCGGTCCGATAAGTTCTAGCCTCATCGCCCGATGGTGTCAGTATCGCAAGAGAGTTTACATTCTCGTAAACGGCTACTGTAGCTTAGTATTAGAAGTTATATGCAGTATCGATACAGGGCGGACTGGATTATATACAGTATTCGATTACTTTTCACTGTATATAATCGAATCCTGTATATAATCGAGTCAGAAACTTTTTTTTTTTAAATTTGTTTTTTTTTATGCATATGTGTTTCGTTTTTTGAATATAAAAGAGGAATTTTATTTTTGATTCATCCTCTTGAAGTCAGAAAACAACTTTCTCACATGAAAAAAAAATTATACAGAACCTCTCAGGGGATGATCATATTTGATGAAAACAATCTTTCTACGCATATGTTCGAATTTCAGTAATGAGAGAGTTATAGAACTTTTTTTCTGTTTTGGACTCTGTTGCCTCAAATTAAAAGTACGCTATGGAAGACGATTCAGTTGCTACCATTTGAAAGATGAGCAAATTTAGCACAGGATATAGAAGTGGAACATCTAAATTAGTTGATTTAAATAACATTTTGGAAGTGAAAACTTTAAAGTTAGTAATTTTCAATATGTTATTATTAACTTTATTCTAAAAATTCATATTAAACTTGATTGTTTCTATCAATTAAATTAAAGCTCTCTAACCGTTCTACAATTTGTTCGTTGACACCCAACTTCTATCTTTATTAGTTTCTCTGCAATATCGATAGAAACAATTCCTGGTGAAAATTCAAGCAAAAACTTAAAAAATCATCATTGCTACCCCACTGTACATATTCTAGCCACTTAGATTTCACTTTAACATTAAAAGGTTACATTTTTGGTTGAAATAAGTCATATTTGAAATGTAAATATATATATATATATATATATATATATATATATATATATATATATATATATATATATATATATATTTTTTTTAAACTGTATATAATCGAGTCCAAAATTGTATATAATAGAATCACATATAATCGAATCTGTATATAATCGAGTCCGACCTGCACCTGTAAATGATTTTAAAACGAAGCCTACACCATGGTTCAAGGGATTGAATGTAGGTCGTAATTTCATTCGCGTGATATCTCGGCTTATGTCCAATCACTACAACCTAAACGCGCATCTCTATCGCATTGGGCTCGCAGCAAACAATCTTTGTGATTGTGGCGATGGCTACCACGACATCGAGCTTCGACTCTCTCCCATTTTTTAAACATTGTACGTATGGTGGCAGCTTCCTAAAATCGAAATTTCCATAATCATATGAATAATTTTATTACGACTCATTTTCTAAAATGGCGTATCCAAAATCATTTGCTTCTTATTAAAAACTAGCTGACCCGGTGACCCGGACTTCATCCCACCAATAATTAATATTTACATTTACAGTGACGGACAAAACAATAAGACCGCAGTCTAATGAAATCTTCAATCAAGCCTTTTAACCGTCAATTTGAATTATGGTCATGTGACACCTCCACGTGTACTATGACAAAATGTTACACATACACACAAGCCACCGGAAACAATAATTTCGATTACGACGCGTCGAAAGCTGCGCAAGCATCAATAACCGCGCGAAAAAAAAAATAAGACCAATCTTGAATTCTACCGGGTTTTGCGATTTTATTCCTATAGTAAATCCTTTTTCGAAGTGTTTTAATAAAATTTGTGATGTTAACAGTCAAAAACGTGTGCTTGATCTTAAATTCCAGATATAATTTGAAACAAAATGGGCCGAAGCTATCACTGCACGGAAACTCAGCGAGCAGTAATCAGGCAAATGTCCAAGCAAGGTAAAACTCAACGAGAGATTACAGCCTTTCTTGGTAGATTAAAAACATTTGTTCTCAATGCTCTTCGCGACCCAAAACCTTGTATTGCAACTGGACGTCCCCGGAAAACCACAAATAAGGATGATAGTCATATCAAACGGTTGTCAAATATTGACCCATTCAAGGCAGCGTCGAAGATCAGGGATGAACTGAGCTTGCCAGTGAGTTCCAGAACAATTTAGAGACGGCTTGTTGAGAAGCAGCTCGTCGGTAGGAGTCCAAGAAAAGTTCCTATGCTCACACGTAAGCATCTCCAAGCTCGACTGAAATTCGCCAAAGAACATCTAGACTGGATTGGACCCGAGAATGGTAAGAAATGGCGGAATATTCTATGGTCTGATGAAACAAAAGTGAATTTGTTTGGATCCGATGGAAAACGCTGGGTTCGCCGTCCTATGGACTCTGGTTTCAAGCCTCAGTACACAACAAAAAAACATTCAAACATGGGGAGGAAATATTATGGTCTGGGGATGTTTTTCGTGGTACGGGGTTGGTCCAATTTTCTGGATAAAATCGATAATGGATAAGTACGTGAAGTTGTCCGGAACAATGGTTATACCACCAAATACTAACGATTGGGGTCAAAAAGAACACTTTGCCAAAGAAAGTGATAATTGGTCCTATTTTTTGTCGCTTATTTTTGTTTATCCTTTTGTTTGCTAGAAGGGCAATTTTTTAACAACGTTCTAAACACTTTTAAACTGTATTGTTTCTTTTATGATCATAATAAACAAGCTTCCCACGATTAAAACCATTGATTTTATTGATTCTATTATGAGTATCGCAGCTTTATATGATTTGATGAGTGTTGGCACAGCCGACAAGACTTCGGACCACCGTTTAGCTGTAATTTTTATTTTATTTTAATATGTAATTCATTTTTAATTTATATATAATTTCGTTTTTAGTCTTGCTTGTGTTAGATTATCTGCTGTCCAACGAAAGGTGCAAATATTTGTATTTAACTATATTTTAACTGTGCTGCTTCTAGTTATACGTCCAATGTGTTCCTTTGTGATTTGTTGTTTTTTTAGATATTTTAGTATTCGTATGTGTGAGTGAGTGTTTGACAATTGTGTGGTCATGATCTGTCAATTTATTGTTTTATCGTCTGCAATGTCTTCAGTCACGGGTTCCTGTAACGCCAGATAACCCACTGGTAATTTGTGCTCGGTGCTGTTCGGAACAATGAGCGTTGGTCTTTTTGTTTTGTCCGATACTGTATATAATTTCTTTTTTGGCATGTAAACCTGATGCAGACTAAGATGCATCAAAATTTATACTGGCTGCTCAAATCACAAATATTGCTGTACGTTATAAATATTTTAATCAGACATCTAGATTTTAAGTTATTATTTTCTGAAAAAAAAAGAGATTGAGAAAACGCGCTTTTAAATAATCAGTAGCAATTAAAACTAGTCATCTGATTTTAGGTAGCTGTCACCATATGTACAATGTTAAAAAATGGAAAAGGTTCGCGCCAAAATCGACTGTTTTCGGCTGATTTGGCGTGGAATTGAAAAATCTATTTGTAAAATTTAACGCAAATATTTTTTTTAATTTGTTCGAAATGTGAAGTTATTTTTTTCTAAATGATTCGGATTCTTATTTTCATCTTATTCCTTATACTGTGTCAGTTCAGGCTCTACATGAACTGTATATCAATTTCAATTCGAAAGTCGAGCTTATCCACCCGAGATAGCCGAAGTTAGTGATCCGCCGACCGACGATATAAAATATTAAATCAATATGACGTAAGCGTGAGCGAAATTATTTCTACCACCAGAGATGCCAACCTTCCTGATTTTTCAGGACTTTTTTGTACGTTCTCTGATATCCTGATAAACACTCCATTTTGCCTGATTTTTCAGATATAATTCCGATTCCTCCTGATTTTTATACTTTTCACTTTATCAGAATGAAAATTAATAGAAAAAAAATTACTGGCGATCCCAGTCAAAGTTTTTCTGCTTGGAAATAAGGACTGTCATTATAGCTCTCCGGTCCGAACTTATATAATGCTTACATAAAATTAAATTCTCCTGATAAAAAGCTGTAGCAAACTTTTTTATCAATATGTTTGATCATTGTAAATCGACTGAATAACCTTTTCCAGCTTTTTTAAATATCCAGAATCAAAAAACATGAAAATTTAAAAAAAATACATTCAACAATTCACCCACTGCTGATATAATTTTCTCATTCAATGACTAAAGATTCATTGCAATTTTCAGTATTGCAATTCAATATAGTGATGCTGTAGGTTTTTGGGAAAAATATATAAACGATCAAAAGATCCTTGTAAAATTCCCTGAATGGTGAGAAATTTTATTTCTATGGCCAGCATAGAAAATACATGTTCTGGGATATAGAATTTTACGCTGCGTGGAAGATGGCGAATGGTTGTAGAATAAAATTGAATAGACTCTGTCAATAAAAATGTTTTCGTTTTACCAAAAATCGCCACGAACTTTGTGGACAACCTGATATGAGCTATTCCTTCCTGATTTTTATTTGTATTCATCCTGATTTTTGAAAATTATAGTGGCTACCGTCTCACTTCACACATCGAAATAACAGAGTCCAAGGACATAAAAACTACCTTAATGTTTCGCGTCTCCATTGGATTGAAAAATAATGTGCGATAAAAACCAAGCGTCTCCATCACTTTTTTTTCTTTCTCAGCTTACAACTAAGTGACGAACCGAAACAAAGACACAACTGTATTGCTAACGTAGGACGACGAACTAATTGCATTAAATCGCCTTTAATTCAACGGTCACTCTCGATATTAACGTTATTAACACACATCGCTAGTGCGAGAGAAATATTCTTTGAGAAAAAAAAACTATGAATCCGAAGACAATCGAAGATAAAATGTACAATCAAAACAATCACACATGCTTGGTTCAACCGCGCTATCCCGTCGAGGTGGCGCATGCTGAAACCGCAGCATCTTGCAACAAATCTGTAATTTATCGACTACTCGATTTTCAACAATTATAAGGGACGACCCCCCTTACTCCGAGCGAGCGTTAACGAGAGTCGGATAACATACGACTGCTGGGTTTATGCGCTGTATTATTGTACCGCAACACTTGTTGTAATATAGAAGTGAACGATTTTGTCGTCAAAAATCTACCCACGGAATTATTATTCGAACATTCACCTTGATTAATCAATCAATAATCGTCTACCTACTTTAAAGATATAATCAAACATACATTTTTCAGCTCCCCGTGACATCTACACACAACTCAAAGCAACATATGCCCAATATATGTTTTTGACTGCAGAAGATGACTCAGACAATAGAAATAATGGCAATACGGATGAACAATCCAAAATTCTCGATGGAACTAATTTGTGATCTAATCCTACACTTAGGAACAATCGTGGGTTGTCTGATTCATACCCACTGGAATCGGAGTTTCTTTCATGAAATACAATAAAATTCAATTCCAAGTATAACGAGCGATCTATAGCAATACATTTTCAGCTTCTTGATAATCATCCGCCTCTCCTGTTTTCGAAACAAAACCCCCGTAATTATTCAAAAACGCAAAACTGCTCCGAGAAAATTGACGAACGACATCCCAGTCGCTGCCAATCAACAACTTACGCTTGACAAAATTCGAAACGGTTAGTGAAATTTCCTGAGGAATGTTTCATATTATAAGAATTTCACAGTCGACAAATAAACGATAAACGCAGCACTGCGTCGAGCAAAATGAAGAACTTCTTCGGAGCGCCCACGTTCCACCTACGGATAGACAGGAAACGCTGGGAGTTTTCTCGCAGCCAGCATTCTGTGCAAGTGCGAGCTAAGCCTTCCCAAGTGGTTCCCGCATTTCCACTGGCAATCAGAGAACATTTCATTTCAATCAGCACACTCGAGTTTCAGCGCCTCCTCGGTACCTCGGGCTTTCGCTTTGAACCGTGGACATGGAATATTCAATAAGAATCCAAATCAAAGCACTCAGAAATCGTTATGTAACTAAATACATTTTTTGGTGTGAAGGAAACGACGGGAGCTTATCCGGATAAAAAAAACCAGCACAACATATGTACAAATATAGCACAGCCAAACCCAATTGAACAGAAAGCAAATTGGAAACAACCAACAGCTTTGAATGGGGTAAAATCGTGGGAAGCACTCTGCCAGTCCTCGTCCATAACACTTCTAGTCTGGCCGGATGCTGGAGGAAGAACAGTGTTACCACTTTTGCCCCGCCGGGACACGTTGGTGGAAAATTGAATTTAATAATGGAGAATATTCTGTGGGGCAAATCTGTTCTGATCGTTCCAGCTGCAATCGCTTGTCTTTCATTGGTCTGTCTGCACACACACAGAATGAGCGCATTTGTCGAACTTTGCCACTTACCTCTGGTACAAACCCACGTTTTGTCGGTTGTCAGTGGCCAAGACAAAATCCAAAGAGTGGAGGTTTAAATATTCATTTGTGCAACTCTAGTGGCACCCTCAAAACTATCGTCGATTTGAGATTTATCTGAATTCTGCATGAAACAAAGCGGAACGAACCGATGACGATTGCGCTCGCGAGTGCTTGGTATCGCCGGGGATGACCCCGAATCGCGGATGTCGTTTCGATGTATAATTAATGAAACGAATTATGTCCATTACCTACTTAAACATGATGTTGAAATCATGGGAACGTGATGCTAATATCACCTAGTTTTGCATGTTATTGTATTAGATTTTTTAGGATCATAGAAATTGTAGTTTCCCAACATTAAGTTCAGGTTTACAGGAACGCAGGAAGGAAACTAGAGACACGTAGAAATATGGACTAGAAAATCTTGTTGGAATTTGAATATACGTTATATTTTCCATAGTTCAGTGTAACAGGTATACATCAGTAGGTATGATTGTAAGATCATTTTTTCAGTCTACCTTTTACAATATCGCATTGCTCGAATTTTTCTTCGCACATCTTCCATTATCTTCTGCCCATTTCCTTCTTATGTGGCAGCTACAATCCATTTCCATTTCCAGTTCAGTTGCAGTTCCACTCTTTTCCTTCAGTTTGTGCTTCAAAACGGACTTGTATTCCTCAATTGGCCTTAACTCCGGAGTATTGGTCCTTGGAGTATACAGTACTGGACAAAATAAAACACGCATCCACTATCTTAATGCTGAATTTCCTGTATCTTTTCTAATATAAGACATGTAAACTTGATAAATTCGGATACATTTTTGAATATACCAACAATTGACGTAATAATGTTGCCAAAGAGTTGCATATGTTATTCACACTAAAGCATAATTGTATTTTCGCTTGGTCAAAAAAAAAGTACGTATTCTTAATAACATAACCAGATTACTATTTCTCAGCTCAGAATTTTTTATTTCAATAGTGCCATACCCCTCATAAGTCTAAAATGATTCCTATTTCTACAAAGAAACGTAAGAATAATACGTTAATTGTTTAATTGTTTATCATTATTAGTGCGCGGTTCAATCTCATAAGATGGGAAAAAATGAGGTATCCGTAGATATCCGTAAACTTGAAGTTAAAACAGTCAGAAAGGTCTAACTTATAGAGAAATTGTTCTAAAATACGAAAATAGCTGGAAATAGGTTGTCTGGAGCGATAAAAGTACTCTTCGTTCGCAAAACGAGTTTGAACGAAACCGACAAAACTAACCGATAAAAATATCCTAAAAAGGCTAAGCACGGAGGTGGCAGTATCATGGCATGGGTCGCTTTGCTTGTCTATATTCTTGAGAAAAGTGATAGCATAATGACGGCAGACTATTAAATCAGCATTTTGAAATGGAATTCTAAAAAGTCGTCGCGAAAAGTTGGCTTAGAGAAGAAGTTAATTTTTCAACAAGACAACGATAATAAACATACCGTCCACAGAACCTTCCTTGTTTCATGTATTAAGCAATTGGAATGACCACCACAATGCTCGAACTCAAATCCAATGGAAAATTTGTGGTCCATTTTGGATGAAAATGTCGACAAGGGAGATGTCACCAATCACGACAAACTGTTTGAAGCTTTGGAAAAAAAAACCTGGAGGAGTGTCAACTCTCAACATATATAAGGGATATTCGAAAAAATAATTTCCCATATGCTCTATATATTGTAATAAGTGCTGTTAATTCAAATGAAATTCGCATTGAGATAATGTCGTATTCCGTTGGGTGGAATTGGGCGTTGGGCGAAGCGAAAATGGAAATGGGTTGAATAAACACTCAGAAAGTAAAATTATAAATGAAAATTACCTTTTCCGTTCCAAATATATTTTCTTTATAATAAAGTAAAATGTTTTTTCTGGTGAAAAAAAAATGATAATTGTGTTCGATGATGATAATTATCTTATATTGCATTGGTGAGTTTTTTTTTTCTGGTGGATCACAGGATCGTCCAGGATTAGAGATGGCGGTTTTCATCATATTTCATTTCACTTCGGCATCTTCTATCGCGATACGCACCATCCAACGACTGATCATCCTTTTGTCACCATCACTTGATTGTAAACACTGGTGGAGGAAACAAACAATACCCAACAACCAAACGAAACGGCCCTTCCAGGGCTACCAAATTATTATCAAAGAGTTTAACGATGTAATTATTCAGACATATCCAAAATCAGCAGGCAACAGATAGTCAACTATGCGGTGGTGTCTCGGACACAACCCTCCTGTGACTTTTCAAAACGATTTCTAAAGTGTGAATTTTAATTTCATCATTTTTTTTGTTTCTTTGCAAATTCAACTTTTCAAGAGTAATATTAGAATCAAACCACTTTTCCATTGCACTTCAGTTGATTTGATGGCACACAAGATTTGATCTCTATCAACGTTTAACCTTTTGAGCCAGGCTATCATCAAATCTTTGGGAAGAATAGAGTAAAACCATCCAAGATCATCTCCAAAATCATCCCTCCATTTGTTCTCATCTGATAAATGACTATTATCGGCAAATGGGGAATAATTCATAATACGCATCGACTCACATTGTGAGCTAACGCTCGAATTGTAGGCAAAAAGATAACTCGTCGCATTGTGGGGGATAACGAATGGCTAGGAAAATCGAAATAACATACCCATTTTAATCGTCAAATTGTTTACTTTTTTACCATATTGCTCACTATTCATGTTTCAAAGAAAAAAAATGCTGGATGAATTTCCTGTCTAACAGTATACAACATAACATATATCGCAATAATGATTTTGCGTTCTAGGTGTCACAGTAGCCATTTTTGGACGTATGAGTACTTCCTTCTGTTCTTCCATTGTTCAATTAGTACCACCGGACAGCGGAGACAGTATAACAAAGTACTTCGGTTATTCAGTGTCATTCCGAATGAAAAAGCATTTGCGGCATTCTCTTTTTTGTTGCGCTAAAAATGATGAATTTCACCTGGTGAAGCCGGCCGAAAAACGATGCTCTGTGTGTGGTGGAACCAGAAGGATATGGTATACCATGAGCTACTAAAACCGGATGAGAGGTAAATACAGATAACTAACAACAACATATGATGAAATTAATATTTTTCGAATTGATGAAAAAATATCGGAATGGACCAGAAGATACGATGAAGTTATATTACAGTATGACAACACACCGGCGAACGCAGCAAATGTCGTAAAGAACACAACAGAAACCCTCAACTGGGAAACGTTATCGCACTCACCGTATTCTCCAGACCTGACCCCGTCAGATTATCATCTTTTTGCTTCAATAGGAAATGCAGATCAATTTCACTTCGCCGAATATAAAGATGTCGAAAAATGGGTCGGTGAATGGTTTTTGTCGGAATATTAAAAAAAGTTGTTCTGGAAAGGAATCCACTGTTTGCCAGAGAGATGCGCTAAATGGGTTCAATCAAACGGAGGTTATTTCGAATAACAATATAATAGGTTTTCTCGAAAATTATGCTTCGTCGAAAAAACGGTCAATTTCAACCTGCGCACCTGTTAGAAATTTTTTATATTGTTCTCGTTAGACGCGTGGCTCTATTCGAATCAGTTTCAAACTGATACACCAATGTTTTCTAACAAATCCAACAAACATTAAGAAGTGGAACGTCTTATTAAGACATATTGATAAAGTTCAGCTTACAGAAGTGAAAATCAGCGTGGCTGCCTAAATTTTCTGCAATCTGTTTCACTTTGTTTCTCAAACTGACGAAAATCCATCCCCGTTTGGGAGCTCCAATGCACCGTTACTTGCACTTAAGTCATATTTAACGACTGTTTTCTTGTGAGTTTGTTGTTATGCGAACAAAAAAAATAGTACAAAACTTTCCCAACGTCAACAGCAGCAGTCGAGCCCCAAGTTGCGCGCCAGAACAGGTAGGACCACAGCATAAGAACGTGCTTTTGAAAAGCGAAACATAAAAGAATAATAGAATTCTACTTTGTATCACATCTTAAACTCCACCAGCAGTCAGCGTTTTTGCTTGCGTGAAAATTTCCATTTCCATCTCCTCACGAAGACGATGCCATCGAGTCTAACTGCTGATTGCCGTTGCCACCATATCGCATCGCCGCTAAGAAACGAGAAGAGATTTCAACGAGAGCACCCTCTCATCCCCCTCATCCCAACAGCTTCCGCGTTTATGCACGTACACAAGAGGTAATGCCATTTTGGCTGCTATTTTACGCGCCGAGTAACGTACACACCGGTACTTCAGTGAGAAATATCTTGTAATATTCCGACAGCTGTGGCGCTTTCTTCTGCAGTTACAACTAATGAAATTAAAATTACTTGCCACATGCTGCAGCTTAGCACCGAAAGGTGAAATAAAACAAAAACAATTCAACGCGGGATAAAGACTAATTCACCTATTGGGACGAACTCTAAACATCAGAGATGGAAAACAAATGTTTGTTTGAACAAAAACTTTGTCTTGCCATCACAAATTTTCACATGCATTAATTGGGTCGCTTTACTCATTCCATCAACCGGAAAGATAATCCGGGGTATAAAAGTAACCAGTGTTCCATAGTTCAAAATAACTGCAGCTCAGCATGGTAGGTACATACGGAGTGGTAAATGTGCTCCCCAAACTAATGGCAAAATAAAATCAAGAAAATATGAAACGAACTTCTATACGGCATTCCTTTTCTTTCTCGTTCATTCTTCTCTCTTCTGTCCCTTGGCCCCATCGTGCAGATTTTTTAACTCTTGTAGAAGAAACAAAATATTAATTTAAAATTAATCATCACTGTTCTGAGGTACAGCTCATCTCGAACACATGGGATAACATCTGATGGCGGTTTCACCTATTTTCTAGTGACTGTTCTAGCAAAAGTTTTGCACTTCCATCCAGTGGCGTCGAGTGAAGCTGGTAATTGTAGTATTTTTTATTAGAAATGGTGCTTTAAAAATATTTTATAGGTTAGAATATTTTTTTATGTTATTTAGGGACTGCGGCACCGAGTAGTGAAAATGGTTGATCTCTAGGAGGGAGACCTGAAAAAAAATTACGAAGAATGTAAAAAAATGCAAAATGCAAAAAAAACTGTGGAGCGATCCGCCCCCTCCGCACCCCCCAGTCGACGCGACTGCTTCCACCACTGTTGATGCTTCAAACATGTTTTTGACGTAGGATTACGTCTTTCGGGAACATATTGGGGTACAAATTGAAAAATGAAAATCGATCGCATCGTGAAAAATGTCCAATTTCAAACGCTTGTTACTCATTCATTTCATGATGGATTGATGAGATTTTTGCATCAAACGATTACGGCACTCCATAACAATTTTTCACATTGAATAAAATAGTATATATCATATAACTAACTATCGAACAATTGAAAAAATTCAACCCCTATCCAAACAGAGATACCCAGTCCTGATTGGTCGAAATTGACGTCATTTCTTTTTCGCGCCCGCTTCGTTCTCTCACCGGCAAGCTGCATGGCAATCGAGTAGGAGGCGCCTACTTCACACATACCAAATGATATAAAAGGAAGGAGCATTCGTGGATCTCATTCTTACAACGGACGTGAAACGGACAACAACAAGTGGAGAGCAGCAGCAGTGAAAGCGGCTAATATATAGGCGAGCATAGAAGTTCAGCGGTCTAAATGCGAGCTGTGTCTCACATCGAGCTTCTATGGCAGCATAAGCAGCGGCAAACAGTAGCAACGGTTGTTGAAACCGGTCTACTACTAGTGGCAGCAGCAAGCATCACGAGCGGATCGTTTCAGGCACGCTCTCTCCGTCAGAAATGTGAGAACGTTTCTTGGCATCGTGAAAGTGCAGTATCGAACCTGAGCGGCCAACAATTGAGCTGTGTCTCACATAAGTGGCAGTAGCAGCAGCAGCGGCGGTAAACATCAAGGCTGAACCTCAACAGTCGAGCTGTGTCTCGCATCGGTCCACTACTGTTGGCAACAACAAACATCATGAGTAGAGAGCAGGGATGGTAAAAAATCACATTCAACGATCAATGAATAAGTATATCCCTCTAGTCGGATGTTTTTAAATCACCCCCAGCAGGCGAGGCTCTTTTATTCTTCATATGTACACAGAGAGAATACTTGGAACGGTGAGCTACCAAGATCTCAAAAAAGCAATATGAGAGCGGAATCCCAACTGCTTGCACTCTCGAAGCATTACTTCTACTACTCAGGTTTTATCGTGAGTGCAAGCCACAAACGATTAATCCCATTCCATAGAGCGGATGATGAGTTCTTGATCGGAAAGTGTAACAAGAGACGATCAACTGAAATCTTACGACACTCATCGAGGGATTTTTAATTCTCTATTGCACTGTCCGCAGTGAGTGGCTGACTCAGTCTCGTGTCGATTTTATTTTGCTGTCGTCTCCCGCCCGATAAACAGCAGACGGGTAATGGATGCAATTGATTAATTTTATTACCAGCAGATTTGGGCGAATCTCATCCCGCCCAAAATTGTTTTTAGATTCCAATAATTCTGAACATTCACATTTCTCTCCAAATAATTTTTCCAACAGTAATTCAATTAGTGACTTCACGAAACACCTTTCGAATTCGATTGAATTTCGGACCCTTTTTTATTTTGTAGATAAAACGGATCACATATTTGATTAATTCAATTCTGTGTGGTTACGTTCTTCGTTGCGAATAAATGTAATGAAATAGTATGGACGTATGATATTCATGTATCGTGGACTTCCGACATATGTGGCAGTAGATTTGTCGAACGACTAATGTTTTTTTATATCCCTTCAAACTTGTTGCATCTCTCAAGTGTACATACTGCTTTGACCGAAGATTTGCATGGTAGAATCTGGTTAATTTCAGGTATTCAGTCTTCATATTGTCGAATGAATACTGTTGGAACAATAGGTATCGCAGCAAATGATTATCAACATCTTACCTTATCATCAAACGGTATGCGAATAATTTCAGTGAACTGACGGCATTGGAATATATGCTTAGTGAGGACGACACAATTATTATCAGAGCGAATAAACGTCCGACTGGAAGTCATGAACATTAATTCAATGTGCCCAAGATAAATTTATCCTTTGAAGGTCATTAACCTTTCTAAAGATGATCAGATGGAATATATTCCAATGTCGTCTGGAATAACCTGTCCAACACCTTATGATCGTTATATTGTTTTTGCTATTATTCTGATGTTTCATAACACGGCACTCTATTGATTATTCGCCGAAAATGAATAAAAAATATCCTTGAAGTTAGCCTACGGTTTTAGTGCCAGTGCAATATGGTGAGCCAGTCTCAGGATAAGAAAACATTTAAAAATTTTTTTTTGAATGAATCAATAGTAAAACAAAACGTCAAAAAATTTCTCGGCTTTGTGATAGCAGATAATCATTATCCATTTGAGTTGTATGAGTATTCCATTCCCCCACAAACTGTGGATAGTCTATCTGCATACAAATTATGTAGAGTGCCACAATCCAAAAAAATTATGAGCAAATATTTACGTGCTTAAACAAAAAAACACATGTTGACATATTTGCGCTAATTTATGTTTTTTTATTAATTCAAGGTAATCAAGGTCTTTTCTAGACACCAGTTTACTCGGCCCCGAAAAAAGTGGTCTGTATTTGGGCAGGCGGAAAAATATATCTCGCAAGACCACGTGTTCGATGTCGTAAAAGCCTTGGCCAATAACGCATTTACATTAACTCATAAAATTAGTGATTTGAGAGGGATTATTGTTTGTAGTCTCTTGATTAATTTAAACACCATCTGAGAAATCCTCCGTGAAACATGAAACATTAAAGTCGTCCTATCTGCTGTAGCGCATTTTTTTTTTATTTTACCCAGTTTCATCGAAGTAAACGCGCTCGGAAAGGAAAATTGAACGCCCGGATGAGAGAGCGAGAATCGTACGTCATAGAGACACTCATTCCCATGGAGCAAATTCTTGTTAGGAGTTGAAAGCAAAACGAGGAAGGAGAGTAACTCAATTATTCGAACTAGTTTCAGTCTAGCAATGCTTTGGTCAACTCAGAGTTACCAAGAGAAAATCATTTGGTTATGATGGGTGAGGATTAATAGTTAGTCGCAGTTTGCACAGATTACGATCTGTGCAGTTTGCGATTAATCGTAAATCACATCATGCTCCCTTGTTTTCCATCCTTGGTAGAGAGTTTCAGGCATGCTCTCTTTCTCTACTGCTGCTGCTGCTGCTGCTACTCAGTCAGATTTCTCATTCTTGTTGGACGCTCAGATCGATAAACATATGTGCTTCTAGTGTGCATTGCTGGTACTCCTGTTCACATCAACCAATACAATTGGATGCGGTTATGGAGGTAAAGGAGACAAAGGATCCGGTTGAGGAAGAGTGTATCGCAAGGTTCCACATGACAACATCCAGTGTATCAAACCCGCTATCCGTTGTTTAGCTCACCGTGAGCTAAACAACGAAACCCTTGCAAACCGATGCACAGAAGCCGAAGATGCCAAAACCAAGGAAAGCAGCAGCGACTCCGAAAAAACTACCGCTGCCAAAAAGTTAACAGCTGCTACATCCGACTGAAACCTCACATTAGCACGCAGCAGATTCCGTACAACCCATTTAACCATTCCAGTCCTTTTCAGGACTTTCGATATTGCTTTGAAACGAAAGAGTTTAATTTATTGTTTTCCACTTATCACAAAAATGATATAAAACTACGTTTACTTTTACATTTTCTTTGATCATGTGCAACTAACAGGAAACTTATCACATCAGAAACATACTTTCCATCAACCAACCTGACTGGATGCGGTAAGGGAGGCGAATGACATATGTATGCATGTATATATATATATATATATATATATATATATATATATATATATATATATATATATATATATATATATATATATATATAGCGAAACGGCTCCGGTCGTGCCTCAAGGAATTTTCTAAAATAATATTTTGCCGATGTCTTTGCGCGAACTACACGGGCGAGTAGCACCATAATAGCAATTCAAATGCCGAAGTTCGTGATATGGGTGCGTTCATCGCTGTTCGGTTCGGCGTCGGTTTAACCCTTTCATTACGGCAGTGTGCTCCGCCGAAGTGCTACCCTTGTACGGAGCACTGCGCCGAAAAGTATGCACATCGCGCTGGTGTGATCGAAGAGCAGTATGAATTTCATGTCGTCTAAAGACGACGCTCGTACACACAGCTCGTCGCGCGGATGTCGTCTATAGACGACGCTCGTAACGGAAGGGTTAACCATCAATAACTACGCTTGGCAACATTGACATCTGGCAATTTTCATATAAGATTTTTCCCCCGCATGTTAAAAGTGGTTTTTTATGTACGTAAAAGCGCAGCGTAGTATGTCAGCTGCTTCCCGGTTAGAAAATAAATGATCGTTAGAAAATAAATGAACGACCCGTCCAATTTCAAACGTTTATTGCTCATTCATTTCATGATGGATTGATGAGATGTTTGCATCATACGTTGTCGGCATGATTTTTCACAATGAATAAAATAATATATATCATGTAATTAACAATCGAACAATTAAAAAATCTCAACCACTATCCAAACAGAAGATACCTAGGCCTGATTGATCGAAATTTCGCGCTTTTTCGCGCCCGATTCGTTCGTTCACCGGCAAGCTGCATGACAATCGAGTAGGAGGCCTCTACTTCACACATACCAAATGATATAAAAGGATGGAGCGTTTGTGGATTTTATTCATTTTTACAACGGACGTGGAACGGACAACAGTGGAGAGCAGCAGCAGTGGACGCGGCTAATATATAGACGAGCATCGAAGCTGTGTGGTCAATAGGCTAGCTGTGCCTCACATCAAGCTTCTATGGCAGTATAAGCAGCGGCAAACTACTACTACTACTACTACTACTAGTGGCAGCAGCAAGCATCGCGAGTGGAGCATTTCGGGCACGCTTTCAGAAGTGCGAGCACACGCTTCTTGGAATCGTGAAAGTGCAGCAGTGAACTTCAAGACATCGAAGCATCGAATCTGAGCGGCCAACAATTGAGCTGTGTCTCATATCGAACTTAAGTGGCAGTAGCAGCAGCAGCGGCGGTAAACATCGAGGCCTAACATCAACAATCGAGCTGTGTCCCGCATCAGTCCAGTACTGATGGCAACAGCAAACATCATGAGCAGAAAGTTTCAGGCATGTTCTCTCTTTCTGCTGATGCTGCTGCTCAGTCAGATTTCTCATTTTGTTCGATGCTCAGATCGGTAAACATATATATTTTTAGTGTTTTAAGTGTGGTCACATCAGATCAACATCAACCAACATGACTTCATGCGGCAAGGAAGGCAAAGGAGGATCGAAGCGTATCGCAAGGTTCTACATGACAATATCCAGTGTATCAAACTCGCTATTCGCCGTTTAGCTCGACGTGATGGTGTCAACGAAAACAACCAAAATGAAAACAGAAATAAGCAGCAGCGGCTCCGAAAAAGCTACCGCTGCCAAAAAAAACAACAGAAGTGAATTGTTGTTTTTGTTGCTCCATAAAGTTTTACGCGAGTAAATATGTCGGAATATATGTTAAGCAATATGAGCGCCAATCTCGTAAACGTGCCTCGGAGCTGAAACAACTTTCTATCACTGATACCGAAAGCTCGATTGTAACACTGGTGAAATGAACAAAAAATACCCAACAACCAAACCAAACGGCCCTTTTCAGGGCCATCAGATCATTATCAAAGAGTTTAACAATTTATGTTTTCAAACATCCAAAATCAGCCTGCGACAGATAGCCTAACGTAATCCTACGTCAACTATGCGGTCGTGTCTCGGACACAACCTTCTGTGACTTTTTTTCTTAATTTTTGTTCTTCGGGAGCTTCTTATCCGAACTCTGTCTATTGCTCTTCTGTTAGAAGTTTTCCCTTTTTTTCTTCAATGGCACCAACGTTACTAGAGGAACTTCACCGTTTCACTAACACTAGATAGATGAAAACATCAGGCATTCAGGAGAACCTCAAACTATTTTTTTTTTAAATAATCTCTGTTTTATTCTACACCTTACGCCAACCTTTCAGACAAACAGTGAATTCCTGTCTAATGAATCTTTTTTGACGTAGAACTACGTCTTTCATTAAGGGTGCCAAATCAGAGAACAGGTCACGTTTTTATGAAATATTAACGTTAATAACTATTTTTACCGTGAACGGATTTTGGCGATTTACATACTAAACGAATCGGAAATTCCGTAAGATTTGTTTAATATGTTGTACATTAGAATCCCCTGGTTTGTAAATGGTTAAAATTCATGAAAACTTTAACGTTTCCATTTTCCCAAACATTTGTTCTGTCCATTTGTGTGCTTTCCGAACAGAGCTGTGAATAACGAGCAACTTATCGACGACCAACGGAGGGGAAATCGTAGGATTTAATGTCTCCGTGAACAAAGGAAAAGTAGAAGAATTAAGGGGAATACTTGCCTAGAGTATAAACAGTGGATCTCGGTGAGGCAAACTTGTTTAGAGGCGAATGAACTTTAAAGTTTAAAGCCTCTTAAAAACAAAGAAAGAAAGAAAGGCAAACTTTCATTCGGCATCGGACTGTTGAGCAATCCAGTTCACTTTGCTTTCGCTGCACTTCGATCTAAGATTGGACCCCACCAGTGGTAACCCAACTTGGATATCGTCGTGTGGTTTTTTTCAGTTCGTTTTTCCCGTTATTTGTATCGTGTGTTTTTCTTCCCGCGTCATAAATTAGACGCTTCTCGTAATGTGTTTGACCAAGAAAAAGAGGAAGGCAGGCTCGAGCTCTGCAAAAAACGAACGCATTGCCAGGGGCAATAAAATTTTGAGGCAAGCGTCATCTAATGATGCACGCGATGTTGGCGCAGTGAATAGCGCTCGCACTGAACCGAGCCTTCGCGAGTGTGACACCGCATCGAACAACAGCGAAGTAGGCGATTTCGGCGCGTCGGTCGAAAATGTAAACGCCGTTACCCAGGCAGCAACCAAAATCAAGCTCCCCACGCTGGTGGTGAAGGCGATCGCTCTTGACAAACTCATCAGCGAATTCACATCGATGGGTGTTACAGCAGAGTACAAGCTGTGTGGCATAATTCAGTCTTTTTCCAGGTAGTTGTTGTTATGGTTGTTATTACAAAAAGAGTTTATTTCGCTTGTTTAGTCACCAAGAAAGTAAATGTCGTTCTGGAATTTTGTATGTGATTAGGTTTCACTTGCCAGTAACAAATTTTCCTCCACTTAGGGTGACAGCTGCGCTTCTCTCTAGCATGAGAAAGTAATGCAACTCTTTTTCGAGGCCAGTAATATTAACGGAAGCGTTTCTTTTGAGAATAGCGCAAAATGATGAGAAGTGTTTATATTTCTAGTAGTTTCAAGCCACCAATGTATGGCTCTGTATGCATGCTATGGCGAACGCTTGTTTGGCGCTTGGTTTACGTTGTACGAACGATGTCTAGAGGTGCGATTCCTTTGAGGCAATACTAAATAACATGTAGCATGATATTTGATACTTGCAAGTGTTGTCATTGTTGTTGTTTCCATGCGGTGCCAAAGATATATTGATGTAGTTATGTGATGTGGAATAATGGTGCTGGTGCAACATGTATATAATCGACTGTAGCCGAGTCTATGTCAATTGCGAAAAAGGCCACCGGAATAGCCTTCGAGGTAAATTTTCAATGCATTGACATGAAATAAATTGCGACGTACGATCAGCTAGTGTATTGTTTTGCGAGGGCAAGAATGAATCATCAATCAATTATCGTCAACAGATTATACAATGAAAAAACCACTTCAGAGATTAGTCTACTAAGCAGTTGTTTCTAAAATTTCACAGCATTATAGAATAATATCCCAAGGTATAAACAAGCGACTTATATAAAATAACAGTGTAGTTCTACGTCAACAATGCGGTCGTATCTTGGACACAACCTCCTATAATTTGTTGTTTCTACGAAAATTATTCACCGATCCATTTATCGACACCTTTATACCGTTCTGAATCATATTTCGGACAACATCATATTTCGGACACTTTGTTCTAATATCTTGAAATGCTTAATGCACTGATGATATAACTATCAAATTAATATCACAATTGCTTCTTGAGAGTAGTCCCTTGGTTTCACTATAATTTCACATGAGAACTACATTTGAATTATAACATAATCGGCAGAAATCTTACAACACTACTCATAATCGTTAGTGTTTGACGTTTGCTTAGCTTGAGCACGTAGAATTTACCCGTTCATTAATATTTAAATTTCTCCCGTGTTTCGTCAGTTCTCATCATCGTTAACAGTTTACTGTGATTGCTTGGTAAGTGTTTCGCAGTTGATTATAAAATATAATCAAGTGTTATGTAATTTTCGTCCAAAGTATTACAAAATAAAGTGTCCGAAATTTGAATTCAATCTGTCCGAAATTGATTTAGTGTCCGAAGTTTGATTCTGTTTCGCTTCATTTGAAAAGCATTTTATTCGATGATTTTTTTATGTTTTCAATCAAATAGGCACCAAAGTAGAAAGCTTAAAAGCATATTGAACTAATTTCTTGAAAATATCAACCAACCTGTGCCTGTGCAAGCTTAGATCTGTTTTCTGCATCATATGCCTTAAGCGTCCGAAATATGATTCAGAACGGTATTTGTCGAAGTGCTGCTCTACATGGCCCATTGAAGCAAAATGATGATAATTTGAATGGGCCATTTCTGAAGAATACGATTGGTGCGATAATATTTCCCAGTAAAAGGTTTTTATGGTGTCTGTGTGATTTTAGCCACCAAAAGACCAGCCATTTTGGAGATGCTTTATGCTTCGACCGCAGAGCACACCAGAATACGCGAGGGCGCGAGAGCTCGCGCTGCGTGATTACGTTGGGCGATGTAGGGTTGGAGCAAACCGCAAAGCGGGCGAAATATGAGCGGCAGGGCTGCGTCGCATAGGCACGGTATGTATAAAAGGGAAGACAACGCATTGCAAGCGAAATAGGAGGATCATATTCACCCTCCACACAGTGTCCTTCACGGCTTTTGCAGGGTGCGCCGATGCATTGTCATTCTGTAATATCACCTTACCTTGTATTCGGGCTCATTTGTTATCAATGGAAAGTTTTAATTTATCATTCGTTGTCGGTAACGGTCTGTATTCAACGTTTCACCAAGTTTTGCTAGCTCATAGTGCACCATACTTCAAGACCCATCACACGAAAAGTATCCCCACCTATCAATTTCTCATCAGTGGGACGTTTATATGGTCGGTGTTCAGTCAAACCGGACTAAGTAACATAGTTATGATTTCGAGCAAATCGAACTCAAAGTTTATAGCTGTGTAGTTTTAGTAGCTTTCAATCATTTTCTCCAATTGGTTTTCTACAGCTCGACTCTTAATATAATTACAAGGTCTTGTAATTATAATATTACAAAAAAAACTTTTTAAAGTCAATCAAGAGGGTTTACGACTGGCTATGTGTACTTGGTCCACTCTGATTGAACAATTTGACGATTATATCATATAATTTATTCAATACGCATTCGAAATGCACTTTAAACAGTAGAATTTACTTTAAGACTGTACAATTCGTAGTTGCTCTCCATGATTGACCAGAACCAGCGAAATTGCACAAAGAACACACTGAATGACGCTTGGGAGTAGCAAACCATTCTCATTGTGCAAGTTTCAGTGATTCGAACTTTAAATAGTCAATAACGACGCCGGCCACGTCCTTACAGTCACCAGAGGTAGGGAAGGAATGTTAGTATGATATTCGCCGCCCGAAGGCCAGAAGGGTCGTCTCTATAGCGTGGTTCCCTAGCGTTTATCAAAGAAGTTGTTAGTGGGGAGAGGTAAGAATCATGATTCACTGAGGTAAGTGATGTGATTATGTAGACGCGAACTATCGACCACTCGCTTCGACCAGAATTCCGAGCATCTGATGTGTCACATCACGCGACAGAGGCTATCCTTAGGTAACTTGAAAAAAACCCTTAAATTAATTGAACCGGCCCCACATTCTATTATTTATCGCACGCATCTTTTATCGAAATACAATCGTAACGGCGGACAGATAACTATGGAACTATGGGAAACCTAAGAAGGTAACCAGGAGAACTCTAAAACCAATCGGGCCTGTCATATGTTCCGTTATTCAACGTCGCCCCAATCGCGACGACGGAGAGTTATATTTGGGAAACCTGAAAAGGTAACCGAAAGATCTTCTCTAAAATCAACAGATTGAACTCATCGCGACAGAGAGTTATTTCTAGAAAACCTGAATAGGTAGCCGAGAGAACTTCTTTAAAACCAATCGACCCGGTGATAGATTCCGTGATTAATCGCGAATACGCTTTACAGAACTGCAATCACGACTGCGGAGAGACATTTTGGGAAACCTGAGAAGATAACCGACAAACCCCTTCAAAACCAATCGAACCGACGATATATTCGGTTAATCAACGAGCATTCTCATTAACGAATTCCAATTGCGTCGGTGGGATTACAAACACCTCCGCTACAGACGCACAGAAAGCACCAAAAACTTTATATTCACAAAAAGTTCTGGAAACGCCTACACGTCTATGTGATATTCTGGCAAACAACACACTATAAATTGCTTGAAAACCAACATCCATATCTATCTTAATGTCGTAATCCACACACTCGTGCTGTCATTCCGACTACACACTAAATCTAGGATACCACAGTCTACACAAAACATCCAAATTATTTACGAGAACACATATACAGCCATTCCATGCCAAACCAATATAGTGGTTCTCAGATTTTCGTGAAAAGTTGTAGTTTTGTTCTTTATCGCAAAACATTGGACCCGTATTTTTTTATTTTTTCAGTAGGGTGACCATTTCTATTTTAGGGTTGTCCGAAAAATCAACTTTTTCCTCTTTTTTCCAAAAATGATTTTTCAAAAATTCATAACTTTTGAACTACAAAACCGATTCAGATGATCGGTATATAAAATTAAAACCAATCACCTTTTTTGAAAAAAATACTACACCTGCAGAAAATTCGAATTCTGTTCTCGTTATTTTTGACTGTATTCGTTTTTTATTGTTTTCATAGTCTCGCGACCAAGGGCACTACAGTAGAACCCCGATTATCCGCGGAATAGTCTGGCTAAGTCAAAATCGCGGATATTGCAATAAATGACTAAAAAGAGATGCAAACACAATACTTCAGCATGATAACTATGTTTCATCAATAAAGGAATCATTAAACTATCCATCTATAAGGTTGTGTACACCAGAAGTCATATAATGTGAAAGTCATGACCAAAACAAAAATGCAAAATCCTACACTTCACTGATAATTTCCGGGATTATCCATAGCATTACTATGGAACTCGCTTTCGCGGATAAACCGCATCGCGGATCATCCGCTCGCGGATAATCGAGGTTCCACTGTATATATTTTTATATTTTTTTTCTGAAAAGATGAGGATTTTTCACATAACATACGTCGAAACCAGAGAGGCGTTTTTTTCGTTTTTGAGCTATTATTTTTCAAAGTTAACCGATGGTCTAAAAAATCATTTTTCACTTTCCTTCCAAAAACGATTTTTTTCAAAAATTTATTACTTTTGAACTACTGGACCTGGGCTTTTTTTGAAAAAAATGACACATTTGCCAATTAATTGAATTCTATTTGAATACATCCAGTCTAGTCGCATAGAAAAATTGAACGAAGACTGAAAACATGTTAACTTTAAAACATCATAACTTAAAAACGAAAAATAACACATCTCTGATTTTTGGATATGTTTTGTAAAAAAACTCAGCTTTCTAGAAGAAATATAAAAAAATATAGCATCCTTGGTCCCGAAACCATGTAAACTTTCAAAATTTCACAAACACACAAACAAACAAAATTTCGAGTTGTTTGGTTCACTTGTTGCATATCTTCAGAGATTTATTTTGTTTTGGTTTGCGTCTCTGATATTTTCCTTTGGGAAACATTTCAGAAACGCTTAAATATACGCAATTTTCAACACATGTTCGTTTGTTTTATTCAGTATTTGTTTTACGGTGCTACCAGAATAGTATATACAAGGTAAGTGTTCAATCCAGTATTATTTATATTAATCATGTTATAATTTAGAATGCAGTACCACTTCCAGAGCATATTTCGGTGGCTGAAAATGAGTGGACACACAAATCGCCACCGGTTTGAACGACTCGTTGAACCAATGAAAGTGAATGTAAACATTGCTCGAGGTATTTGTGGAGACAGTTCAAATAGAATCCCGGTTAAGGAAAAGTGAGGAGCTTAATGCACTGAGACCATCAATGTGTCTTGGTTCAGAATGGCAGAAAGTAAGTGTTTCTTCTACGATCCATATAACTTCATAAGTAAATTTTATCATATTCTTTGAATTACTATCAGACGAATTTCCTACCTAAAAATTGCTTATTCCTGCTAGCGTACATTAGTACGTGTTACTTTTGTCAGAATCACAATGCAAAAAGAAATATTTTGTCATGAAAAGTGAGATTCATGCGTGACTACGGAATTCCATAGATTGCAGTTGTGAAAATACATGAAAAAGTTCATTTTCTTATAATTATATTTTTTGTAAAGCAAATTATTCCATGATGTCGTTTTTATGACACATCCATGAATGCATTACGCATACTAATCTTCATTCGTTGAGGGAATACCAGTTTTCTCCAATACATAACCATAGGACCCTACTATAGAAATCGAATCGAGGATTCGATACAATCACTATCACTATCACACCGAGTAAAATCTGGAATTATAGAAATCGAGGAATACAGCTCGACTCGTCGTGCTCCCTTGGCCGAGTGGTTAGCGTCATAACTAACATGCCGGGTGTTCGGGTTCGATTCCCGTTCTGGTCGGGGGAATTTTTCGTCAAAGAAATTTCCTCTGACTTGCACTGTGATCACGCGTATTCTAGAACTTGCCACTCAGAATGCATTCAAAGCGTGTTATTTGGCATAGAAATCTCAACTAAATACTAATAAAAATGACGCAAGTAATACTACGTTGAGACGGCGAAGTTCCTCTAGGAACATTAGTGCCATTGAAGAAGAAGAAGAAGCTCGACTCGTTACTCTGCTCGAATGTCAGTGGTGGAGCAGAAATATTTTAAAACGAGTTTGAAATGTTTCGCAAAGCACTATAGAAAGGATGCCAAATTTTTTTTGAGACATCTGCTATGAAAATTATAAATATCTATATTTCCATGAGTGTTGATATGGTTATGTTTTGGCGAAAACTGATATTCCCTCAACGAATGAAACTTAATAGGCATAATGCATAAATGGATGTGTAATAAAAACGACATCATGGAACAATTTGCTTCACAAAAAATACAATTATTGGAAAATGAAATTTTCATGTATTCTCACAACTGCAATCTATGGAATTCCGTAAGGAGTCACGCATGAAATTCACTTTTTTAGCAAAACAATTTTTTTTGCATGTAATTTTCTTTAAGCGTCGATTTCTTGTTGTAGCGGCGTCAATAGCTTTATTGTATTGGGCCACCATCTGTGGCCCTACATTCTCGCTTGTTGTGTGCTAGTGTTTCCTTTACCCTTCACACCATATCAATCCAAATCTTTAATTTATAAAGAACCATTATTGTTTTGCAAAACATTTCAGCTTTAGCATATGGTATAGAAAGCTTGGTATAGTATAGCAATAAAAAAGAAAATTTCTGACAAAAGCAACACGTAATAATGTACGCTAGCAAGAATAAGCAATTTTTAGGTAGGAAATTCGGTTGATAGTAATTCAAAGAATGATAAAATTTACTTATGAAGTTATATGTATCATAGAAGAAACGCTTACTTTCTGCCATTCTGAAGCAAGAGGCATTGATGGTCTCAGTGCATTAAGCTCCTCACTGAATTTCTCCCAATTTTCCTTAACCGGGATTCTATTTGAACTGCCTCCACAAAAACCTCGAGCAATGTTTACATTCGCTTTTATTGGTTCAACGAGTCGTTCAAACTGCTGGTGATTTATCTGTCTATTCATTTTCAGCCACTGAAGTATACGCTGGACGTAAGTTCTGCATTGTAAGTTGTAACATGATTAATATAAATAATGCTGGATTGTACACTTACCTTGAAAAGACTATTCTGGCAGCACCGTAAAACAAATATTGATCAAAACAAACGAACATGTGTTGAAAATTGCATATATCTAAGGGTTTCTGAAATGTTTCCCAAAGGGAAATATCAAGGACGCAAACCAAAACAAAATAATTCGCCGAAGATATGCAACAAGTGAACCAAACAACTCGAAAATTTCTGACACTTGCATCGATAGCTATCACTAGCTTGGTGCTATCGAATTGCTCGATTTCTATAATAGTAAAATAGAGCTAACGAGCAAAATTTCTATCGCCTCGATTTCTATAATAGGGCCCATATTAACACTTTTGGAAATATAGATATTTATAATTTTCATAGCAGATGTCTCAAAAAAAAGATTTGGCATTCTTTCTATAGCGCTTTGTGAAACATTTCAAACTCGTTTCTAAATATTTCAGCAGAGTAACGAATCGAGCTGTTTTCCTCGATTTCTATAATTCCAGATTTTGCTCGGTGTGATAGTGATTTTTCAAGTTGTTTGGTTTGCTTGTTGCATATCTTCACAGAATTATTTTGTTTTGGTTTGCGTCCCTGATATTTTCCTTTGAGAAACATTTCAGAAACGCCTAAATATATGCAATCGCAACTCATGAAATTCGAGCTCGGTACAAGGAAGGAAGGAAGGTATTGAATTAGAGAGACTTTAAACTCTGAGAGTTCATTCGTCTCTATGCTCGGTACAAGATTATCTCGATTTACAAAATACGAAATTTTGCTCGGTGTGATAGCGATAGTGATTGTATCGAATCATCGATTCGAATTATATAATAGTTCTCATCGTCTCGTTTTTTTTTCTCAAAGCAATCAATCTCCGTGTATAGTATTCATTATTATCTCCTTATGCCCCTCCTATTCATAATGAAAATATGTTACCCTACTAATCTCGAGCCGTCCGCGACTTACCAACTTACCATAGAATAAGTGAAAATGTAAAAAAACAATGAAATTAAAATTTCAGTTCCTTTAAACTTTTGTACCTTAGTTTGTTATTTTTAGTAGTGAAAATTATATAAATAATGCTATTATATCTAATGAAACATTGATTGGAGTGAACGCAATCAACAATGCTACCAAAAATCGTAAAACGATGAGAAGAATACGTCTTTCACAATACATATATGATAGTGTCACATGTTTTATTTAATCTTATTCAAACAGTTAAAACAATTCGTGAATAAATAACATTTTCAATCCCTCTAATTTTTATATCTGCTTAACACTATTTATCCGCGTCTTGATCTTTACTGTTCTTCCCATGAATTCCAACTTCGTGTCGCTTCAGTGCACTTTTGTCTGTGAATATCCGGCCACAAAAGCATGCAAACGTCCGGCCGTAATGCAGCGCCAAGTGTCGACTCAGCCCAGAGGCATACTTAAACTGTTTGTCACACATATTGCACTTGTGGATAGTAATCACCGGATTCTCCGTGTGTTGAATGTTTATGTGATTTCGCAGCTGATCCTTTTGATTGAAACGCTTAGAGCAGTGTTCACAGGAATATGGTTTTTCCTGAAAAAAAATGATACACAGATAGATATCGATTCAGTCATCTAGAAGAACTTACGTCCAAGTGAACGAGCATATGCCGTTTCAGTATTTCCTTCTGAACGAAGGACTTCCCGCATTCGGCACAAATAAATGGCTTTTCTCCTGAAGAAAAAACATTATGAAAAATAATATAAATCGCCGAAAAGGCAGTTTGAGTTTACCCGTATGTATTCTGTAGTGTCTTTGCAGCGAACTTTTCGTTGGACACCACTTTTCACATCTGTCACATGTATGTCCTTTAGAAGTCGTCGGGTGGACCGTTTCCGTATGTTCTCGCAACTCTCTGTTGCTTTTGAAAACTGTTGGACAACGAGCACATTTCATTTTATTGCCCATTTTAGCACGCAATACTGCCAATGAATCATCCTTTTTCTTCGGTTCTGTGCTGAATTCCATGCATATGACCGATCCATCATTACCGCGCACCTCGACCTTTGTGAGTTCATTATCCTTTTCCACCTTCATGATGCAACTCCCGCCGATGTTGAATCCTGGCTGTCCGGCCAGCTCTGCCTTAACGGCATTTGTTACTGCCTCCAAATCTTCCTCCGATTCATCTGCCGAACCATACAAATCTTGCTCTTCACGATCCAGTTCATGCTCTAACACGAATGTTTCCGGGTCAGATACTTCTGTTATGAAATAACGATCCGTTCCAGCCGGAGTACCGCTTCTGTCACCGTTATCACCATCAGAGCCAGGATGTACTTCTTCATTCAGAACTGATATTGTGCTTCCTTCTTCAGCATCGTCAACTTCCATAAACACTTCCTCGTCAAGATACTTTTCTTCGTCCTGTTTTTCAATACTATTTTCATAATGACTGAGGAATTCCGTATCCTGATGTTCTGATGCTATTGATGTTATCTTCAAAATTACTGGTTCCCCATCCGCATTCAGGTGTTCATGCGTTAATTCCCGCAGTGACAAAGGATCATCTGGTTGGCATATTTCTACGTCCTCAGCCCGACTCATTTCCTCAGATCCATTTCCATTGATAGTAATAACAATTGGCTCACGTTCTGGATTGATTTTCTCACATCTTCTAGTGTTTATCATTTCATCCGTATTGGTGCAAGCATCCACCAATCTCTGTTGTTGCTTAGTCAAAAGTTCCTGTTTTACTTCTTCATAAATTGTACTTCTCTCAAGCTTCCTTACAGCTTCATATTCCAACTCCATGGTGGACACTCGATCGTCCCATTCTTTCCGCCTCGCCACATCGTTAGCCCCATCGATCGTCTTAATGTACACCAAACTCTGCTCGAACTCATCATCATCCTCATCCAAATCATCCAACAAATTACTCGATTTGCCGGCAGCTAGCAGCTTCACATGACGGCGATATCTGATATCATTGTTGCGAACTCTATTTCGAAAAATGTAAGTCTTCTCCAGCTGATATCGGCATTCGGTGCAAATGATTTTCGACAGGCTATCATTTTGGTGAACCTGCAAGCAACAAACACGTCAGATCAATTTTGTTCCAATCATCACACTTGAAGCAATGGATAAACCTCCAGAGAAACGCTGGCCATTATACGCAGAACCAGAGAATTTCCATCGTTTCTGCCGAAAATTTCCTCGAATGAATCGGATTCCTTCAAACACAGCCGGCATAATGTGTTTATAACATTATGCTGTGCCATATCTCTGCGGGAAACAAACGAAACAACTTCCAGTTGTTTCAAAACACAAAACATAAAAGTATGATTTTGAGGCAAATGTTTACATTGACAACTTAACGAAGTACACACATAAGTTAGAATTATGTTTTTGGGGTAAAAATATTTCAAACAAATTTTTTCTAGCTGTGTTGCCAGATAAAACAGGGAGAAATGTGGATTATGACAATCTTCAAAATATGGGTAAAGTGCGATTCACATACAACATCCACGTCACGTTCACGTTCCGTCCCGTCACGTTGCGTCAATTATTCTTCCAAGTAGTTCTTATACAAACATTCACATACACCGGCAACGGCAACTTAGATTTGCTGTTGCTGGTGTATGTGAATGCTTCAATAGGAATTGCATGGAAGAATAATTGACGCAACGTGACGTGACGGAACGTGAACGTGACGTGGGTGTTGTATGTGAATCGCTTTTAAAATTTGTATAGTTTTAATAACCATCGATGAAAAATCATTTCGCGAACTTTGCAAAATAAAAGCTATCATTATGGTATATACAGTATAAGATTACATTCGTGGCTAGCTGCCAAACTACAAAAAAATATATAAAGAAGGGTGTGTCACGACTGTATTGTTGATGTAGGCCTACGAAATTATTTGAATCAATTTGCTTGTTCATCACTTCGAATATTATTTCAGAATTAAATTAAATAAATTGTTTCACGCAGTGTATTGCTTTCGGATGAATATTACCCCAGTGCACATCGCAAGTTCGTATTTTTTGCGCAATTTTGTTCGTAATAACCGCTTAAAAATATTTGCAAACGATGGAATCCATCTTAGAAATAGAAATACGCATCGATGGAGTGCATCGTTTGCAAATATTTTTAAGCGGTTATTACGAAGAAAATCGCATCTTTGCGTTATAATCTGAGTTATAAGCATTCGAAATCCTCCATAATTTCGTTACATGCTTATTTTTCAGATTTTCATTTTTCATCCTACCTATATCTACTTTTCGTTAAAAGGGAAGAAATTGGTACCCAATAATACTTCAATTGCTAAAGCTTCATGATCATTCTAGTATTGCTTCATTGTTTCACCTCAAAATGAGATTTTTTTTCTTAAATATTTAGATTTTCTTTTCCAATTCGTTAATATGTAAGATTCAATGACAGTTTGTTCATGGATCAGCTAATTCAATAATTGTTTGAATATTTTCGACTTAGTTCTCTGGTCAGAAAGATTCGATTCCGCGCTTTACTTAAGGGGCAACAATTTTTAGTTCTCAAGGCCTTGGACCGAAAGAAAACAATTCATGGTGCATTCGATAACGACTGGTGATATCCATTTGGCATCAGAAGATGCCATAACGATTGCCCGATTGGTGCGCAATCACCTGGAAAAACCCACGCAAAACTAACTTAAAACAAATTTAGACTAAACATTAACCTAATCTAAAAACTAGCTCAAACCAAAAATAAAAACAACCAAAAACTGCTTCAAAAAAACGATGGTACGCGGCTGTAAAATGTCCAATTAAACGTGTCGCATCCCGGGTATGCCCAATTAGCTAGATGTCGCAATTAAATGTAACTTAGGCCGAGGGCATAGTAAAGGCGATGCGGTGCAATTCGGAGCGATTAATCGCGTGCTATGACATACTGATCGCTTCAAATCGCGCGGTTTTTGATGTTTTATTCCACTCCATTCTACATGTAAACAACCCAGCACAAGAATGCCATATATGATAACATGTCTTCATTTTGTAAACAGTTGAATTGTGAGATCGTTTTTATCTGTGTACATGGTATATGGAAACCCCTTAACGTAAAGTTTTCATTATATACATTATATAAATTAGAATAAAGTTATTTAATTCATCGAACAAAACGAAAATAATAATTTAACAACTCAATCTTTATTTTCGTTCGATGAGTTCGATTGTGAAGATATTTATGAAAATCGTCTGGTAACCCCCACTTGCATTCACACGCGGAAAAACACTCCACCTACAGTATCGCCGCATTGAAATCGCATCGCGTTTACTTGCGGTTTGCATTTGATTTCAACAGTCGTAAACAAAAGAGCTTTCCCGCCAACGATCCCGCACCCGCGCCCGCGTCGCATCGCATTCACTATGTCCTCGGCCTTCAATCCGCTTGTGTATCACTTTGAATATTATTTAATAATGCACCGAAGTTTTTTGAATAACTTTTTAGAAGAAACTTTTAGTGGTGATGAGAGAGTCGTCCTTTTTTTTCTGCGCGAGATTAATACGACGAGCACGAGAATAATGAGCACGTATCGAAAGCGTTATTTTTCTTCTTGATGATATAACTTTAACATTTATAGTGGCGGTTTTCCAGTTGATGCAACCATAGTATGCGAAAACGATTAACATTTCATTACTTTTTTTGTTGTTTGTTCCATCTGCACCATCAGCATTGGCGACTTTGAGCTTTATTTTTCGAATTTCGAAAGCGACAATGACAATAATGGATTTTAGGTGGAGTGAGCACACTTCAAAATAAAAATTACGAAATAAAATAAAATTTTCTGCATCGAATATTTTTTCGCAAATTATGAAAGGTTGTGAAAAATATTAAATGAAAAATGTGTTTGACATGATGATGACATGTTTCAAGTTTTCAAATGACATGAAGTAAGAATTTTAATTAGAAATTTGAACAATTTCAAAATGCCTTCGGGCTTGGAAATCTGATAGAGAATAACTAGCATCCCTAAAAGGATATCGTTACAAGATTTTTCTAATAAATAAAACATCAAAACAACCTTATGGTAACGATTTCAATATTCATTTAGTAACATTTTCCATTTAATTCTCCGTTAGATGCAACGTGACAGTTGCATTATTATCGCTACAATACTCTCTTTTTACAGCACAGCTAGGAGAGCATAGATTGCGTGTGCCAATGGACCAATCAGAATGCGGGATTTTCATTTGGATCATTTCCCAGTTGTTCCAATGATTAGTTCCAAAGGATGTAGAATTTTCTTTATTGCAATTTGAACGCAGGAATATTTCCTATCGATTGATGCAAATATCTCAGCGATCTATCGAGAAATAGCGGAGTTTAAATCGCAGTGTTTCCTCTCTCCTCTCTCATTGCATTGTAGAACGAACATCGTATTCGATTCGTGTATTATGTGTATGTAAGCATCTTTTGGATCTTCCATAATAAATTTCTGATGGAGAGAGTCGTCAAAAGCTGTGAGCGCGTTTCGTTTGTTTGGATCTGTCCTCAGTTTGCGATGGAGCTGCGCTGTAGGCGATTGTAGGCATGAAAGGTACGTTGTATCTAAACGTCCATATTCCAAAATTCTGTATACTTTCCCTTATCTGCTCTGGCACAATAATTTCCCGTATGTAAATATTTGTGCCGTTTGGAAACTAAAAAAGAAACTTGTATCGTCCAGCGCAAATGATTGAGAAAATCGACAAAGAACAATTTTGTACACATTATCCTGCGTTTATTCCTTTTTAGAATGGCTGACGTTCTTGCTGCATGCGTCTCCATTGTCATTACACACTTCGATACAGCAGGGTACCTCTTCTTCGAGGCTGTTGATAGTGTATGTGAAAAAAATTGCACTTCTGTTCCATTCTTGAATTTTGTGTATTGTTCACTCCCTTGGCTTGCTAGTTTAAGACTGCGATTTCTTACCGCGAATGGCTTATTTATACCAAATAAGTTCGAAACGGACAGAAAAGAACGTATTAGTTGCCCGTTATTGAAGTTACGGGTAGGTGAGTACACAAATCGGGCGAAAAAATATATGATAAAATATGAATGTTTCCAGTTTTCATTATTTTGAATCGTTGACAGAAAACGCGATTTTTTTTCGCGTAAAAAATAAACTCAGTGTAGTAATGTATTGGTATGCAAATCATCCAAATTCGTTCGCAGTGAAAATAGTTATTAACGTTAACATTTAAAAAAAAGTATTCTAATGAGACAGAACACAGTTTTTCGCGGAGCTTTAAAAACCCGCGTGCAACAATGTCAATTTCTTCTTCTTCTTTGTTTTTAAAAGGCTTTGAACTTTACAATTCATTCGTCTACAATGTAAACACAATAGCGTAATGGCAAAAGCTATTTCATTGAACTTCTTTATTTTGATGGAGATACCGATGCGACACCCAATAGAACCGATGCACAGATCACCAATCCAGCGTCATCAGAGGGGTGCTGCTTCCTCGCTGTTACTGACTCAACTTGCCAATACAAATATTTGACACTTTTTGAAAGACAAAATTTGGTACAAATACTACTTTGTTTATCAGTACTCGATCATCAACAGTGATAATCAATGTCAAACATCAAACGTGGAAAAAATTGACTGGAATATTAACGTATGTTAGCGTATGGTTCGAGGCACATGTTCAAAAACAAATAAAGCAAACAGGAAATAAATATTTAGTTATAGTGAACTGTATCTAATATGTTTGATAATGTTAATCATATTTTAACTGTCAAAAATGTGAGATATTTGGCATCATGGCCAAACAGTGTATCAGCACCTTAAGAGCACGCCAGCAGAGATTTTGGTACACTAGAATCGAGTAGTAACTCTCCATTCAACAGGCTCTCTAGCGAATAAGCAAAACATAAAACGTCAAATACTCTTCGAGTAGACAGCAGGCAGCATTTCTCGTCGTTGAATTCCACTGCAAGTAAATATAAATTTTCCCCGTATTGGTCTTTTAAACCTCCGCGAATACCGTAGTTTGCCGCATGCAATGTCTATTTCGGCCAATATTAGCGTCGAGGCTCCCATCGAAAACCAAATTCAGGAAATTGCGTACGATGGAACGGAAATATATCAACTGTAAGTTCTGGTTCACAGTTTCATGTTTGTTTTTCCTCTACAGACAATTCTTCCGCAGGCCACCAACATTGTCTGAACATTTGGCGAAGTGCGCCGCCAAGATAGATTTCAGTAAAACAGCTAACGATATCGATTTAGTGCAGCAAACCATCAAGAAGGAGGACGAAAAGAAAGATGATGAATCCAAGGATCCAGCCGCTCACTTCCAGTCTAGTTTGTGGCCATGGGATTCGGTGCGAAACAAGCTGAAAGAAACATACACCGAGGTGTGCGTTCTGTCCGATGTGCTGTCGATTGCCAAAGAGAAAAGATTTATGGTGCTGGATCCTATCCCACAGGAACCACCGGAAGTGAAGCCGATGGTGCAGGTTTACGCGAGGAAGAAAGCTCTCGCAAGCGCAGCGAATATTTTATTGACCGGCGCAGAGCGGTTGAAAACGGCACACACTGATCAGGGTGGGAACCGAAGCACACCTGATTTTCATATTGAACTTTTGAGGCTGAGGCGAAATTGGAGACTGAAGAAGGTTTCCAATACGATTATCGGTGACTTGAGTTATCGCACCGCTGGGTCGAAATTCATGCATCCCGGTATGTTTGAAGTTACGAAAGCAGAGGACGATGAGACCAGTGAAGAGGGCAGCAGTATTGCCGGAGGAACGGTTGGTTTGGTGGCAGGCTCTGCACCAGGTCCTAAGATCAATTCTGCGTTGCGAGTGAATGTTCCGACCGAACTTCAAGGTGTAGCGTTTATTAAAGTAATAACGCAAAAGGATCAAGAGGATTTGTGTTCGGCAACTGTTAACATGATGGGATCAACCCAACTTTGTCCTCAGGCAGGAGCATGGCAGCAAACGTTGGAGTTTGCCCAAAATGTATTGTTCTGTAAGGAACTGTTCAATCAGTTGGCAAGAGAAGCAGTTCAGCTTCAGGCTCCGATTCCACATGTAGTTGTTGGCAATCAAATTAGAGCAACACTGCTGCCCGGCATTCAGCTGATTATATCGCTTTGTCATTCAACTTCATCCGATTCCAACAACAGCTCGGAGCCGATTAAGGATCACGACCATGTATTGGAACATTCGCTTCATCAATTGCTCAGAGAGTTTCACCATAAAAATACACACCACCCCTTCCCTCATCCAGCTAGTGCTCCACTTGGACCAAGCAAGAAACGCATGATGGCGGGTCCTTCTGCATTCGATCGTTACGAATTGCTTGAAATGACTAAATCTCAAACGCTGCTGGAACAGATCATAGCTCAAGCTCAGCACATCTTCACCAGACGCCGGGCTCAGTACGTGCTGGACACCCTTGCCAGAGATGTGAAGGATCCACAGATCACCTCCCATTGGAACGCTATGAACAGTCCAGCAATGTCCTGTGTGAAAATCAACATCACATCCCACGGATACGATGCCAATCTCCGGACCTCACTCGTCATCCACGTCAAGGAACGCTCCCTCAAATGTATTTGTCGAGATGGGCGCATAATGCACATGTCCTACGAGATGTGCGAGCTGCGCGATTTGATTCTGTGCCAGATAAGCCAGCACCAAATCATATGCCTGCAGAATCTGGCCAAGTGTATGGCGTGGCAAATACTGTCCAACAGCAGCCATTTGGGGATCGGAGCGGTCGAACCGCTGGGCAACGCCAGCTCGTGTGTGTTAGCCTCGCCCAATAGTGACCGCTTGATTGCGGTCCAGGTGCGGTGCGATCCCCAAATCGATGTGAAGGTTTACATCGCTCAGAGCCCCGGGAAGGATTTCTTCCCCGGTTCGCTGGTGCAGGGTCGACACTGGGAACATCTCGGAGGGCATTTCAAGGAGGTAGGTCGCATTTTTTTGACGTAGGACTCCGTCTTTCATTTCTATACTCGGGTGTATTTTCGATGTTTCGGATACGAGAGCTTTACATTGAGGAAACAAGATTTCGAGCGTTGATACCTCTTTGCCGACTGAACGAAATCACTTCAAGATAAAATGTCTATTCGTTACATGCTTGTTGATTATGGATCCAAGCTATTGAAGCTTCAAAATTTCTTCGAAAACAGCCTATTGAAATCACACAAATCTGTATATAAGCTAGTGCCCGCTCGGAAATCCACTTAGTTGCAACTGTGAAGTAGCTGGGGAATATTCTCGCGAAAGCGCTATGCTCTCCCTCTTCTAAACGCCTTTTTATTCTGGAGGGAACCTCTAGCGACAAATAAAGTATCACTGATAATTCGATACGTATTGCGTACAAATGGTGATATGGGCTATGGATTCGATAGCAGAGAATACAAAATTACAATTCCCGTTCTGGTCGGGGGAATTTTTCGTCAAAGAAATTTCCTCCGACTTGCACTGTGGTCACGCGTATTCTAGAGTTTGCCACTCAGAATGCATTCGAGGCGTGTTATTTGTCATGAAAATCTCAATTGTGTACTAATAAAACTGGCGCAAGTAATACTCTCAGGAACGTTAGTGCCATTCAAGAAAAAGAAGAAGGGTTAACATTCGGCGATGTTTAGTTTTGAGACACAAATAAAAAATCATAAAAAGAAACCAAGGCAAAAATTTGTTGCACTGCTCATTTTGGTTAACAATTTTGTTTGCCACATCTTAAGTCGATGCTTCTGCACGCAGTTTTTCCGGTCTCTTTCCACGTAACGAGACACCTGGATAGTACGTAGCAATGACAGATCATTCCGGCTCTTTCAATTTATCAACAAGGAATGATTTAAGCTTAATGTGCTCCGTCGCTGTCGTTTTCATAAGTCTTGTGTCGAATGGCGTCGGTCGATTGCTAATTCTTTAGTTTTCAAGTATTGTTTTCCAGTCGTTCAGTTACCATGTTTCACATTCCTATCTATGTATCATAAATAACTTTACGTTTCTCTGCCCTCAGGTACGCTTCGACAAGATGGAGGGCAAGAACTTCCACAACAAGATGGAATTCCTGATGGCGAGCCTCACGAGCCAATCCTAACCATTACTGGAGGAGCTTTTCCTCAGCGTGGTTGACACTGCCAGCGATGGAAGCAGCAGCAGCAATCGTCACAATCCGGATTTAGGACAGTTCTCACTCGACATTAGCGATCGGATCGATTGAAAGCAGTAGTTGAAGTTTGTATTAACATTCGCTAACCACGCGAATGCAGCAGCTGCAGTCGCAAGTGATATCGTAATCATTTCAGCGAGTATTTTATTGTGCTAGTGTGCGAATATTTGAATATCTTAATTAGTTTTACAAAATAAATATTTACACTGACTAAGAGAGCTTGCATTGAAACGATTGGGTCGAAAAATCCTTCACTAGCTATTGTATTTCTCGTCATATTCTAGTTCGTACAGCAATTGCTGAAACTTAAGCCGAGCTAATTGATTCTTTTTGCTTGATAATCGCCGTAGAATTGGCGCACAAGATAGGAGAAATCGTTCATCAGCATCCGCCCCATCATATTTATCTTGTGATTCTTGTGCAGGAGTTGGTAGCACCTTGCTTTCATCTTGCAATGCGGGATGACTTTGAATTTGTGCAACTGGTGGGGATGTTTGCGAGGAAACATTCGATTGTGTTGGGGTATCAGTTCCCTGTACGACTGTCGATACTTTCATTTCTGGAAACGACGAATCTTCAGAAAAATGTGGATCCATATTTACAATAGATTGTGGTTCTGGTTCAGGACAATTGTGTTCTCCTTCGGCATCTTCTGACATCAGTAAATCCATTTCGATCTCCTCTACATGTATCTCATCAACATCCGGCTCGGAATGTGCTTCTTGCTTGATAACTTCTTCTTGGATCAGTGGTTTTTCACATGTTTCAAATGTGTCCAACCTTTCCTCGTAAAGAATGCTCTCCGAATGATGCTGTTCTTGAGGAGTCTCGATTTCTTGGTCATCATATTCAATCGGATGATGAATATCCTGAATAACACCCTGTTCTGCCTCTTCTTCACCTTCATCCTCCTCTTCTGTTTCTTCAATACCGATTACAGCACCCTCCGGTATGGTATCGGGATCTTGAAGCTGTCAAATATTACATTTGTTTTCAATAGATGACACGAATACTACTTCTACAGTTCACATACCATCTGAAACACTTCCTTTCCGTCCTCGGTAACATATGAAACAGTTATAGGTTCTCGCGATCCATCGTACAATTCAATGTCTTCCTCAAGCTCGATGAACTCCGTTTCTTCGTCGTTTTCAAAATCCTCTAGGAATTCCACAGCTTTTGATTTTTTCATTCTTCAAAATAAATAGGATGTGAAATCAACAAAAAATCTTCCCATAAATCGACACTTACCTATTGCCTATATACGGAAGCAAAAATTCCAGCAGCCGATAGTGGATCCAAGTTTTTCGTTCTTCCTCATTTTTGTTGCGCACCACCTTCATGAAGGCATCCCTCAAACTTCGCCAACGTTTCTTGCACTCCTGCTCGGACAAATTCATCGCCACGGCAACTTCGGCCCAGGCTTCGTGCCGGGTGCTGAAGCGTTTGTAGTCCTTCAAGGTGGTGTTGTACAGGATCGGTCGCTTCTTGATTTCCTTCACGAACATTTCTTCGTTCACTTTAACAAACCGACGCTTGGCACCGTTATTGGTGTAGGAAGTTATCAACAGTGGAGGCGTAGCGCAATTATTTTCTTTCGATGTGTAATCTACGTAATGTAGTTCCTGTCGGCCAGATTTGATAATTTTGAACATTTTGGAACGATCGAATCGTTCGGGGGCAATGACCCTCGAAAATCCGGATAAAAACAAAACCGATTGTAAATATTTACACTGCTAGGAACGCAAATTTGGTTTCTATTTAAAATATTGCAGCAAATCTGCGGAGCCGCAAACAACTATCGAAGTGTTTCTTTTTACTTTTGCGATGTGGAAAATGCGTTCATGCACGTTTCATTGACAGATGGTGTTTGGTTGTCAAATTCATCCGTGGCATAAGATGTTTCTGGTTCAGTTGAACAATTTTAGTTTCATATTTAAATATTGACTATAATGAAAGACGTAGTCTTACTTCAAATCATTGAAGTATTAAAGTAAAAGTGTCAAAATAAAACGTCTCAAACTCAAACCTGGGGTTTAGAGGACTGATCTACAAAGTTAACTATAAATTGTATCACTACGATGACTCTACGACTAACTATGAATCTAATGACCATCCGCGATGACGAATGCACAGTGTAGACGTCTGGCGAAGATTTCTGAATTCCTGATTTTTCCTGAGGGAACTTTGTCGTCTTTTTTATTAGAACTTAGAAAAAAGCCTCTGATTTTTGGATGTTATGTGAAAAAAAACCTCAAAAAATATAGCCCTCTTTGTCTCTATAAAAAAGAACAATAAATACGAAAACAAAATCCAAAGTTTTGCAATTTTAATACTTGTTCAAACAATTTGTTGATTGGATTTAATAAGATATGTCGATAATTTGAATCGGTCCAGTAGTTCAAAAGTTATGTTTTTTTTTCGTTAATGTCATTTAGGAAAACATGATTTTTGGACCATTCTAAAATGGAGATTGGTACTTTAATGAAAAAATTAAAAAATATACGAGTCTAATATTTTGCAATAAAGAACAAAGCTACCAATTCTAACGAAAATCTGAAAACCACTATATTGGTTTCGCATGGAATGGCTGATATCTTTATCATAATAATCGATTATTTTATAGTAATGAAGCTATCCTCAAGCAATGAAAATTTTAAGAGATAATTCTCCTTCCATATCCATTTATTGTGTGTCTATTCCCTAACTGGACACGACGGTTCGAAATAGTCGCGTTTGGAACGGTCGTAAAAATAGTCGCGTCTACATTAAATGCTAGTTTTTCCGTGATAAACTGCGTGTTTCTTTCGTAACATCCGAAAACTGTCTCTGGCCAATAGGTTATGGGCACAGCGGAGCAGGTGAACAAAGTGCGCGGAACCGTTTTTTGAGTTGTTTGTTTTCGGTCGGATTTTCGTTTCGGTTCGTTTGTTACTGTCATGGCTACCGGCGAAAAAGCCCCAAGCTGAACGGGTCAAATTATGACAATTGGAGCTTCCGGATGAAGCTAATCCTTTTGAAGGAAGAAAATAGAAGTGTCATAAGTGAGGAGAAGCCTGAGGTGGTGACCCCGGAATGGACCAGCAAGAACAACCAAGCGATGGCAACGATTGGTTTGGCAGTGGACGATGGTCAGTTGATCCACATTCGGAAGGCCAAATCTGCGGCAAAGGCATGGGAAAACCTGGAGAAATTTCATGTCAAACGTACACTCACGACAAAAGTATCACTTCTGAGGCGGAAAATCTGTCGCCTCAGGCTCGAGAGAGGCGGAGATATGGAAGCACACATCGCTTGCATTACGGAACTTTTCGAGAAGTTGAATAATCTGCAGGACGATAAAATACTCGATGATCACTGGCTCGTTGCGATATTGCTCAGTAGCTTGCCTGATGAGTACGAAACACTCGTAACTGCGTTGGAGGTCCGTTCAGATGAAGATCTAACATCAAATCTAGTGAAAGGAAAGTTAATAGATGAGTGGCAAAAGAGAAAGAATCGCTATGATAACGATGAAGATTCCGAGGTGGCCTTGCGAGTCGGGCGGAGTGCCAACAGTGGAAAATGTTTTTTCTGTAAAAAGTCCGGGCACAAGAAAGTCGAGTGTGAAAAGTTCAAGGAATGGAAGAAGAATAAAGATACGACTCAGAACGAAGAAAAGATTCATAGTGCGGTGAATGTTCCAGAAGAAGACTGTCATTGGACATTCCTAACCGTGGGTCCTGAGCCATCAGAAAAACTGTGAATTTTAGACTCGGGTGCTACGTGCCACATAGTGAATCATCGTGACTTCTTTGACACTCTTGACGAACTGTTCGAGAAGTAGTGTAAGAAGTCGCGTAATTACAGTAGAAGAAGCTCTGTTTGTGCCGGAAATGAACACTAATCTTCTGTCCGTGAAAATGCTGGTGCACAAGGGTTTTGTGATAACTTTTGATAGAAAAGGAGCTGGAATAGCTCGCGGCGGAGATGTTGGTGTTCACGCATATCTGAAGCACAATCTTTTTGTTTTGCGAGTGAGAGGTGAATCTGCTTCATTAGTGCAGAAAGACAGTGACTACATACATGGTTGGCATCGCCGTTTGGGCCAAGGAAATTTGGACGCTGTTATGAAGATGTGTAATCTGGCGGATGGTTTCGAAATCGAAGGCTGTGAATGTAGTGATGACTGTGAAGTGTGCATACAAGGGAAAATGTACAGAAAAGCCTTCTCGAAGGCTTCCGGGTCCAAGTCGTCTGCCGTTATGGATTTGGTGCATACAGACCTCTGTGGGCCGATGCGAACGGCAACGCTTAGTGGTCGAAGATATTTCCTTACTATGATCGACGACATAAGCAGATATACTTTTGTTTATATTCTGCGGAGGAAGTCCGATACGCTGGAGAAGCTGGAAGAATTTGTTGAAATGGTGAGGACACAATTTGGGTGTAAGCCGAAGGTGCTCAGATCAGATCGAGGTGGCGAGTACATCGGCAAACAGGTACGAGCTTATCTTAAATCTAACGGTATCATTAGTCAGATTACTGCACCATATTCACCGCAGCAGAACGGGGTTGCCAAAAGAAAAAATCGATATCTCGTTGAAATGGCACGATGCATGCTAATTGATTCAGGACTGGATAATCGCTTTTGGGGGGAAGCAGTCGTTACAGCAAATTATATGCTAAACCGATTACCGTCTCATTTATCGCAGGGACACCCTATGAACGATGGTTTGGACAAAAACCCAATCTGAACGATATAAAGCCATTCGGCATTGATTGCTATGGTCATGTGCTCAAAGAATCCCGAAGTAAGCTAGACAAAAAGGCAGTGAAGCTGAAGTTTATGGGGTACAGTGAAGGAACTAAAGGGGGATTACGATTGGTAGATGCTAGAACCGGGAAGGTGACGATAAGTAGAGATGTCAGTGTTGCAGTATTGTACACACCTATGGAGCACAACCCTGCATAGCTGTTATTCGTGTCTTGCCTCTCCCTTATTTTCTTGCAACTTGCCTGATTGGAAGTTTCCGGTTGCATCATCATCAGAACGAATTAGAGTTTGAAAGAGTGGAGTACGCTGGTTAATAAATTGTTAATAAATAATATCGTTAGACTTTATCAAGTGCGTTTTATTCAAACTACATATAATATGGTGTCAGAAGCTAACGTGTGCTTCAAGTGAATTTCCGCGTCATTATAATCGAAATCGCGAAAAATCGTCGGTAGAAAACCGAAATTTAATCCGAGAAAAAAAAATCGTTCTAAAGTCGCGTCGTGTCGGCGGCCATTTCGTTTTTTTTTCGATCAGGATCGTGAGTGAATATTGTGATCCTCATCAAAATGGATCCAAACCAAATGAAAATGTTGCTGGACCAGCAAATGAAAATGTTCACAAAAATGATGGAAGGAATGCAAGCAATCCAGAATCGGGCTCAAACAGTACAGCTTCAGCAACCAAATGCGTCGAATGTGCAGGTTCCACAGCCGTCGCCTCTAGCAGTTGAGGGCGACATGCAGGAGAACATGGACTTTTTCGAGAAAAGTTGGAAAGATTACGCCAAGGCTATTGGTATGGATCGTTGGCCGCAGGAGGAAAATCCGCAAAAAGTAAGTTTCTTGCTGTCGGTCATAGGAGAGCCGTCAAGAAAAAAGTTTTTCAACTTCGAGTTAACAGCAGAAGAAAGTGATAATCCGGAAGCAACATTGGCTGCTATACGAGAGAAAGTCGTGGCTAAGAGAAATATTATAGTGGATCGTCTTGATTTTTTCTCTGCAACGCAGCTGGCTCGTGAATCAATCGACGATTTTGTCTCTCGTCTTAAGAACCTGTCAAAAATGGCTAAGCTCGGAGTGCTAGAAACGGAACTTATCGCATATAAGGTAGTCACGTCCAACAAGTGGTCAAGTATGTGAACCAAAATGTTGAACATTGCTGACATCACATTGACAAAAGCCATTGATATTTGTAGAGTTGAGGAGATTACCGCGAAGCGATCACAGGAACTTTCAGGATCCTATTCGGAAGTGGAAGTAAACAAAATAACTAAAGCTAAATTTCGATCTAAGAATCAATCGCAACGGTGTAAGTTTTGTGGAGATCGTCATGAGTTCTCTAAAGGCTCCTGTCCTGCTCTTGGTAAACGATTTCACAAATGCAACGGGAAAAATCACTTCGAAAAGGTATGCAAAGCTGTGGGAGATAGGATTGGTGTTATGAAAACAGTACATAGATATAATAAAATTCATTCGATGTAGCAACAAAATAATAATAATTAATAACAAGTGCTTCATCTGTTCAGGAGCTTTGAATTATTTGTTGATATGCTCTGAAAGATCGGAGCAAGGTGCTATACTATAGGTGGACCGCAATGTCAAAATTGCTGTTCGGCCATTGCTCGTGAAAAAACAAATTTGTTTACAAAACATATCATATCTTTTGGTGACAAATTCATTCGTCGGCAAAATAGCTGCTCGCGCTTTACTGTAGGTAGGTAATGTTCTGGATTTTTTCGTATAACAATTTCTCATAATTGCTTCTACTTTTTCAGATATCTACAATCAGCGGTCGAATTAAAAACAGTGCAGAAGGATGTTTTGAGTATGTTTTAGCTTCTAGCCGCGCAATCAATGCTTTTTTTCCAAGCAAGATGTACTTCTGTTTGGATCCTATCGGCGAGGAAAAAAGTACTTACGGCGACGGTGACAAGAAATAGCGCTGATTGCGAGATTACCAGATCCAGAAGATCCGGAAGGGCTGTTACAAGTAATTGGTTTTGCTAGAGCAAAAGGAGGTTGACAATGATTGCAACAGGTTCGTGTTTATTTTTCAAATTAGTGGACTTTTGTGTTGCTAATATATTACAGGTGAAATAAACTGTTGGAATCACGACTATCGATCACGCCAGAAGATCCGGAAAAAGTTGTTGAAAGTAATTGGCCACAGAAAAGTATCCATTTATGAAGTCTATCTCCATCTCGGGGGAAAGTGTGGTAAACAATGTCCGGGTTGTTTTTCGTTATGCGGACCTTGTTTCCGCATCCTTTTACTGCACAATAATACGGCATCTGAAGAAAATAAGATATTCACAATATAATTTTGGCATGATAGAGAACCGCGAGATGAACGATTATCTGTGGAGGAGTTGGACAACAGATTTCTTAGACTTATAGCACTTTAATCACACTCACAAGCTCTTCAAATCCTCACTGTCCCCCAAAACTATTGAATAATATGTAATATAAATACCTTATTGCAGCTCTAGTACACTATTTTTCACGAATATATATTTGCTTATTTCTTTCTTCAGTTGTTTTCCTCAGCGAGTTGATATGAAACCATAACGACACAACCAAACAAAAAGTAAACAATGCAGAAAGCTACGTCTCGCAACTCGTCTCACGTATTGTCATGAAAGTGTCAAGAACGAAACACCTATAGTTTAGCATCTTGGATCGGAGTAACCTAAAACTCTCTGTTATAGCGAATATGAATTTGAGGGTGTATAATGCTGCTAAATAAAAACGGAAACGTTAATGAGATTGCGAATCGGGAGTGTCAAACGAACGCATTCTCCTCTCTTCTGTATGACATACATGAGGTACAGCGAAAAAATCGAGAGGTACACGAGGACTTGACGATCTCTCGAGAATGAGTTGTGAAGTGAATTTGGAAGTCAGTCTCTGGATTATTGTTGTGACGAGCGGTTGATTTAAACGGCGTGGAGTGGTTACGACAATGGCGCAGTCGGTAGCAGCCTTCAGTGAAAATTAGTGCAATGAAAATAAAATGGAGCTCGGAAAGAAAGTGGATAGAATTCTTGATAGTGAGATAAACATTTTATTCGTCGGTCATGGTACCAATTGGCTATGCAGTGAATTTGAAATTGAGTGAAATTGAAATGACAAATAAAATAAAAGGATAAATTGAAATCGTGGGACGGAAATTTGTTTCGTCACCCATGAAAAGTGCATTGGTTGTCGGCCATGTTAGAAATCGTGGGACAATGGAAAAAAATAAAAGAAATCGTGGAACGGAAATCGTTTTTCGTTGGCCATGGAAGTCGTGGGATAGGATTACCTATTGGCCATGCATCTGAATGAAGAAAACGTCGGCCATGTTGAAAACGTGGGACATAATTTGATTGAAGTCGTGGGACGAATAAGATTTCGTTGGCCATGAAAGTCGTGGGATAGGTATGACCTATCGGCCATGCAAAATGTAATCGTGGGACGAAAATTAATTCGTCGGCCATGAAAGTCGTGGAATAGGTTTACCTATTGGCCATGCATCTAAATGAAGGAAATGTCGGCCATTTTGAAAACGTGGGACATGATTTAATTTAAGTCGTGGGACGAATAAGATTTCGTTGGCCATGCAAGTCGTGGGACGAATAAGTTTTCGTTGGCCATGAAAGTCGTGGGATAGGTAGGACCTATCGGCCATGCAAAAGGTAGTCGTGGGACGAAAATTAATTCGTCGGCCATGAAAGTCGTGGGATAGGTTCACCTATTGGCCATGTATGTAAATAAAGGAAATGTTGGCCATGTTGAAAATCGTGGGACATAATAAATGGAAGTCGTTGTCTTGAAAGTTCATTTAGAAAATCGATTGGATAATTTAGAGATGATGTAGTTTTGTCAGACTTGTTCAAGAGATTTCTTTAGTATACGCAGACGAAATCGGAGGATGGTTCTTTCAATGATACGGTTTCATTGGGAAGAAAAGTGGAGATAATGGGACAAAAAAATAGGACAACACTGAAAATCGAATTGTTCATATAAGCTAATAATAACGAAGTAGAATGAAGTAAATTGTAGATCAATCGATGAATAATTTAAAAAAAAATGTAAAAAAAATATGATCGTGTGGTATAATTATTGGTGTGGGGATAACAAAAAAAAAGCGGGTCAAGCAACAAACATAGTTTCGGTAGCGTTATGGTATGGTGATTATAAGTGAATGCATATTTACCACATGGGTGTTTAACAAAAAAAAATATTAAAAAAAAATGTTTTGTTAAACTATAAAGCGAAAGTGATTTCGTCGGTTATGTGCGGTTGTGTGCTGAATTGATCATGTATAATTATCTGAGTATGGAGCTTCAAGGAGGCACGATGTCAACGTTATTAGAATCGAAAGTCACCGGTAATAAAAAAAACCAATTATAATTCTTGAATAGTCGACGGTGGCAATTTCATGAAAAAAAATCGAAATTAAATTATATAGCGTGATATACACTTTACTTCTTCGAAGATCAAGACTTTTGCTTTTGAGAGCTTCTTAAAAGGCAGATTGTTTTAGATTTGATATTTCGAATTTATCATTTCTTCGGCGTTATGGGGACAAATTAAATTCAATTAGAAATTGGATTTGTGCTGTTTTGCGTATCCGTCTTGACAATAGCTGGAAATCCAAAGCTGGATGATGATAATAATTGAATGATATTTGGTTATCTAACAGTACATGTGATTTATTATTTCGATTATGTCATTTTCAAGCAATTCTGCCATGAAAACAGGACAAACAGAATGTTAAAGTAGATTATATATTTGTTTTATCACGAATTCGATCAAGTACTGGAAAAGTACATAATGATTGTAAATAGAAATATTTTCTTGATATAATCGAAAATATTACTTCTATTAAATTGATTATGCTGCGGTGCGAGAGAATCATGTTTTATATGATAAACATGTGGTTTTGTGAATCTATTTAATTAATTGGTTATTAACAGAATGGCCAAAACAGTTTTGAATAAATATAGAAAAAATTTGAATGTGTCGACAGTGAAATAATTGCCGTCAATTCCCATGAAAACATTCACATACACCAGCAACGTAACGACCCGTCAGCATACGTTCAACGAAAACGACCGGCAGGATTTGTAGGAAAGAATAATTGACGGAGACGGACGGTTTTTGTCTGGGCTTTGTGTCTCGGCTTTTGTTTTGATTTGGTTGTACAGTAATTTACATTTAAATCGACATTAAGCTAATTTAACCGATCTGTGATGCAACACGTTTAATTAGACATTTTTACCTCTAATTGGACATTTTTGTAAATATTGAATTCGGGGCCCAAATTATGGCCCCACATTGAAAGTCGCTAACAGTCGCGAATGGCCGATTACTGATCAAAATCGACTCCAATACGACACTAAGTGGTGCCTCAGCATATCGCATTATAAGTAACTTACTGTACTTTTTATGCCAACATATCGCTTAGCTCCAAATTTCGGAGTGAAAATCATTCGCGACTAGTTGAGAGAATTATTCTATTTATTATTATTGTTGAATAAGGGTCGGACTACGGGGTTTAAGCATTTAAATAATTGAATTCAATGATTCCCATTGAATTTTCCAAAATTCGAAACTGATTTTAGGCATGCTGATTTGAAAGAGTGCATTGCAATTCAAAATTGTTGTAGGTGGCGACACCATGAATAAAATTAATTGAATCATTCGTTTGGCATTTGACGTGACGGTGCTGGTGGAAGCATTGACTGCATGTGAACATTGACGGAACGTAGACGTTCTTCTCTGTAACGTGCTATGTGAATCGCACATAATGTGGGAGATAGGATTGGTGTTATGAAAACAGTACATAGATATAATAAAATTCATTCGATGTAGCAACAAAATAATAATAATTAATAACAAGTGCTTCATCTGTTCAGGAGCTTTGAATTATTTGTTGATATGCTCTGAGAGATCGGAGTAACCTAAAACTCTTTGTTATAGCGAATATGAATTTGAGGGTGTATAATGCTGCTAAATAAAAACGGAAACGTTAATGAGATTGCGAATCGGGAGTGTCAAACGAACGCACTCTCCTCTCTTCTGTATGACATACATGAGGTACAGCGAAAAAATCGAGAGGTACACGAGGACTTGACGATCTCTCGAGAATGAGTTGTGAAGTGAATTTGGAAGTCAGTCTCTGGATTATTGTTGTGACGAGCGGTTGATTTAAACGGCGTGGAGTGGTTACGACAAAAGCCACCAACAGATTCCAGAGCAGGAGGTCACGTAAAGTAAAGGAGGTGGAGGATGAAAGCACCGATTCGGATGGGAAAACATCATCTTGCAATGAAAATTCATCGGAGGAAAGTGATAGTGAGTATGAAATTGGAAATATTTTCGATAATTCATCGAAAGGAGGTGGTGTGATGGCTGAGTTAAAACTCAAATTCGCCAAGAAGTGGAAGTCAGTAGTTTGCGAAGTAGACACCGGAGCAAATACAAGCTTGATTGGCTATAACTGGTTAGTCAAACTCACAGGAGATGATAACCCGAAAATGATGCCATCAACCTACAGACTACAAAGTTTCGGTGGAAATCCCATAAAGGTGCTTGGAGAAGTCAAGATTCCTTGTCGTCGGCTGAAGCGTCGATACCGATTGGTCTTACAAGTCGTGGACGTAGACCAGCGGCCACTACTTTCGACAAAAGTATCTCGGGTAATAAGCTTCGTTAAATTCTGCAAATCGGTAACGTTCGGTAAATCTGAAGAAACAAAATCATCAAACATGTTAAAGATACACAGGATTGAAGCCGAGAGAATAATTGAGGAGCATAAAGGAATTTTTGCTGGTTACGGAAAATTCGTCGGTCAAGTATCATTGGAGGTCGACCCTTCTGTTCCACCTTCAATACAGTCTCCCCGTCGTGTTCCAATCGCCATGAGAAACAAGTTGAAGAAGGAGCTAGAATCGTTGGAGAAAGAGGGAATGATCGTGAAGGAATCTAGACATACCGAATGGGTGAGCAACATAGTGATAGTGCAACGAGGTGACCCGGAATCCGCTAGCATCAGAATTTGCCTTGATTCTATTCCTCTCAAAAAGGCGCTAAAGAGACCGAATCTTCAGTTCGCTACACTGGACGAAATTCTCCCGGAGCTGGGAAAGGCTAAGATTTTTTCCACGGTTGACGCAAAGAAAGGGTTCTGGCACGTAGAGCTCGATGAACCCAGCAGTAAACTTACAACTTTTTGGACTCCATTTGGTCGGTACCGTTGGACTAGACTGCCATTTGGTATATCCTCAGCTCCTGAGATCTTCCAGATTAAACTACAAGAAGTTATCCAGGGTCTCGAAGGCGTTGAGTGTCTGGCGGATGATCTGCTGTTGTTTGGGGCTGGTGAATCTTTGGAAGAAGCTCTCATCAATCACAACAGATGCTTGAAGAATCTTCTCATTCGTTTTGAAAAAAACAACGTGAAGCTGAATCAATCTAAACTAAAACTCTGTCAAACCTCGGTAAAGTTTTACGGACATGTGTTGTCAAGCAACGGTCTTAAACCAGATGAGTCAAAGATTTTTACAATCCAGAATTTTCCTACACCACTCAATCGAAAAGAAATGCATCGTTTTGTCGGAATGGTAAACTATTTGGGAAGATTTATTCCGAATCTTAGCTGTAACCTGACGAATCTCCGTAAGCTAATTTCGGATGAAGTACCATGGCAATGGACGAAGGTCGAGGAGGAAGAGTTCAATCGAGTGAAAGGCTTGTGAAAATTTCTTTCTGTCAAATAAAGAAATTTTACGCTTTTTCGCGTGAGTTCGTGTTTAAGACTAACTTTATTTTTCAAATATGTACAATATATATACAGACATTCTTAACCTAAAGATGAGGAATATCTCCTCTCTCTTTCATGAAACCGATACACATCGGTTCCATTATCTCCACGCGACGACCACGTGGTCGTCACCGTGGGCCTATCTTATTTTCGAGTTGGCCCTTTCCATCCTTCGCCCTAAAAATAAACCTGAATAAACATCATCTTATATTTTATTACACTTTACTGGTGTATCTAGCCGAGCGCGCAGCTAGGGATGGAAAGGGTAATAAATGCATCCTAAGCGATGCGTGCATTAAATTGTTTACCAGACGCAATCTAAATATTCGTCTGTTTTGAATTTATGACCAGCAATAATTTCGAGCTACAAGCGTTTTCTAGCCTGATCAAACACTTGAGCTCTTACATTTGTTAATTACCTTACATTGGTCCTATCTAAATATTGCGTTTCGTCCTAACTAAACGACTATTTCCCATTTGGGATTTAGGATAAGCAAATACTTGAGTTTGTCTTGCTCTTACATATTTTCCTTCGCTCAGCTGGGGTCTTGTTTTAAATGTATATTTTGTCTTACTTATTTCGTAGCCTATCTGTCCGCGACATTCCGGACCCCGTAAATATATCCCATAGATTTACAATTACAGACAACTATCGCGGTTTACAATCATAGAAGGATTTCTTGATGTTGATCCTTCTCGTAATCCATTTAGCCTTATCATTTCTAGAATAGAACGTGGAGGTTCGTTATTTTCATTATGTTGTCTGTTCCTTCTCGATTTTTCTTTATAAACATGAAAATTCCTATTATCATAATTACCGATATGATGCTTATTGCACCGCCGAATGTAAAGACATGCTTCCTTTGAATTAGATCATTTTCAGGGATGCTTATGTCCTCTATGTTCAAATTTTTATATGGATTTTCATTCGAGATTGTTTTGTTTAGTTTTACATCTGCGTCTAATTTTGCAATATTATATGGAAGCTTTTCTATTGATTTGAAGAATATTTTTGATTTTGTATCATTTCCTGATATTTGGGCGTATAAAACGTTATTCTCAGTTAGAATTTTACAGTCTGGGGATAACTCTACAATCGCAACCTTATAGGGTGGTGATATCACTGTATTATCGCAATGAATTATAATTGTCTTAGAATGGCTGGTTATATACACTATTGAATTAACTTTGCTTAGTTGTATCAACGTTGCGTATGGCTCCTGTAGTGTTTTTGTTATACACATGTTTTTTTGTAGATTTATGGAATAGCTATACAATCCATTGTTCTAATAAATTCTGGTTGATTTATTATATAATGACTATTATTAAATTTTACTAAATTTTCGTTTGGGTAGAAAAATTCTTCGTTATCGTTTATTGCTATAGTAGGGTGGTCTATCTGTACAATACTTCCATTCTCAGGAATCGAGATTACTCTTAAGAGTTCGAAATTGTTCTTAAAGATAATAACATTTTCCATTATTATGTGTATAGTTCCATTTTCATTCTTAAATTCATATTTGACTGCTAGCGGGTCCCCAAGGATAGTGTATCCTCTCGGCAACTGCCGTCTGATTTTCTCAGTTGTTTTTTGCATTTCATCGTTAGTTAAGGGGTGGGTTCTTAATGTTCTATATTTTTGAGTTATTCCTTCAATCAGTCGTGAAGCTAATATTGTTGTTTCAAAAAACTTTTCTGTAAATTTATTATTTTTTTCTTCCGAGTACTTTTCCTTCAAGGCTGTCATTCCTAAATTAAGATTATAAATTCTCTTGCTTAATTCGTCTCCCATATTTTTGCTTTTCTCATTTAGGGTTCTCATCGTCTGTGAAATTTCATGAAGCTTCTGCTCTTCATGGATGCGTAAAGATTGTACTTCGTCTTCCACGTCATTACTTCCGAATAGTAAATCCTTCAGAAAACCAAGTATTCCTTTACTTCTTTTTAGTCGACGTAAAAGAGTTATTTCTTGTTTAGCGTTATTACATTGTCGTTCTATTGACATAGTTATTTCTGCTAAAGTTTTGTCTCTAGTTACGTTTCCCAAAAATGTTAAGGCTTCTGCTAAATTCGAATGAATTGAATCAAGCATGGATATATCGTCATTAGGTGCTATATTGGATACGATGTTCGTCCTCCAGATTCCACGCTTTACTAGGCAGGATCCTAAATGGTCGAACATCAATCCTCCTCCTTCGAGAGGCTTAATGCTCACGGCACTTGTTAAATTAACTAATGCCAAAACTGCTAAAGCAGTTACTAATTTGTTTTGTATTGAGCCAGTATATGGTCTCATTTTTCCTGTAACTTTCTGTTTTTGATCTTGTTTTGACTTGAAACTCGATGCAAGTTCTTTTACATGTTTGTCGTCAGCTGTTTTCCTTATTCCCCAGTTCGGAAACTTTTTTCGTTCTCCCACTTCCATCTTATTCTCTGGTGCAGCTTGTATTACACCAACAAAGTTGAGAGGCGATGAAAAAATATTATTTTCTGGCGAGCTCTTAGTGTGGTCTGTATCGTTTCGAATCACCTCTAATACTGCTAATTTCACAGCTGGTCTAATAAATTCCCCTTTTATTGTTTTTACGGTTGCGGATCTAACTTGTCCGTCCGTATTAACAACGGTTTTAATCACCTTGCCTTTATGCCATTTGCCTTTTTTCTCCTCATCGGCGAATACAACTATGTCGCCTTCCTTTATAGGTTTAACTTTCTCCAACCATTTGTTTCTTTTAGTTAATGTTGGAAGGTATTCCTTTACCCATCGATCCCAATATCCTTTGACAGTTAATTGCGCTCTTTTCCAGTGCTGCCGAGTGGCCTCCGCCCTTGAGACATCGTCGATAGAAGCTACCGCTTCGCCAGCGCATCCCAACAAAAAATGATTGGGAGTTAAAACTTCGTCATCTTCAATATCTAGTGGAATATGTGTTAATGGTCGATTGTTGATAAGAAATTCTATTTCGGTTAGAACCGTTCGGAGCTCATATTCTGGCATTGTTCCTTGCCCTTGCGGCAGCAAACTTTTTATTTCTTTTACCATTCTTTCCCACGCTCCGCCGAAATGTGGCGAAGCGGGAGGATTGAAGTGCCATTTAACTTCGTCATTCGATAATTTTCTAAGCATTCTTTCGAACTTGTTTTTCGCTCCAATGAAATTAGTTCCATTGTCGCTAAATAATTCTTGTACTTTACCTCTACGATATTGTAGATTTCGAAAGCATATAATGAAAGAGTCTGTGCTCATATCTTGTGCTAGTTCAAGATGCACTGCTCTAGTGGTCAGACAGGTGAATAGGCATCCCCAGCGTTTTTCTACTCGTCTGCCTATAGATACGCAATATGGCCCGAAATAGTCTGTTCCAGTAAACGTAAATGGTTTGCAATATGGCGTAACTCTACATGGTGGTAGGACTGACATTATTGGGGGAACAGGTTTCGCGGACATGTTTTTACAGTACTGACAGTTTCTTTTAACGGTTTTAACGGTTTTAATTGATCCAAAACTTTTGTCGTACGGCTGCTATCACCGTTTCGCTTTTTCTATGCCGATATTTCTCATGGTAATGGCGTAATATTAATGTGCTTACGTAGTGTTTGTAAGACAGTATGATAGGCGTTCTAGCTGAAGTAGGTAGACAGTTAGCATTTTCAATGCGGCCTCTTGATCTTATCAGTCCGTGTGCGCAGAGCTCAGGATTGAGCGTTCTTATCTCGCTTTTTTGGTGGATTTTCTCTCCCTTCTGTAGTAGTTCCATTTCGCTGGGATATGACTCCCATTGCGCCTTTTGAATTAAGATGCGTTCGGCATAATCCAAATCAACTTTCTCGATGGTTTTGTTGAATTTTATTTTTCTCACTTTTGATTTTAACCAATCAATATATTTGAATACAATGGCTAGTGATCGCTTTAGCCTTGTAAATTCCGAACACCAATTTATGTGAATATTATCAAGACCATTGATTTTTTTCGATTTGATAGGGTACATGGGTCTAATTTCTTCGGAAGTATCAATTTTTTCATCTTCCTTGGGCCAATTTTCCTCATTGGCATGTAAGAACTCGGGACCAGAGAACCAGATCGAGTTATATTTTGTATATTTCGTAGCTTCATCAGCTGGATTATTTTTGCTATTTACCCATTTCCATTGGTTTACATATGTTGTTTCTAAGATTTCTCCAATTCTTAAGGCAACAAACTGCTTATATTTGCGTGGTTCTGAGCGAATCCACGCTAATACTGTTCTTGAATCTGTCCAAAAAACTACTCTTTTTATTGATATGCGCAGTTGATCTTTCACCGTCTTTACCAACCTAGTCCCTAATACCGCGGCTTGTAATTCAAGCCGTGGTACAGAAATAATTTTAGTTGGTGCCACCCTTGCCTTCGCGGCTACGATATTGATGTCAGTGCATGATTCATATATATTTTTAAGGTACACTACAGATGCGAAGGCATTCTCTGATGCATCTACGAATACATGTAGCTCTCGTTCCTTAGGGTAAGAAAATTTACTATATGAGCGTGGTATTTTGGTCGATTTAGCTTCTTCGAGTCTTTGATGCCATTTTTCCCACTTAGCCTTCATGGTTGAGTTAATTGGTTCATCCCATGTAATTCCACTTTTCCAAAGCTCTTGCATTAAGATTCTAGATTGAATTGTTATATGCGAAAGTAATCCTAGCGGGTCATAAACACTCATGCTTTGTGAGAGCAATCGTCGTTTAGTAAATTCTTGAGTAATAGGGATTTCTACTTTGTAGCTTATACAATCTTCTTTTGTATCCCAGTATATTCCAAGTACTTTCTCGTATGATTCCTCGCGTTTTTCGAACAACACTTTTTTAATTTCAGTCCTATTTTCCATCGGAATTTTTTCTAGCAGCTTCTCGCTATTGGATGTAAAGTTCCTAATGTTAAAGTGGCCATGTTTATGTATCGCAATAACCTCGTTTACGATTTTTGACGCGTCTTTTAAGTCATTGAAACTATCTAGGTAGTCATCCACGTAATGGTTGTTTTGTATAGCTTCTACCGCTTGTGGGTGAGCCTCTCTAAATTTCTCTGCGTTTGAATTCTTCACGAATTGTGCACAAGCTGGTGAGCAAGTAGCTCCAAACGTCATTACTTGCATCACGTATACTTCGGGATCTGTATCAAAATTCTCCCTAAATAAGAACCTTTGAGCATTTTGATCCTCTTTTCTTATTTTTACTTGATGGAACATTTCTTGAATGTCCCCAGCAATTGCAAATTTTCCCTCTCTAAACCGTATTAAAACTCCTTGCAGCGACGTTGTCGCGTCTGGGCCTGATAATAGCTTTGTGTTTAGAGATTCTCCTTTAACCTTTGCAGCAGCATCAAATCGTGGTTTTATAGGGAATTTATTTGGGTTTACCACTGTAAAGTGTGGTAGATAGAAGTTTTTAGGATCGTGTTTCTGTTGCTCTTTAGAAGTGAGTTTTCTTGCGTATCCCTTGATTACATACTCTTTAATTTTGTCCACATACCATTTTTTCAAGGCTGGATTTTTACTCATCCTTGATTCCTGACCATGAAGTCTGTTCAAGGCTGATTGATAGCTATTTGGGAACTGTACATTATCATGTTTCCACAACAGTCCGATTTCATACCTTCCTTCTTGATAAGTCAGAGTTTTATTCATGATGTCAATCGCTCTTTTCTCATCGTTAGACATCAATGCCCTCACAGGTGCTTTTGCTCCAAAGTCTTCTAAACTGAAGTAACCTTCCATCAGTCTGTTGAATAGATCTGATGAGTCAATTTCGTCATTGGTGAGTACATGCTCTTTTTCTGTTTTACATTCATTTGTCTGTCCAAATAGCACCCATCCGAGCTTAGTTCTCTGAGCAACTGGTTCATTAAACCTACCCGATCTCGCCTCACTACCGCTTATCAAATATGCGTGTGGGAGACCCAACAATATTTCTGGTTTGGCGTTATTATATCCTTTTAAGGCTAAACCTTTTAAATGGTCATATTTTTGTTGCAATTCATCAACACACATTGATTGAGACGGAAGCGATAAATCTGATACGGTTCTCAGATTTTTCAAATAGAAATGTTGATCATTGCTCCCGCATATACCTACAGTAACTTCTTCACTGTCTAATTCTTGTTGAGTTTCGCCATTAGTCCAAATCAATGTCAATGGATTATTCCGACCCTTCATTCTTAGTTTGGTTTTAATGTTATCGTGAATTAAGCTCACAGACGACCCTGGATCAATAAACGCGAAAGTTTGAATCTTCTTACTTCCGTTGTCTAGCGTAACCGGAATAATTTGATACAAAACTTTCTTCTCCTTATTCATTGACGAACTCCTGAGGAACACTTTCCTTGTCTTTTTCGCTACTTCTGTGCAATAGAGGATGGTGTTTGAATTTACATCCATCAACTCCACAAGGCTTTGCTATCCTACAGTTCTTTGCCATATGGTTCGTGAAATTACAGCAGGCTAAACATAGTTTATGTTTATAGATGAAATCATATCTCTGAGGAACATTCATTTTTTCAAATTCTGGACATGCTGATGTTTTGTGATCACGTTTGCATAAGAAACACTTAAGCGGACGCTTGTGTTTGGAATTCGTTTGCCTTGTAACAAGGGTGTTTAGACGATCAACTCTAGTATTTCGCTCGTTTTTTTCCGAGAGTAGCATTGTAGGTAATTCTTCATGCGGTTTCAACCAGTCATTAAAATCTTCTAATGTTGGTATGAATGGGTCTATATCTACTCTATCTCTCTTTGAATCTGACACGAATTTTATCCATTGAAAATGTAGGGGTTTTGGGAGTTTTGCAACCAAGTCACGAATCAATCTTGGATCATTTAGATATTCATCATGTTTTAACATTTTAACGTTTGTTACGAAGCAGTCGATCGACGTGACAAAATCAATGACTGTTTGTGGTGACTCAAAACGAGGGTTCTTGACATTTATCGCATCTTTCAACAAATTTGAGTATATTGTTTCTGGGTTACCAAAACGCAACTCTAATTTCTCCATTATTTTGGGAACGTTTGATTTATCTATTAGGAGCGCACTTACTAACCTCAGTGCATCTCCTTTTAGATGCTTTTGAAGGCGATTTATATTTTCTAATTCAGAAAATTTTCCTTGAAGGGTGGTTTCCTCAAAAGTTATTTTAAATCTAGGCCACACTCTGTGTGAGCCGTCAAATATTGGAAGATCTGAAAGAGATTGTCTTACCATTAATCTAGATAGATCGAGATCTTCTTCTTTGTTTTCCGTTTTAATGTTTTGGAAAGATTCTACCAGAGTTTGTATCGATTCTCTATGAATTCTCATAAGATCCTCTAGTGAAGTTGCAGACTTTGATTGGAGCCTAAGCAACTCACTTTCTATGCGTTTACATTTGATACATAACCATCTTTCATTTTTGGCAGGTTTTTGTTTTAGACCTGCGCATGTCAAATGAAACCATCGGTCGCATTCGTCACACGCTACTAGGTCATCCCTAGAGTCGGGTTCATTGCACAATCGGCAATTTCCATTCTTATTATTAGTGAATTGTACAGACATTTTCCTTACTTATTTATATGTGTGAATTTTATACCTGTTTCCGGTGAAGTCGTCTTGTACTAAGTCACCCTGGTTTCGCTCCTACTGCGATGGTTTTCTACTGCTGCTGCTACTGCTGATGCTGTTACTGGCGCCCACGGCTACTGGTTTTCGGCTCTGCTGGTGTCCGTGCCTGGTTCGACCGCTCGTCACACCCCAGGTCTTTGTTCCACGGCTGCCTCACTGCGGCAGCTGGTTCCTCCTATTGTTGCTTCAGCTCCTGGAATCTACTCGCTCTGCTGCTGTTACTAGTGCTGCTGCTATTACTTCTCTTTTTTTTTTTAAACACTGTTCGGGTTCTTAACCTGGCCGTTCCAGGTGACAATCTTGCCTTCAAACTACCGGCAATCACTGCCTTGATAGAGCTTGCCAAGGTTCACTTTTTCAGCTCCTGGCAATCACTGCCAATCACTGTCCAAAAATTGTTTTTATTAAAGGCAATCTCTGCCAATCACATGAACGTCCGATTTTCCACTTGTCAGAAATACTTCACAAATGGTAATCGCTGCCAAGAATCACTTTTGTTCGGAAAACTTGTTAACAAATGGCAATCGCTGCCAAGAATCACTTTTGTCCGGAAAATTTGTTAACAAATGGCAATCGCTGCCAAGAATTACTTTTGTTCACATGTCGATTTTTTTTTTTAAATTACTTGGCAATCACTGCCTATTTAGCTTTTGTATGAGTCAGGAATCCGCACTGAAACTTTGGTGTTCCTCTCTGGAGCCACCATGAAAATTTCTTTCTGTCAAATAAAGAAATTTTACGCTTTTTCGCGTGAGTTCGTGTTTAAGACTAACTTTATTTTTCAAATATGTACAATATATATACAGACATTCTTAACCTAAAGATGAGGAATATCTCCTCTCTCTTTCATGAAACCGATACACATCGGTTCCATTATCTCCACGCGACGACCACGTGGTCGTCACCGTGGGCCTATCTTATTTTCGAGTTGGCCCTTTCCATCCTTCGCCCTAAAAATAAACCTGAATAAACATCATCTTATATTTTATTACACTTTGCTGGTGTATCTAGCCGAGCGCGCAGCTAGGGATGGAAAGGGTAATAAATGCATCCTAAGCGATGCGTGCATTAAATTGTTTACCAGACGCAATCTAAATATTCGTCTGTTTTGAATTTATGACCAGCAATAATTTCGAGCTACAAGCGTTTTCTAGCCTGATCAAACACTTGAGCTCTTACATTTGTTAATTACCTTACATTGGTCCTATCTAAATATTGCGTTTCGTCCTAACTAAACGACTATTTCCCATTTGGGATTTAGGATAAGCAAATACTTGAGTTTGTCTTGCTCTTACATATTTTCCTTCGCTCAGCTGGGGTCTTGTTTTAAATGTATATTTTGTCTTACTTATTTCGTAGCCTATCTGTCCGCGACAGCTTGGTTGCTGACGTTAGAACTCTACAGTACTACAATCCTGCGAAGCCGTTAATAATTGAATGCGATGCAAGTTGCTTTGGGCTAGGAGTTGCAGTCTATCAGGATGAAGGAATAATTGGATATGCATCAAGAACGTTAACTACCACTGAACGAAATTACGCGCAGATCGAAAAAGAATTGTTGGCGATACTATTTGCGTGTATTCGTTTCGACCAGCTCGTGGTTGGAAATCCGAAAACAATTGTGAAAACCGATCACAAGCCTTTGATCAGCATCTTCCGGAAACCCTTACTGTCTGCCCCAAGAAGATTACAACATATGCTGCTCAATCTTCAACGTTAAAACCTGGTGATACAGTTCGTGACTGGAAAGGAAAACGTCGTGGCCGATGCGCTTCTCGGGCACCATTCGATGACGAAGCAGTAAAGGATGAGTATAAAAAGCTGCACATTTACAAAGTGTTTGAAGATATCGAGTATTTAGAACTTACAAAATTTCCTAATATATCGGATAGTTGCCTAAGCGAAATAATGAGCGAAACCATGAAGGATAATTCCATGCAGAAACTTATCACTTTTGTTCAACAGGGTTGGCCTAGATCAGTTGATCGAGTACCACACGAGATCCGTGTATTCTACGGTTATCGGGATGAGTTATCCGTTCAGGGTGGCATTATTTTTCGACAAGATCGGATCCTCGTTCCGTATGCATTACGTCGTAAAATGATTGAGAAATGTCACGTTAGCCACAATGGGTGTGAAGCTACTTTCAAACTGGCTAGAGCAAATCTGTGCTGGCCAGGCATGAGCAACCAAATCAAGAACATCGTTAAGAACTGCCCAGTCTGCACAAAATTTGCGTCGTCACAACCAAATCCACCTATGATGAGTCATCAAATTCCCATCTATCCGTTCCAGTTGATTTCGATGGATGTCTTCTTTTGCGAGTTTCGTGGTCGTAAACAAAAGTTCCTGATCACTGTCGACCACTATTCAGATTCTTTTGAGGTAGATGTCCTAAGAGATTTGACGCCGGAGTCGGTTATTGTAGCATGCAGTAGAAATTTTGCTCGACATGGAAAGCCACAAACTATGTTGACGGATAATGGGACAAACTTCGTTAACCAGAAAATGAAAAAGTTCGCGCTAGAATGGGACATTGAACACATCACTTCAACTCATCACCACCAGCAGGGAAACGGCAAATCAGAGGCGGCCGTAAGGATTGCAAAGCGTTTACTGAAAAATTCAGAGGACCGGAACCGACTTCTGGTATGCACTATTACATTGGAGAAATACTCCAAATAAGATTGGCTCTAGTCCAGCTGCTCGTTTGTTTTCTCGTTCTACACGTTGTGGAATTCCAACATCCGGGGCCAATCTCATGCCAAAAGTTGTAGAGCATGTTCCTCAATCAATCGAAAAAAACAGAAGGAGAACTAAATTAAGCTACGACAGGAAATCGAGAAATCTACCTGAGCTGCAAACCGGATCAGCAGTATATGTGCAGATGAATCCGGATATTTCCAAACAGTGGACGCCTGGTACTGTTACAAATCGCCTCAGCGATCGATCCTACACAGTGGATGTGAACGGAAGCAACTATCGTCGAAGTTTGAAACACTTGAAGCCACGTAAGGAACCCAGATCTGACTGCGAATCTTCGTTGGAGAATCTATCAACAAAAATCGTTCCTGTTTTGGTGCCATCAGAGGGAAGAAAAGAAGTAGAGATAAACAATGATCCAGTTGACAGTTCTCAATCAGTTCCCAATCAGAACTCGCCTGTTCAGGCAGTGGTGCCAGTTTCAGTTTTGCCGAATCTACATACCGCAGCGCCACGTTTGTGTCAATCACCGAAACCTAAAAATAATTCAGCTCTATTTAGGTGAAAATATTGGACGATATGGCAGAACGGCGAGGAAAGGAGACAGACAAGATAAGTACGTTCAAGCGTGAAGGTGAAAATTATTACGGTGATTAAACGCAGAGTTGGACCAGTAAATCGTGTTTCTTTCAAACAATTCCGAACCCTACAGCGATGACCCTGGTGATATGTTGGCTGACAATGAATGTTACTTGACGATGACGATGGTAATGACGATAATTTTTTCCAGGAACCGTTAGATGATCCATTAGAGCTGACGGTCCGTCGGTCACAAAGAGCAACTAAGAATGTTCTGCCATAGAGATATGCCTGTGTCGCAGGAAATTTAGAGGTGGAGCCTCGAAATTACGCAGAATCGCAAGCAAGTCTTCACAAACGCGAATGGTGGAATGCAATGTTAGAGGAGTTAGATTCAATTCATGCAAATGTTACCTGGGAGATCGTGCACTTGCCACCAGGGAAACGGGCACTTGGATATGCAAATGGGTATATAAGATGAAGCGAGATGCGGATGGAACAGTGGAGCGTTTCAAAGCACGACTTGTTGCCCAAGGTTTTAACCAGCGATATGGGTCTGAATATGATGAAATATTTGCACCGGTTGTACGTTTGACTACATTCCGGGCACTGTTTTCAGTTGCGGCAAAAAAAAAAGATGAAGGTGAAGCAGTATGACATAAAGTCAGCATTTCTGTACGGCAACCTTGAGGAGTTTTTGACGTAGGACTACGTCAAAACCATTTCTATACCGGGGTGTAAAATCAAAGTTTCGAATACGAAAGCGTTACGCCGGAGACCGAGATTTTGAGCGTTAATAGCTCCTAAGCAACTGAACGAAATAGTATGATAAACACTTCATTCGATAGATAAAATGTCTACGCGTTCTATACTTGTTACTTTCTGATCCAAAAACTTGTTTCAATAGTCTTAAAATTGATTTCAAAACAGGCTATTGAAATCACCAATCGGTATATAAGCGAGCGCCGCTCGGAAATCCACTCAGTTCTAATTGAACAGCGATTGGAGCATGTTGTCGCTGTTGTGGTGAAGCTCTTCGTTTATCATGAAAGCGCGAATGAACGGTGTCACCAAGAGCCTGTTTGTGCACCTTAGGCCAGAAGGGATCTATCAGGAGGAGAGTGATGCCACAAACGGTTCCCCGGGAAGACATCGCTACACACACACATACACGCGCGGAATTCTTTCCGTTTGGATGCCATTCAGCATCGAGAAAGATCCAGAAAATAATCTGCCAGTTCCTCTGGGAATTTAAAAATACATTCATGTGAAAGAGTTCATTTGAATGTTTTCTATCTATGTAACACTGTGACCAAATATGTTTCAATCAAGTGCTATTAACAGATGGTTATCGAGTTAGCATTAACAACTGGTGGGCTTCCAGTATCGAGGAAAATGTGGAAATATCTAATCGTTACTGAAAATAATCTGCCAGTTCCTCTGGGAATTTAAAATTACGTTCATGTGAAAGAGTTTATTTTAATGTTTTCTATCTATGTAACACTGTGACCAAATATGTTTCAATCAAGTGCTATTAACAGATGGTTATCGAGTTAGCATAAACCACTGGTGAGCTTCCAGTATCGAGGAAAATGTGGTAATATCTAATTGTTACTGAAAATAATCTGCCAGTTCCTCTGGGAATTTAAAATTTCATTCATGTGAAAGAGTTTATTTTAATGTTTTCTATCCATGTAACACTGTGACCAAATACATTTGGTTTTGTGATTTTTCGATCAATCGCAATTAACAGAATAGCTTCTGAAGATTATTCTTCCCCATCAGTAGAATATTTTCGTATCCAATATTGGATGCATAAAACCTTGTGCATCCAACGTAACACTCTCGTTTTCGAAGTCCCCAATATTCATTCATTCAGAATGAATTCAGATTCAACTTCAAACAAATGATCTCTAAATCAACGATAGTCCTACGTCACCCTTGCGGTTATACCATAGATATAACCCACTTCCTGTTTTCATCCGGCAACCTCCCGGATTTGTTGTGGATGGAGCAGAAGGCATGGTGTGCCGTTTAAATAAGAGCTTATATGGGTTGAAGCAGGCGGCGCGATCGTGGAACAATCGGCTCCACGAATTTTTGGTCAAGGAAGGTTTTCAGAGGTGTGGTTCGGATCCATGCTTGTATAGGAAGCTGATTGGAGACAAGTTGTGTTTCGTTCTTGTTTACGTCGATGACTTAATCATTTCAAGTGGTGATCAAGCTGTTATTAATTCGTTGGAGGAAGCACTCAGGGAGAGTTTCTCTATCAGTAGTTTGGGTGCTGTGTGGCAGTATCTTGGTGTCGATGTTGAGCAGGATTCGGGAGGAGATTACTACATCAGTCAGCAGCGCTACATTGCCGATGTTGTTAAGACTGCTGGATTGGAGAGCGCGAAATGGTCAACGATTCCACTGGATACAGGGTATCTTAAACAGGATCAAGATACGGCTTTCCTGCCGGACAACCATGAATATCAACGGTCGACTGGAAAGTTGCTGTTCATTTCCGTTAACTCACGACCAGACATATCTGCATCGGTATCTATCCTTAGCCGTAGGACAAGTAAGCCCTCTCAGCGAGACTGGAGTGAGCTCAAAAGGGTGGTACGTTATCTCAAAGGAACCGCAAATCTGAAGCTTCGTCTGAGTAGCAAACTTGACGACTCGGGATTAGTTGGGTATGCAGATGCTGACTGGGCGGAGTGTCGTGACGGGCGAAAGTCGAATAGCGGTTTTGTGTTCAGTACAGCGGCGGAACGATTTCTTGGGCGTGCCGCAAACAGTCTTGCGTTTCACTTTCAACGGCTGAAGCAGAGTTCGTAGCTCTTTCTGATGCATCTCAGGAGGGACTATGGCTTAAGCGTTTGATGATTGATTTGGGAGAGAATTTGGAAACCATTCGGATGTATGACGATTACTAAAGTTGTCTACAAATGCTGGACTGCGATAAGTTCAACAACCGCACCAAGCATATTGATACAAAATTTTTTTTTTAATCCAAAATATATATTTTGATTAAGGCTCATATGGCGTCAGCCTAACGGGACCGGGAGTTCAATATTTTGACAATGTTTGCTTACAACTATGTTAGTAATATTTAACCGATTACTCGCGGTTGGCTCGAGGTTAGTATTACAAGTGTTCTCATAATTGGGATGTTGCAGTCTTCAGTGCTCTGTACGTGTGCCCGACATGGGATACTTCCTATTGGGATGCAGCTGACCGTTAATCAGCATTATACCAAATATTACTTCACCAAGGAGTTAAAAACTACAGGAGTAATGGAGTACCAGTACTGTCCCAGCGAAGAAATGCGAGCTGATCTTTTGACGAAGCCGCTCTCACGAATTAGTCTTGAAGGATTAAGGAAGCTGTGTGGGCTTGACGTACTCAACTGAAGAAACGATATGAGTTGAGGAGCAGTGTTGTTGTGTTTGGCAACACAGATCGTTTTGCCATGAATATGAAAACCATTAAATGATTTTGTTCAGTGCATAATATTCCTTTTGACACTTAGTAACCGCCACAAAATTGTTCACGTGTGTTTTTTATTTTTCTACATTAAATGCTAGTTTTTCCGTGATAAACAGCGTGTTTCTTTCGTAAAATCCGAAAACTGATCCGAAACTGGCCAATACTTTTGACAGATAAATATGTCATATGTGACAAATCATACTATCGTGTTTCGTGAAATTTAAATGAATGATAACAGCATGCAAAATTTAATTCTTAAAACGTTCAGCATCGTCGGGCTAATATAAATACATAATATCATTGTTCATACGGCTATTAGAGGCGAATGAACTGAAAAGTTTAAAACCTCTATAATTCATCACATTCGTTCATACGGCTACTACTTCTTGGGATTATCACGATTTACGTGAAGTGCAAATCAACCATTAGTTCCTGGAACGTAGTTTATAAACGAGGAGAAATAATAAGACGTATAACGACTTTCCGAAAGTTTGATGTAGACAATCGAACCTGGTTCTATACTACATGCATATGGATGACTTCGAAACCCTTGGAGAGTTCCTCACCAGATACGTCGAGTTGACATCAAAATAAAAATTAGGAATTAAGCTGTTTTCAATGGGATCTTCATCAGCTCTTGCTTCTTGGCGAAATTGCTATTGCGGAGCCGAGAATACGCAATATATGAATTATATGACTGTTACGAACCTTTGGTGTCGTGCGCTCCCATCTATAATTACCTTGCCCTAATGACGATCAAAGTTGTGTTGGTTTGTTTTATTTGTAGTATGTTTTGGTATGTTATATGGGTTATTGTTTAAATTCAGAAGTTGAAAAGGATCCTACGGAGGCTGAAAGTTCCTTTATGTAATGTCGATTGTAGTCAGTAATAGAAATAGTGTCTATAGTGAAATATATGTTGAAAGATTACGACAATATTGCGAGTGCGAGAAGCTTCAATAATAGTATACCACAGTTAGATCAGAATATTGCGATTCGCTAAGCCCAGGGCAATAGTCTTACTGCGGTCGGTCGGAAAGTAGAGCACGAGAAGGAAAGAAGAACACTAAACGTGAGTCTTATGAGATTAAGATAAAATGTAAATTTGTCATATATGTCTCCTCCGTAGGATTTTAAAAACACTTGAAATACAGTTTTTGCAAAATCGGAAATCGATTTATTCTTTCCTGCCACAACATTTTTTAAAATCGTTCATAAGGATGTCCGACCGAGAAACTGCAAACGTAAACCTAGACTTAGTAGGTAAGCGTTCGATAAAAAGCGTTGATAAAAAGACGGGTGTGTAATGTCGGTGACATAACCGGAGTGACGTAGGACTATACAAAGGGGACAACTTTTGCTAAATATATATTTTAAATATATTGTTTTATTTTCTTCTCCTACGTGAATACCTACCTATCTACCTGAAAATGGATTAGTTTACTGTTTACTCTTTATGAACATGTTGGGGGTTCTGAAAAGAACCTTTGGTGTTGTGTTTTTGCGTTTTTTTACAAACTTGATTCTTGATTTTTTTCTGAAGGTTTTGTACTTATTAAATGTTCAATGTCGGGCATCTTTCGGCGTATACACATATTGTACAATCAAAATGATGACTGTGATAGGGAATGCATAGGTAGTCATCAGCTCGTTCACTATCATATATTTCACTATTGAGCACATTACCGTACCTTAAGCTGTGGTTTCGGAGACGAATGAATTGTAAGATTTGTAGTCTCCGCAAACAAAGTAAATAAAAATGAAAAAGAACTGAGGTTTTGGAGACGAACTCTACGATCTGTCGAGAAATAAACGAGCTATAAGCGTTCTGAAAAACCAACAGTAAATACAGGGACGAATGACCTTCGGATTAAAGTCCTTTAAAATAAGAACAGAGCAGCAGGAAATACATAGCTCATCGTGTTGCTCCTTAGTTATTTCTCTATGCAATGCAGATGTAACGTCAGTCAATTTTCAACATCAGTTATCAACCAAAGAAAGCAGTTCTTGCTACCGAGAAAATTCGTTAATGCCATCCTGCATACAATGTGTTGTAATTTGAAGCCACTTTTAATTCGGACACCATACATGGGTTTTTGAAAACTGAATGATCAATTTAAAAGACCCCACGACGTGCCGAAGCACCACTCAGTATCGCATTGGAGGCGATTTTAACCTGTAATTGAACATTTGCGATGACAGTGGTACAGTGTCGACTTTCAATGTGGGGTCATAATTTGGATCTCTATGTTTACAAAAATGTCCAACTAAATATGTCGCATTACATGTCCGTCCAATTAGCTAACAGTCGAACTAATTGTAAATTACTGTACTTTCAATCTGGAAACAATTTGAGAATTGGTGAAAATTGAATAATCAGGAAAGTCCCCAACTATCAATAAGCTCAGAACAACTGACAAATTCACATACTCATCAGATCCTGGCAAACAAATTATGAAAAAATCAATTTGTGTTTTATTATTATTTTGGATATTATTTTAGAAAGCATTGAACCGTATTTCGTAAACTCTGTTTTGAAAGGTTTAATGGCCCTGATAAGCGCCGTGTTTTATGGAATGGTTCCAATTTAGAAAACTTTGTACTCGTGGTTTTGAAAAAAAAAACATTTCGAACGCCCTCGATGCCGCCTTGTTCTGGATTTGCCACCAAAGCAGTTTGTATAAAGAACAAACTTTTTTCTTCTGCTACCAGCTGCCGTTTTGCGATTGCGTTTGCCACTCGCCGCTCGCTGCAACTGCCTGTTGTCTTGATGTCCACCGAGCCGAATGTGTTCTGTTCCGAATGCGGGTTTTCTTATCGTCGCGAGCAGCTTTGCCAGCTAACTCGATCACTTCGGCGGCCGAAACTATATAACGCCGACTAGGTGGACTGGTGCACTGGTACTAACGCGCTCGGCCTAGCTACACTTGCGGGGAACTCGAGACCAACACGGTTCGAGCGGGATTCTGCCTTTCCCTTCACTTTTCCTCCTTTGCCATGTCCAGACATGGCTGCTTGGGTTGGTTCGTTTATGTGTTGTGATGCGAACTGATGTGGTGTACGGTTTGAATGAGAATGATCGTTACGGAAGGAAGGAAGGTATTGTATTATAGAGACTTTAAACTTTTGCGGTTCATTCGTCTCTAGCCTTGAGAAAGGCCCTTTGAAAACTCTACTCTACTCCAACGTTACCACCTCCACCCTCTTGCCTTGAGAAAGGCACTCGATCCCTCGCCGACCAGCTCGTCCAGCAACTATGTTGTCCAGTCGGTATCCACACAAAGAATAATCGTTACGGCAGCGGAGCGGGGATTTTTAAGCTGACTGGCTGGCTCGAGAACTACGCATGTGTGAGACTGCGACCAATGTTTCGTTCATTTTTTTTTTCTTTTTCCTTTCCAATCGTGCTTCATTCTATTTCGCTGCTGCTCTGGTTGCCCGTATTGGTCGGTACGATTTGAGGAGCACAAAATGGACCAATCAAAAATGGGCACATAGTGCAATTGGACAATGCTTGATATTCCACAATTATTCAATTATTTATCTCAAGAAAAATTAAATGTTATTCGTTATGATAGATGCGTAGATATATTTCCTATCAATTGATGCAAAAACCTTTGCGATCTATTGAGAAATGCTCGAGTTATAAGCGTTCCAAATCTTGCATTTTTTCCTACTTGTTCAGTGCCTAGATTTCCATTTCACCCCCTATATCTTCCGGTTAGACGTAGTCCTACGTCAAAAGAAAAATAAAGAAGCTCAACAAGAATCCAATGAATTATTATTAAGTGGTAATACTCCCTTTGCTACTGGTGGCGCAGCCACAACGGAATGTAAGGCTGGAACATCTGAAAAGGAAAAATGTACTCCACCCTCTGTAGAAAATAACTGTCGTATCTGTAACTCTGAGGATGATAGTCGAATGGTACAATGCGACAATTGCGATGGTTGGTATCATTTTGCATGTGTGGGCGTTTCACAAGAAATAGAGCACCAAGATTGGATTTGTACGGAATGTGAGTCAGCAAAAAGTTCGCAGGAGAATGCATTAGGCGCTAAAAAGAAAACTGTATTGAAATCGAAACCACTCCAAACTAAGGAAGAAGACATTAAACAGAAGGTTACGGTTGGTGATGTGTTTCTGGAATTACACGATCAGAACCAGAAACAATCTCGAAAGTCGTTGAAAGAAGGATCGGTGACTTCTGGGTTATCAAAAAAGTCGGCAAAGACATTGTTGACAATACAACTCCAGAAAATTGAGGCTGAAGAGGCGCTTATGAAGGAAGAAATAAGGCGAAAGAGAGAGTTAATAGAGAAAAAATTCAGTGTATTAGAAGCAATAGCTGAAATAGAATCAGAAACGAAATCCGCTGGTGTGCCACATACTAGTTCAATGGTGAAGGTGAAAGAATGGTTGAACGATGACCAGGCGATGAATACTGCAGATAGAGAAGCTCATGGTGACGAAGATTTATGTGATTCCGATAATGATGCAGCGATATAAGGCAAAGGCGAAGAGGCGTGCGAAGATGGAAGTCAACATAACTTGTCAGGTCAGGCAGGTGAGGATCAGCGTAAATCTGAATTCAATCCACCTAAGCGATCGACTCCAGTAGGCGTGGAGGTTCCGCATACATCTCGTACATTTCGTTGTTCAATCCACTCCGAAAAAAGAATCACTCGCGAGCAGATTGCCGCCCGCCAGGTTGTACCACGCGATTTGCCAAAGTTCAGCGGTAATCCCGACGATTGGCCAATGTTTTTCTCCACCTATGAGAGTACAACGACAATGTGTGGGTACAGAGACGAAGAAAACATGATTCGCCTACGAAACTGCCTGAAAGACGAAGCTCTCGCCGCTGTTCGAAGCTTCCTCATGCACCCCTCAACCGTTTCCAAGGCAATAGCAGCGCTCAAGCTACGATTTGGACAACCACATACAATAATTAGATGTCTTAAGGAGAAAATATTGGCGATGCCTCCAATAAAGGGAGACTCCCTGGATCGACTAATAGATTTCGCCTTGTCGGTACAGAATCTGTGTGCCACTATTGACGCGTGTGGAACGAAGGAATATATGAAAGATGTTACGTTACTCCACGAATTAATCAACAAACTGACATCACCCCTGAAACTTGATTGGGCAAGGTATCAGAGAACACTGAGCAAAGTCAATTTAGCAATTTTCAATAAATGGATCTATACGTTAGCCGAAGATGCATGTGCAGTTACTGAACCACACAGCAATCATAAGGGTAAAGTTTTCCTAAATGCACACTCGGAAGAGCCCGCTGTCGTTGAAGAAAGATCGTCCATCGGTGAGTCAATACATAACGCGCGGGTTGCCGCTGCTACTCACGCTAAGTCGAGTAATTCTTCACCGTTTGAATTGCTGCCACGTGGCTCGAATACAGACGTCATAAAAAAATGCCCAGTGTGCAAAGGCGGATGCACAAGCGTCGGATTATGTAATATCTTCGAGAGACTGTCATATGAAGCACGATGGTCTATAGCACGCGGGATGAAAATATGCCGAAGGTGCCTCAAACAACACAGAGGAGGCTGCAGTGGCAAAGTTTGTGGGAAAAATGGATGTACCTTCAAGCATCATCCATTGCTTCACAAAGACTTTGTAATATCTCACGAAACAAACAGCCAATCGAGTCGCGAATCAGAACATGACCTTCACACGCACCAAACGGTTTCGAGCGGTGGATTGTTCCGCTACGTCCCAGTAGAGCTGTATGGAGCTAGGAAACATATTCGATGCTATGCATTCCTTGACGACGGTTCCGCCCTTACACTTATGGATCAGCAAATTGCGGATGATCTTGAATTATTCGGAGCGGTCAGTCCCCTGTGTTTAAGATGGACTGGAGGTACACACCGTTACGAAGCGAACTCCCAAATTGTGTCGGTGGACATATCTGGGTGTGAAGGTAAAAAGTTTCATCTCCGTGAGGTAAGAACTGTAGGGGAACTACAACTGCCATATCAATCCCTCGACATGGAAGAATTGCAAAGGAAACATCCGTACTTGTCAGGTCTACCGATAAATTCCTATCACGAAGTACGTCCTCGCATACTGATAGGGTTGAAACACGCCAACGTCACCCTAGTTAGACGCAGTCGCGAAGGGAAACAGGGTGAACCAATTGCTGTGAAAACCAATTTGGGATGGACGGTCTTTGGAGTTATGCCCGCGGAGCAGTCTACGAATATGGTACATTATACCTACCACATATGTTCTTGTGATGGAGTTTTGCAACAAGCTGTAAAAGACTATTTTTCTCTCGATAGCTTAGGAATAGCGAAGTTAAGTCATACGTTCAGTTCCAATGAAGACGAGAGAGCTTTGTCACTATTAAATTCGCTAACACGTTGCATGGGGGAACGCTTCGAGACGGGCCCCCTTTGGCGTTATGATGACGTTCGGTTGCCAGATAGCAGACCTATGGCTCTCAAACGGGCAAAATGTCTTCGAAGCAGAATGACAAAGAACCCTCAATTGGCAGATTCACTTAACAACCTAATCGCCGAGTATCAATCGAAAGGTTACATCCGAAAAGTTTCGCAGAGTGAATTGGTTACGACTTCTCAGCGTGTGTGGTATCTTCCAATATTCCCGGTTTTTAATCCCAATAAACCCGGTAAATTGAGGATTGTGTGGGATGCGGCTGCGACGGTACATGGAACCTCACTCAATTCTGTTCTTCTGACTGGGCCAGATCAGCTAACTTCACTCATCTCAGTATTGCAAAAATTCAGAGAACATCGATTCGCAATTTGTGGGGATATCCGTGAGGTGTTCCATCAAGTTAGTATTAGAAAAGAAGATCAGCAATGTCAACGATTTTTGTGGTATGAAGGTGACGAACAGGAGCCTAGTACATTTGTGATGCAGGTCATGACCTTTGGTGCGTGCTGCTCTCCGAGTGCAGCTCAATTTGTGAAAAATAAAAACGCAAAGAGATTCGAAGTCGAGTCCCGCGTGCCGCGGCTGCTATAATGAAAAACCACTATGTAGATGATTGGCTTGCAAGCGCTGAGACGGAAGAAGAGACTATTGAACTAGCGAGAGCAGTCCGGCACGTTCATGCGAAGGGTGGGTTTGAAATGCGGAATTGGGTGTCCAATTCCCCTAAGATTTTATCAGCCCTTTGCGAGAGACCAACAGGTTCCAAAGATTTGAACTTAGGAGCTGCATTAGCTGCGGAGAAGGTATTAGGAATGTGGTGGGATACATCGACAGATTCCTTTGCCTTCAAAATTTGTTGGGCGCGGTTGGATCATGATCTTCGGAACGGATGTCGACGACCAACGAAACGAGAAATGCTCCGTATACTGATGACCATTTTTGATCCATTAGGGTTGATTGCACATTTTCTCATGTTCCTGAAGATCATTCTTCAAGAGGTATGGCGTTTGGGTGTACAATGGGATGAGGCTATCCCTGAAAAACAATTTGAGAGCTGGATGTACTGGGTAGAACTGCTCCCAACATTAGAAAATGTTCGCGTTCGAAGATGTTACCGGCAGGAAACGTCTATCAGCAACAGTAATGTCAGAGGTACAAACTTTGTGGGAGCCCGTAAAGAACTTGAAAAACACCTGAAAAATATTGATCAAAACGCGATTGCTGAGGAATTTACTAGCTCTGAAACAGAATGGAACTTTAATCCCACAGCTTCACCTCACATGGGAGGGGCCTGGGAGAGGCTAATTCAGTCTGTGAAACGAAATTTAACCGAAGTTCTGCGTACAAAACGACTTACAGAGGAAGAACTCCGGAATGCGTTAATCGAAATAGAGAATGTACTAAATTCACGCCCCTTGACACATGTTCCTGTTAATGCCAATTCGGATACGGCACTAACTCCAAATCATTTATTATTGGGATCGTCAGGCGGCTCAAAACCACTCACCACTTGTGACGACAATGCTACAGTAGTACGACGAGGCTGGCAGATCTCTCACATAATGGCGAACTATTTCTGGAGACGCTGGCTGCGTGATTACATACCGGAAATAACCAGACGAACAAAGAGGTTTCAGAAAGTTAAACCAATTGAAGTAGGCGATGTCGTCGTTATAGCCGATCCAAATCATCCAAGAAACTGTTGGCCAATAGGCAAGGTTATAGCTACTTCCCTTAAAGGCGACCAGGTGCGTAGCGCTACAGTACAGACGGCGAAAGGTATATACGAACGTCCAGCAGTGAAGTTAGCCGTTTTGGACATAGCGAGCGAAGAGAAGTAAACCGAATCTATGCTTTCGGTTCACGGGGGGGAGTGTTACGAACCTTTGGTGTCGTGCGCTCCCATCTATAATTACCTTGCCCTAATGACGATCAAAATTGTGTTGGTTTGTTTTATTTGTAGTATGTTTTGGTATGTTATATGGGTTATTGTTTAAATTCAGAAGTTGAAAAGGATCCTACGGAGGCTGAAAATTCCTTTATGTAATGTCGATTGTAGTCAGTAATAGAAATAGTGTCTATAGTGAAATATATGTTGAAAGATTACGACAATATTGCGAGTGCGAGAAGCTTCAATAATAGTATACCACAGTTAGATCAGAACATTGCGATTCGCTAAGCCCAGGGCAATAGTCTTACTGCGGTCGGTCGGAAAGTAGAGCACGAGAAGGAAAGAAGAACACTAAACGTGAGTCTTATGAGATTAAGATAAAATGTAAATTTGTCATATATGTCTCCTCCGTAGGATTTTAAAAACACTTGAAATACAGTTTTTGCAAAATCGGAAATCGATATATTCTTTCCTGCCACAACAATGACAGAAGTTAATATTTAAAGAAGAATTTTGCCGGAAATCAAGAATCGATTAATGTTTTCTTCATTTTATTCATCAAATAAATCCGTGTAAGAAAATTAGTACTAAAATTAGTGATTATTATCGTTGGCATCAGTAATTTTCGATCCTAAATTCTGAATAGGTTTTTTTGGCGGCACCAAAGAATTCATTGGATCCAGCAATGAACGAAAATTTCTCAATTTGAGTTCTTGTATCTGTGTATGAACAAACGAAGCTTTCATAACGATGGAGTCAGTTCGTTTATACAAAATATCGTTAGATGACAAAACATTCGGTAATATTATAAACCAATTGTAGACTATGATGTGTCGCTTGAAGTGGGTTTCCTTCCGAGAGCGACACAGCTCGGAACAGGTGAAGGTATTGATCCGGCGGAGCTTTTATCATTAACTTTGAATGCATATCTCCCGGTCGCACAAGGATGTAATTCTTCCACTTTTCCCACGAAGCGTATAACGCAATGTAGTCGAGTATATTGCTCTCAACTGTTCGATGCAATTGGAAATTTCCTGAGTGGCTGGCGCTCCTGTTTTTGCTTTTTATTCGAAATACAGTTTTTCTGCTCACTATTTTCCACAATATATGTGATGTAATCTCAACGGAATGTGTACCTTCACGCGATTTTGATAACAACTTGGTATTTATTCTCAAATCGTTTGATATGCATAGCTTCGTAGTCTTTCTGTCATTTCCGCAGTCTGCTCCACTGTCCATCTCACATCCCATCTCTTTTGTACATCAGATTCGATAAATGTTGTGTACGAAATGAACGAAGTTAAAATTTTCTTTGGATCCACAATTTGCAGCTGGATCTTCACTCAAATCCTGAAAAAACGATAGAGTCTTTGTATCACTGGTTTCGCTAGAATGAAAATTAGATGATAGTAATTTGTTATATTTTCTTACTATATTGTTTCTCTCTGTATTTTCATAGCCGTCACTATCATGACCCGATTCCAGGAGCATATCGAAAACAAGTATCCTCACCAAAAAAAAACTTGTTCTACAGTCAACCCTCCTATAACGCGGTTAGTGCGTACCGCGTTATATGGAAACCACGCTATAAGAAACTTGGATTTAACATACAAACCAGGCTAATTCGTAGAGCGTTGTATGGAAACCATTTACCATGTTGTATGGAAGCCGCGCTATAAGAAAATAAGAATCATATTATTCGTACCGCGTAGTATGAAGACCAAGAAGAGAACATGAAAGGAAATGATAAAAAAAATGAAACAAAAACTAGACCAAAAATTTACCCCTTCCGCTTTCTGCCGTACTCTTTTCTACCGCCACTCTACCCAGCTTAGTAACCAAATCTGCCTTGAGCTCACCGAGTAGTTTTATAGGTTTGGCAATGACGGCTAATTTTGCAACACATTCTGACTTGCGAATCATATCCTCTAGGCCGGAACTTGTCTGAAACCGATGTCGTGAACGACTAAGAGATAAGCTTAGATGTTATAAACTGGATATATAACATCTATATATATATATATGAAAATGGATTTCTGTCTGTCTGTCTGTCTGATTCTTATGTACTCGAAAACTACTGAACCGATCGACATGAAAATTGGTATGTAGGGGTTTTGGGGCCGGGGAAGATTTTCGTGGTAGTTTGAAACCCCTCCCCCCTCTCTGAGGGGGGCTGCATACAAATGAAACACAAATTTCTGCATTGCTCGAGAATAAATCAAGCAAATAAAACCAAATTAGGCATATTGAGGTTTTAGGGTGCAATACATGTTTCTATTGTGGTTAGACACTCCTCCCCCTTTCTAAGGGGGGCTGCCATTCAAATGGAACACAAATTTCTGCATTACTCGACAATTAATCAAACAAATGAAACCAAGTCAGGCATATGGAGGTTCTAAGTTGCAATAAATGTTTCTATGGTAGTTAGACGCTCCACCCCCCTCTCTAAGGGGGGGCTGCCATACAAATGAAACACAAATTTCTGTATAACTTGAGAATTAATCACAAAAAATGGAGCCAAATTTGGCTTGTGTAGGTTTTAGGAGGCACGAAACGTTTCTATGATGAATACACTCCTCCCCCTCTCATATTTTATTCATGCTATCTCGTGAATAATACACAAGCATCCCATAGCAATGCATGCATGCATGGCTGGTAGGTACTCTCACAAAAAATGCTCGAATATTTGAAATTCTGCTGACAAGCATTCAGTCATTGATTGGACGAAGAAAATCGCGAAGGAATAAGATCAACAGAAATAATCGCAAAAAAAGCGTAATGTTACAACAACTAGAATGTCATACGAAAAAGTGTTGTTTTTTCATGTCGCACATTTTATTTTTCTATTCACCTTGTGTCCGACAAATATAACAGTGCGACAAATATAACAGTTACGTAAATTCCACAAATCTAGCTACCAAGACGGGTCTATGGTACTAGGTGAGGCCGTTTCGTCACTAAGTTGGTTAGGGGAGCGGTATATGAAAACAGTACGGAAGAAAGCAGAAGGGGAATTATTTGCTTGAAGCGTGAAAGAGACAGACTGATCACGAGCGAGCTTCTGCACTAGCGTATTGTGTTTTGTTTACAAACATAGCACAGTAGACTTCCAAGATGGCTGAAGAGTGCTTTTAGCGAGTTGGCCCACCTTAGGATATACTTCTAGGCGCCTTGCTAGCTACGACACAACGTCAAATTTGTTCGGCTGTTCATTCCGACTTTGTCACTAGACAAGTTCGGTTGCGAAAAGTTTTCTCTTTTTAACTTCGTTATATCGGTGGTGACTCATCAGTGAATCAGAGAAAAGAATTGCAGCAAAAGCCAAGCCCAGATAAAAAAAAACGACCAAGCCACGCCAATTCGTCAGCTCCGCCGCCCATTTCAAATCTACGACGCTCTTCTCGACGGTAACCAATTTCAGCCACAGCAACAATAATTTCGACGTTTTTCGATCAAAACCGCTTTTACGACAAAATTTTCAGTTCTTTTCCGTAGTAGTGAAATTTATTGATTTTTCATTCTCTTCAACGAAACTATAAAAAAAAGTGCTTGTGCGTGCCTTGTTGAAACCGTGATCGACGCCATATTGGAGATGTAGTGACAAAAATGTGTGTAACTGAGCTTCGCGTTCAAGCTGCAGAATTAAAACGAAATTTCGACGCCCAGCGCTTTCCTCGATTTCTTCGCAACGCTCGTAGAAAATAGGAAAATTCTTCAAAAGTCAACGATTTCATCTATTTCGTCGAAATTTTTCTTCGATGGCGTCACAAGCCTTATTACGAAATATGAATATACATGAGAATAAGATTTTCCTAGAAATGCTCTTCGTGTTACGCAAAATCCCAGAACAAACGCGTCATCGGCTAAAAATATTTTTTCTTCGGTGAGAAAAGCGAAAACGAAATGCGACGCCATTTTTGCTACTGTCGAGCGAAAAAAATCGATATCTCTGGCTCCGAGTTCAAGTAGATGGAAACAAGACACAATCACGCAATAATACCGTCTTCTCCGTGCCTTCGTGTGGCTTTTCTATGCGGAGCAGGCACACTGATTAGCGATTTGAGTTTTGGAAAATGCATGGATTTGGTTTATGTTTTTCGACCTGCCACTAAACTAGCGTTGTTTTTCGATGTATCTGTCTGAAGTAGTCCGTTCCTCCGTATATTTTCACGTTTTGCTGCCAGAGCCAACAATCAATAACGAATTCATCTTGCGAACGATTTTGTTTTGTCATCAAATCTAAAGAAACCGATGTAAATTCTGCCTGCTTCACAGTCTCGTGATAATGTAAAAAAGTTATGAAAAAAGGAATGCAGAAAAATGCTCTCCGAATTAACTATAGCATCATGGTTTCTCCTTGCCTGCAATCGAATACAGACCTCTGCATCTGCGCACCTAACATCACACGAGACCAACTATAGAAACAAAATGGCGGCTACATCTGATTAGAAAATCCTGTTTCAAAATACCGACAAAAAACATTTCCTCATCGCTTTCTGCTCCGATTCTCCGTAACTGTATAACAGCTTTCTACCCACCAATCCTACTCTTCTTACGAGCGGTTTATGCTCTTCATCTGTTTAATTTCAACCGCCATCAAATAAAAAAAAACAAAACCCTCTTAGTCACGTTCTACGACACAATATTTTGTTTGGAATAGCACATACACATTTACCAAAAATCGAATACAAATAATCTACGACGCATGTGTTAACTGAAGCATCATTACACGCAAAAGAGTAGCCAAATGAAAATGCCATTATCCTAGATAACTGTTACTTCGTCGCTAGCGTAGAAGCATAAGGATGATGCTAACAGTAGAGACTATTCAGTTACACATTCATCGAGCCTATGTTCAACATCAAAAACAAAACTATAAAACCTAATATACTGAGTAACTTATTTTGCTACGAACCACTATTCTGATCAATTCCACAGTAATCGCAATCTACGAAACCCGACGACGTAAATCATCGCATCGTCGTCTCGTCCTCGTCGTCCTCGGAACTTCTACGTCGTCAAGGCACGCACACTCAGAGAATCGTCGAATTGCGCAAAAGTGTTTGAACTGAAAAATGAGCGATCAGAAGGGCACTAGAGTCTACGTGGGCAACCTCACCGATAAAGTGAAGAAGGAAGATCTCGAGGGAGAATTCACCAAATACGGTAAATTGAACTCTGTTTGGGTAGCTTTCAATCCACCAGGTTTCGCATTCATTGAGTTCGAAAACAAAGAGGAAGCCGAATCGGCATGTGACAATCTGAACGGTCAAGACATCCTCGGCTCGAAACTGCGTGTCGAGATATCGAAGGGCCGCCGCAACTCGCGGGGCGGTTCACGTGGATTCCGTGGTCCACCCGGGGGTCGATCCGGTAGTGGCGGTGGCTTCCGCTCAAGCTCTCGAGGCGGTTTCCGTGATGGCGGTGGCTATCGCAACGGTGGCAGCGGTGGATTCCGTGGCGGAAGCCGCAGCGGTGGAAGCCGTTTCGACAGCTACGGAGGCAGCCGCTCATCAGGTGGATCCGGTGGCTACAGTCGCGATTCAGGTCGCGACAGCTACGGTGGCGGTTTCGGCGGCGGCGGCTATGGTGGCGGTCGAAGCAGCGGCGGTGGCGGCGGCGGTCGATTCCGATCAAGGTCACCAGTTGGCGGTCGCGGTAGATACTAAGGGTGTAGCATTTAAGCCGATCCAATTGCTGGTATATTTGTTCTGTAAGACTTTATTATTTTCTCCTCTTTTTGGTTTTTTTCGGCACACTAACAAAGCCACACACGGCATAATCAGTTGAAATGTTTAGGAAACTGATAAAATGACTAGCGAAAGATGCTCCTTCAATGCAGGCGTATCAATCCAAAACGTTTGTTTTGAATTCGAAACAACGTTTCGGCTGCTAGTGTTTGAAGGTGTGGCACTGAGAATGGATGCAGTTTGCTCGCGTGATTATTTTAATTTATTTACCGACAATGACTTCCATATATCCCCCCAGAGTTCGTTTTGGCATTTCTACGCCTCTCGCAGAACCAGCATATATGATAAAATCAGTATAAAGCAATGGTATCTGGACCATTAACAAAACTACGAACGCGAGAGTTTCGAATCAAACCAAAAAAGTTTTTATACTATTTTATATGTGTTTTAATATATAAAATGGCGGAGATATGGATGTGAATCGAATTGTATAAATTGAAAACAAAAGTCATTAGTTTATTTGTTGAATGGATAAAACAATGGATAACATGTACACTCACCGATAAACAGAAGAAAAGAAACCAACATCGCCAAAATTAAAACCCTGATTGAAATATTCAGCCCCCAATCGCTATGAATACGTGGTGCAATATCTTGAAGATAGGGTAAGAGATTATCACTAAAACGCGAATAACTGTATCTGAAAATTCCCTGGATTACAGTCCGATTGTTTCAGTTCAACTTATAATGATCTTTCCTGACAGATAAAGTAGACATTTTGGTTTAGTTGTAAGAGAAACTGAAATGAATAAAATAAAAAAACAAACGAAAATTTGCTTGTTTTTATTGATTATAAAAAGTTCTTTCTCATATCTACGATTCAATGAAGCTGTGTTGAATAGTTTCATCAAACAAGAATATTATGCACACACTGCGAAACGACAACCAGATGGCGTTTCGCGTATGAATTTTTTTGATATTGCAATATAATTATCATAGGTGACACTAGTTCTGCAACGAGATTATGGAACGAATTTTGTGTTATTCTTGGAGATATTCAAAGAATTTGTTTTCGTTCATTGAATGCTGCTGAATTAATGCTAATCAAATTACGAGTAATAAAAATCTTCCCACTCAATGCATAACTCCTTAGGTACCAAAACATACGAGCGGCAGTGTGAAATATTTCTTCGGTGCTTTTAGCACAATCTCCTAGATGTCGCTTAGAAGAATTTAGGAATAAGCGCTTATATATGAAACGCATGTAGTTATATTTGGTATTTATATAATCCATATAATCCTTTCCTAAATATATAATTATTTTTCCTTCTTTTTATAATTATAAACCAATTTGCAATGTGTTCATTTTCGACACTCATTATTGAATGAGTAACGAGTAACAATCGTACATTAGCATGTTTGGCCGCCACCATGGAGCAACAATCGTTGGAGTTCACACAATCAATGTTACATCACTGGCGACCACTTGTTTCTACTTTTCTACCATAGCGTTGATTCCTATGTAGGTCAACATACACAGAGCTACCGACTCATAGGCCACACACACGCACATTTGCCAACTTCACCACAGGTGTACTGTCGTGGGAGCAAAATATGCCCAACATAATAGCATAACCGATAGATAATCCCATACATTCGTCATCGCATGTGAATGTACACCTGAACAATCTTTTTGTGCTTCAGCAAATAGCACTCTCATCCTGAGGACCGCTGTCCAGTTTCGGATTGTTGTGTGAATCGTACATTACGAGTATGCTACCTGGCGATGCTCATGGGCGCATCAGACTACGGCCATCTTCAACATACTTTAACGGAAATGTATTTACTCCCACAGGTTTTCATTTTAAAATCATGGTCATCATTGTGTTATGAAGTCTTAACGGTTTGTATAAACCTTAATTTGTTTCCCTATTTTTTACAGTCATATTTTAATTTAAAAAATCATTTTCCATATAACCACAACTGAGAACAACGGTTGAGTTCGAAAAAGTGCGTATAAAATTTTAACACAACCTCGTGAGTTAAGTAGTTCTTCATAATTCGCAAATACCACAAAAATGAAGTAAGTAATCACCCTGTGCCGGTTGATATCAAGAAAGATCAAAGCCAAGGATAAGATGTCATTCGAATTCCAGAAGAAAGCAACGCAACGACCCTTTGCCTCTGCGGATACTAACATGTAGGGATACCATCTGGTCGGAATTGAAAATCAGGACACCTGTCACAGTTACGATTATGATCAAATCATTGTGATTCTTTGAGATTTAAATAAATAAAAACAAATGGAATTAATTCATTAAACATATTTCGGAGATGTCTTCCCCGAGCACAGGAGATTTTTTGGCAGTTTCAGAGTGAGTGAGAAGTGAGAAGAATTAAATACATTTATTCAATTGCTACTCTTTATATGCTCACAAAACTTTGGTCTTCAATAAAAAAGGTTTTACTCAAAAACATAATACACTAAAAATAATTCTGATTCTGCAACAAAATAGAATTTCTCATGAAAAACAGGACAAAGGATAGATTGTGAAAAATAAATCAGGACGCCCCTAATAGATCTCAAAATCAGGACATGTCCTGCTAAATCAGGACAGATGGTAACCCTACTAATATGCAAATCTTGAAGGCTATTTATTAGAGTTGAAACGGATATCCGGTAACTATTCGGTATTCGACAGTCTTTCTTTGTAAACCCTACTGTGGGGAACTGAAAGATAAACTCTAGCAAACCCAGCCAATTGGGGGTACTGCTTAGAGTTTAATGACTGCCAAACGTAAAGAACGTGGTTGCGATCCATTCGAAATGTTTTAGCACATCAGTCGATTTTGTTAGCAATGGGATTTTACCATGAACGCAACGATGACTATCATTTTCATTTGTCACTTCGTTGAAACAGTCTCAAAAGATGTCGTGAGCTACGCGTGTAAGATTTATTTCAGTTTCATCTCTTTTGTTTAATTTAATTTGATTTGTGTCGAAGAAAGTGTGTCTTAGATTATCATTCTTGACGACAGTTCCAGGTTTCTCAATCTTGAATGAAAATAATTCATTGATGTTCTTTGTTTATTTCACATATTTCGTAGCACTTACTCTATCTCGACTAGTATTAAAATTATTCAATATATCTACAACAATTTCATCATTATATAGGGAATAGGGAACATAGGGAATCCTTGACAGAAAAAATGGGCTCAATATTCCTTGCAGAAAACTTGATCCGGCCGTCGGATATTCGGCTATCCGGTCTCGAAGCTTGCCGGGTATCCGATATCCGACCGAATTACTATCCGTTTAATCACTACTATTTATTCGTTTTGACTCATTTGAGAGAAATATTTTCTCCAACAATTATCATAAAAATACGAGTTTGTGTTTATTGGACCTGTGCTAATTGTAACCGAAAGTTGGAATATTTGATTTTTTTGTTGCGAATATTTGTACAGGAAAGGTAAGGTACACCGGGGCAAGTTGAAATTCGGGGTAAGTTAAAACAAACCATCACCCCTATTCTGTATTTCGATCGATTCGAAATATTTCGAACGACTTGATTAAATTCCATTCTGTATTCCGTTCTAGTTGTTTTTGCATTTCGTTCGATCTGTTTTTCTTAGAACATTATAGGGGCAAAACGTTCGAAATAGATGATGCGAAATTATAGCTCGATCCCTCGTCAGAAATCATATTTATCCATTTTTTCATATAAATTCGGTTCATTCTGCACCCATAAAATCGTGCATCCGGGTGCGGTCTGTCCCCTCCGCCACTGGGAATAATCAAGTGTAGTGGTTTTTGAAACTAAACTGAAAAATCCTTTTCCGTATAGCTCTGAGCATTTTCACTCACCCCATGTTTATTCAACTCTGGGGTAAGATGAAACCAGTAAAAATCGACTATTTTTTAAACATTGCTACAGATGCCGGAAATTATTTGTCGGTGATTCCTGTATAATTGAATGATGATAAATTAAAAAATAAAAATCATTAATATTTCATTCCTCAGTTTATTCTACATAAGTTATGAATACACAAACATGATGGAAGTCAAATTCATAAATTTTGCAACTAGGAGTCGTTCAGATACTACGTAACACAATTTGTTTTTTTTATTTTAGACTTCCTCCTCCCTACATAATATGTAACAAATGGTCATATGCATTGCAGATTTAGTTGCATTTATTTTATAACAAATTTCTACAAGGCATCCCTTCCTCCCTTTCGAAGTGCGTTATTTGAATATTTGAATGATCCCATAAACCCCATTAGTGGCCATTTTGAGTGGCTTTACCCTGAAATAAAAGCGTATAAAATAGTATCCTTGATGTTTTTGTTTCGTATATTAATTCCTAGTATGTAGTGTTCATTTTACGTGTATCAGACTACTCCTCCACATCTCATATGTACCAAAATCCTTTTTTCTAAATGTTTATATGTAATTCCTTCAATTTAGTGTTTCATAAATTAGTTGTAGATAGATCGAGAAGCAAAACTGCATATTAAACTTATGAAATACAAATTCTTGTCGCGATATGTTTTCTCCGGTTGCTCGCATGTATAAAATCCTAGCAAAATCCAAAAATTTTATAGTACATGGACAGGTAAAATTTGACATTTTGATTTTGTCTATTTTGTATACATTTATCTGTTTTTCCATTTTTTTCGGACTTATGTTTCGAACTCACCTATAAAACACTTTTGTTCGGTTTGCTTTTATAAATTGTTAAGGTACAAATTTCAGATTTGTTAAGCTGCGTTGCATAACGTGCCATTTTATCTTTTTTGTTTTGCAGGTTTGGACAATTCCCTCTTGTTCTTTCGAATATTCCCTACTGAGGTAGCGGGAAACTTCCAGGTTCAGAACCATGTGGAATTTTCTGCCAAACAGTTCCATCAGTTGACGTTTCCATATCCTTATCGTGCTCTCCACAATGATCTTCGGAGCTAGAGAACAATGTCATTCTTTTTCGCTCCCTACATGTGTTCACAATGTCCTCTTCCTCATTATCGGTGTCGTGTAGATCAGAGTCTGTATGCAATAGATCGTATATACTATCCTCACTCTCAGAATTTTCTTCTTCATCTATTTCAGAGCATAGTTCGTTGAGATCGACAATTTAATTTTTATAATTAAAATTAAAATTTCAACAACTTTCTTTCTTTACGTGCTAGTACTAATTTTTTGAATTTGTGTTTAGATAATCCATCGATAATAAGTTACAAAAATTATTGCTTACTATTTTTATTTATTTATTACTCAGGTATGAGTTACGAATTTTATCACAATCAAGGCACAAGTTTGTATACATCACCCACTAGGTTGAATTTGAATGATCGTTATTTTACTTCAAGGGTCACCAGCAGTCAACGCTCTGTATACAGTATAAAACTCCCTATACATAAGCACAAAGCGAGTTCCTAAATAAAATTGTATAATATTGTCTATACAAACATGAAATGAGAACGAAGTTTGAGTTTTTATACAATAAAATAAGAATTCTCCAGCGGTCAAATGACCGCTCATGATAGGTAAAGGAATCATACATATTGTTACCAGGAAAAACAGATGAAGAAGAGAAAAAGAGATTGAGAAATAAAGCAGCTTTCTAATATTGGGTTGGGGAAAAAGAAATGTCGTATTTCTGATCGAAATTTGACGCTTAAGGGGGTATTCTAGTCTAGAAATCTGAAAAAATCGAAAATTTTTTTTTACCATATTTCTGTAGTTTAGGCATTCAAGAATATACTCTAGAAAGGACTTATCGAAAATCCTATTATTTACCTAGTTAGAGCCATCTTAGTGATGTGGTATCTAACCTGTTACGGCCATCACAATGAACTTCAAACGCGTTTCTCTCGGAACTAGTTTTTTTCTAACTGGCGTACACGATATCTCAAGTTCTACTGAACCGATTTATGTCAAATTTATATGGAAATAATCTGCATACATCTCTCTATCGCATGAACCAATAAAAAATTATAACTTTTTAATTTTACTATTTTTAAAAAATCGGTAAACGCAAAAAAAAACGTTTTAAACAGCATTTTTGTTTTCAAACGGCCGCCATTTTGTTAAAACCCATGTTTTTGACTTGTCCGAGGTTCATGCCATAGCAACATCTTTACTGATTCAGAATCTGTTCGATTTTTTTGTTTCCGATAACCAGAAGGACTGGAATCGTGTACGCCATGGCACAACTTTTTTTTGAACACCCTCACTTCACCAGCATGTAACTATTCTAATTATGAATATTTTTTTTCCGTCCTATTTTTGTTTTATTGTTGAAAGATAGATAAACGAATAATGATATAATGGATAGTAAAAATATTCTTTGTTTTATTTTTACGGAGTTCGAAAAAACGTCCGAAATTCGTGTCTCTACACTAGAATACCCCCTTAAATCAACATAAATAACATACTTAAAATTATCCAATTTAAGTCAAATATGCGCCGTTTTCTTCACAAACTTGTTGCCATTCAGAAGGCAACTTCATTATCCTCCCCCCTCCTTATTTGCAAAAAAAACTTAGACAGCCAGTTTTCGCAAGCCTCTTTTGAGGCCAACTTAGTATCGCCAAGAGCGTTTTGCATGGACCGGAAGAGATGATAATCACTTGGAGCCAGGTCCGGACAATACGGTGGGTGCAATAGGACATCCCATCCGAGCTTCCCTATCTTCTGGTGGGTCATCAAAGATGTGTGAGGCCGAGCGTTGTCCTGTTGAAAAACAACACCATTCCTATTGATCATTTCTGGCCGCTTCTGGTCAATCGTCTGTTTCAAATGGTGAAGCTGCTCACAGTAGAGAACCGAGTTGAGGGTCAGGCCATAGTTGAGCAGCTCATAGTGGATGATTCCCTTCCTATCCCACCAAACACACAGCAGAACCTCTTGGCCGTCAATCCGGGCTAGGCGATGGTTTGGGCCGGCTCACCGTTCTTCAACCACGACTTTTTTTGCTTTAGGTTGTCGTACGTGATCTATTTTTCATTACCAGCCTCCATCTTCTTCAAAAATGGGTCGTGTTCGTTCCGTTTCAGCAGTGCATCGCAGGCGTTGATTCGGTCTAAAAGATTTTTTTGCGTCAACTCTTGTGGCGCCCATACATCCAGCTTTTTTTGGAATCCAATCTTCTGCAAATGGTTCCAAACGGTTTTATGGTCTATACCTAGTTCCTGGCCAATCGAGCGAGTGCTCACATGCTTGGTCTACTTCAACGATTTTATCGGTTTCCACGACGATTGACCTACCAGTACGGGGTGTATCTTCGACAGCCACTATACCAGAACGAAATCGATCAAACCAACGCTGTGCTGTGCGAATCGTTACAGTATCTGGTTCATAAACTATACAAATTTTTTCGGCCGCCTTCGCTGCAGTTTTACCTCGCAGGTAGTAAAAACGTAAAATATGGCGAATTTCTTGCTTGGTGGACTCCATTTTTGACGCGCTATAACTTAAGACTGAAAAGGATAATCACAGCACTGTCAAAACGACACTTGTAGCACTTGTCGTCTTTGAATAGCCGTATAGTATGACCCTAGATGGAAAATGAAAGGTGGGAAGATTTTTAAATCTGTGACGTCACAGATTTTGTTTATGTATGTTACTTTTCTTATAATAGTCCACTAAATAGGAAAAGTGTTGTTATAAAAAGTAAAAATAAGCAGATGAACAAATTAGTATTTTTTCTTAAATCAATGCTAGCGTTCAAAATCATAGGGGCCCAACTGAAATTTTAGCAGAAACTGAAATTTCAGTATTGTTGAGGTGTTCTGAACTTTATTTCAATTTTATTTTACTTCTCGTTACATCGACCAAAAACGTAAATGAACAAAGTCAGAGTTACAAAATCGTTTTTTCCTTTGGCGGAAAACATTTTACAGCGCATGAGAAAAAAGTAATTAAAGGGTGTGTCACATCAAATTGCATCACGGAAAAAACGCTGTAGAAATTCGCCCAGTAGACCGATCCTTTTGAAAATTTTAGACAGTAAAATAAAAACTATTAAACAACTTTTGGCATTTTCTTTTTATTCATACTTCGAGCCCAAGCCCGTATGCTCGCACCTTCCTCTTTACCCCGTCCATAATATTCTGTACAACGTCAGGTTGTAGTTTTTTTTTGAACAGAAATCCATTTTCTCTTGAAGTCCGCCTCCGATTTGACAACTTTCGGGTTCTTCCGGAGGGCCTGCTTCATAATCGCCCAATATTTCTCTATTGGGCGAAGCTCCGGCGCGTTGGGCGGGTTCATTTCCTTTGGCACGAAGGTGACCCCGTTGGCTCCGTACCACTCCAACACGTCCGTTGAATAGTGGCACGAAGCGAGATCCGGCCAGAAGATGGTCGGGCCCTCGTGCTGCTTCAATAGTGGTAGTAAGCGCTTCTGTAGGCACTCCTTAAGGTAAACCTGCCCGTTTACCGTGCCGGTCATCACGAAGGGGGCGCTCCGCTTTCCGCAAGAGCAGATCGCTTGCCACACCATGTACTTTTTGGCAAACTTGGATAGTTTCTGCTTGCGAATCTCCTCCGGAACGCTGAATTTGTCCTCTGCGGAGAAGAACAACAGGCCCGGCAGCTGACGAAAGTCCGCTTTGACGTAGGTTTCGTCGTCCATTACCAGGCAATGCGGCTTCGTCAGCATTTCGGTGTACAGCTTCCTGGCTCGCGTCTTCCCCACCATGTTTTGCCTTTCGTCGCGGTTAGGAGCCTTCTGAACCTTGTATGTACACAGGCCCTCCCGCTGCTTGGTCCGCTGGACGAATGAACTTGACAAATTCAGCTTATTGGCGACATCCCGGACTGAACTTCTCGGATCACGTCTAAACTGCTTAACTACGCGCTTGTGATCTTTTTCACTGACGGAGCATCCATTTTTGCCATTCTTCACCTTCCGGTCGATGGTTAGGTTCTCGAAGTATCGTTTTAGTACTCTGCTGACCGTGGATTGGACGATTCCCAGCATCTAACCGATGTCCCGATGTGACAACTCCGGAAATGAGTGCACAGGATTAATTCACGACGCTCTTTTTCGTTCGACGACATTTTTCCAAATTTACGAAAAATTTACAGTGAAGCATGGCCAACGTGATCTATACACTCTTATCTGATTATAAGCGAAAGCTGAAAATATAATTCCTAAAAATAAAATTTCTACAGCGTTTTTACCGTGATGCAATTTGATGTGACACACCCTTTATTTTCTGTATATCCTCTTTCAACGTTATTCGTTGACACATTCAATTTTGTACCATTTGAGTAACTGACTGTTATGCCTGGTATGTGAACTTCTTATCTTCCTGGTTACTAATACAATCAAAGTTTAACACAAGCAAAACCCGTGAATCTTCCCACCTTCTATTTTTCATCTCGAGTATGACCCGATGCGATAAGTACAACACAAGATATGTTTAAGTGTTGCCATATATTGACAATATATGACATTTCTTTTTCCCCTACCCAATATATAAGAAGTCGTACAGCAACATATAAAAAATGAAAACCTGGAATTTAACTATTTTGATTAAATTTTCAAAAGCGATCATTTGACCGCTCTGGTAGGTTGAGTGTTAAAAGACTAGCGACAGCTCTCTAGCCAGGTTAGTATGAACACAAAGGAGGGCCCTTCTCAGCATCCAGTATCGTTTTGGGACTGTCGATTACTTTCAAAGCGGGAAGACGCTGAGCCACGGTCGACACTCCACTGGTCGGTCAGTGTACAGCCGTGGACTCCGGCTCGCTAAACCAAACATCAACCAAGCTGGAATCCGCCTCTCTCGCCACCATGGATATCCTTAATCGTCTGCGAATAAAACAGAAATAATCTAAAAAGAAGGTGACAATATTGTTTCTAAGTTTGATCGCTAGGCCCCCCCAATTACCGAGTAGAAAAAAAAATTGGTTACCTATTTTCACTGTCAATGAGTTCCGAACAACCAGTAGGGGAACTGGGGGAATGTGGTCACCCTAAGGAACATGCCCATTATGCGTGTTTTCTTGGCCAAATTTGTTTAAATCATTATTGAAATAGTCCATACGGCCGAATGGCTACCGAGAGAGGGTTTTTTGTATTTATTTATTTCTTGACATGCGACAGCTTCACTGAAGTACAGGGTGACTCAAAAGTCATGAAATTCTTCAAACATAAGATGACTATCAATACGTTGTCAATAGTCAATAGTTATACTACCAAACAAGCAGGGGACCACTTTACCCCACGTGACCACATTACCCCCACTACCCCTATATAAAAACTTTTTAAATCCATTGTTTTGTTGAGAGAAACAAATCTGAAATGAGTGTCGAAATAAGCACCGAATGACTATCTATTTGATTTGTTTCAAAGTATTAAAAGTTCTTTATCATAACGAACAGAATTGAACAGCCCCAGTCGGCCGCATACCCACGGTGCTGCTCATGTGGTACTGTTGTAGATGCCCCGGTCCGACCGGTTCCAGTTGTTGACTGCAATCATTCGCAAGCATGCTGAAGAGGGGCGAGAAGCCCCATCGCACCGGCACAACTACACCATCAGCTTGCTTAAGTCAAGCTCTCCGACTCTCTTGTTTTAAAAGCCAAAGGTGTATCCCCCATACACACCAACACTTCCAGAGCAGAAATTCACCGTTGAACCTTTCCGTAGCCGCAGCTTAATGTTAGTTCCATCATTACGACTCCGCGGGCCGCACCTAGTTCTGATAGTTGTCCCTTGCATGTTATCGGTTGCAATTTCTTGCTAGAACTCCCCCAATTTGATTCAAAAGTAGTGTTATTTGGTAGAGCCACGTGGCGCGAACGATTTGAGGTGGTTTACTGTTTTGAAATAACGCGTTTGCGCGAAGGGCGAGGCGTCGAAAGTCTGCCCTTTCTCGTCTGCTGCGTATTCAAATCTCCCTCGATGCGTAGAGAAGCTTTTTTTTTTGCACTTTCGTGTTGTGAGTGGTTTTTTTTTTCTTCCTTTCGGCCAGTGTCTGGAATACACAAGTCGCAATCAACATCATCATCGTGTTGAAAAAGCACTGCTGGAATGCTGCATGGATTGTGAAACGGATAAGTCGTTTAAAGTTTAGTGCTACCAGCGCCAGCCTCGTTTGGAGGGTGTAGAAGTGTTCGGTGCGTGCTGTGGAAGGGTTTTAGTGTTTGGAAATATTACGCTGTAGTGAAATAAACAACAACAGCACAGGTTTCCAGTATGAAATGTGGTTTACTAATTAGTGCGCAGTCGGAAAAGTGAAAAGTGTTAACAATAGGATTGCCTATATGGCATTGTTGTGTGTTGAATGGAGTCTCGAGGGCAGCATCCCCTTTCCGATCATCACAGAAGGAAATACATCGATGTGTTAAGGGCGTAAATCCCACACCACATGCTGTCCGCTGGCGTCTGTTTGCTTTCGCAAGAGTGAGTATATAGTGGCTCGCAAGATGATACAACATATTGGCAGGCTTCTCACTCTCCCCGCTGGTTCTGCTTTGGTTGCAAGGCTTCAGGCGATGGCGTCAGAATGTCGCGCTGTTGTGTTCAAGAGTTTGCTCGTTCTTTGTTCGCCGAGCCAAATAAGTTGTTGACCTTGGGGGTGCAAGTTATGAGATTGTGTATTGGGACGGAGACAGTAGTGACTCATTGCAACCTTTGAGAGGCAGGAGTTGTGACGGTGATGGGATGGGTGAGCAATGTTTAAATGACCAGAATTACTGTACGGAAACCCTGATGGGTGGAATGTGGATTACATTGAGTGCACGTGTATTGATTTTTTTTATTTGCGATGACCACCTTATTAATGTGTCAAGAACTGTTGATCTGTAGCTTGAATTGCCGACATCCGTTGCGTAGACATTCCTTTCCAGGTTCGTCTTACCCTGTAGCGGTTGCATCGTGTATTTAATTTAGAACAGGTACGCTTCCTGTATGCAGTTCGTACAGCATCCGTTGCAGAATAATTGCACGAATCATGTTCGCATCGCTTCGGTGATCAGAATGGAACGACCAAAACACAGACAGAGCTCATCTTCGTTGCGTTCAAACCAGTTTTAAACATCTTCTGCCTGTTGTCTTCATTTAGGATTTCTCTTGGAAGTTTCCATTTGCAAATATGCTACTCCCAATGATTTTTTTCCGTTAGTGGGCTCATCAACATCATCAACTCTCTTCGGGAAGAACCTCGTTACCGACAAGTGTTTACTATATTCGATTTTTTTTGTCCGAAGAGTTCAACGATTCTAGACAGAAGCAATTAACGAAGCATGACAGAACGGAATGGAGAAGAGAATTCACCTCACACCAACTGTTTTCGCCGTTTCTTCATTGTTTACTGGCCAATCGGTGAGAGCAGTGTCTGTTTTGGAAACTAAATTAAAAATTCGAATGACTTCGGAAATGGTATTTGCGTTCAGTGGTTTTGATGGGCATCACGGTTTCGAATTTTGACTATGAAGGGTAGCACAAACAACAATTACCAAGATCGTATCACCAGTGTGAGACGGGTGGATTCATCGAACCAACTTTTTTTCTGATGGTGAATAGGTCAAAGAACCCTATCAGAATTATTCATAACATATTCTTATTCATAACTCATAATAACCTATTCATTATTAATTGTAATTCTCATTTAGAGTCTCGAATTCTGTCTGTCTACCTCTGATCGGCCAAATCACAGAATTGATTTAAATTATTCTTAATTTGAGATTCAAGCTCTAGTAGCACAAAGCGTAAAGCGTTTTCAATAAGTTTTACTTCTTATGGGCGTTTCTTCGTAACTTAGAACATTGAGATGGCAGCACTTTTTATATGTGCCCCATTCTGCCAACCTTCACTCGCTTTGTTTAAATTGAATTTCCATTTCATCATGATTAGACTGACACACATGAACAACACTTGCAAATTATGTATTTCATTTGAAAAAAGTCACAGGAGGGTTGGGTCCGAGAAACGATCGCATAGTTGACGTAGGATACCGTTAGGCTATCTGTTGATTTTGGATATGTTTGAAGAATTACAACGTAAAACTCTCAACAAATTACAACGTAAAACTCTCAACGGCTCTGAAAAGAGCCGTTTTGTTTGGGTATTGTGTGTTCACTCCACGATTATTTACCGAGTGATGATGACAGAAATATGGTAAACAGTCGTTGGATGGTGCGTATCAGGTTAAAGATACCGAAGTGCAATGAGATATGATGAAAACCGCCCTCTGTGATCGTATACGAGATGCCTCCTGTGTTATATATGGATGAAAAAAAAAAATAACCAATCTAATATAACATAATTAGCAATACCGAACACAATTATCAATTTTTCTCATCAATAAAAACATATTACATATTTGAAATGGAAAAGATAATTTTCTTTCATAACTATGACTTTCTGAGTGTTTATTCAACCCAAGATATGGGAAATCACTTTTTCTAATACAGGTCGGACTCGATTATCCGAAGTATTGATTTTTTTCACTCCGGATAATCGAGTCAAAACAATTTTTTTTTCATTAATTGTTTTTTTTCATGTATTTTTCGTTTCTTGAAAATAAAAGAGGAATTTGATTTCTGATTAATCCCATTAAAGTCAGAAAACACCTTTCTCACATGAAAAAAATTAATTTATCCAGATTCTCTCAGGAGGTGATAGACGATCATATTTGATGAAAAAAAACCTCCTACGCATATGTTCGAATTTCAACAATGACAGAGTTACAGAACTTTTTTTTGTTACGGACTCTGTTGCTTCATACTGGCTCTACATTGAAATGTACGCTACGGAAGACGATTCTGATGCTTTCATTTGAAAGAAGAGAAAATTTAGCACAGGATATAGTAGTGGAACAACTAAATTAGTGAATTTTAATAACATTTTGGAAGTGAAACACTGAAAAGTTAATAATTTTTAATGTGTTATTATTAATTTTATCTTAAATCTTTATATTAAACTAGATTGTTTCTATCAATTAAAATGAAGTTCTTTAACAGCTCCACAATTTGTTCTTTCACGCACAACTTCTATATGTCTTAATTTGGCTGCAATATCGATATCAACAATTCCTGGTGAAAATTCAAGCAAAATCTTCAAAAATCACGATTTTTACCCCGCTGTAAATGTAATAGCCACTTAAACTTCACTTTAACGTTGAAAGGTTACATTTCTTCATGAAATAAGTCATATTTGAAAAAAATATTTTTTTCCAAACTGAACATAATCGAGTCCAAAATTGTATATAATCGAGTCCGACCTGTACTGTATTCTATTAGTCAAATCATTTCATTTGATATCAATATTGAGGGTATTGCAAAAAATACATAGTCGACCATTTTGTGGTGGCGACCTTTTCGAATTTATGTTGTTCATAGTGTAGTGTATTCTCAAAATCAAGCCATTCAGCCATTTTTTTTGCGGCGGCCAAATTGAATTTTCCAAGATCATGGAATACGCAGTTTTATAATGACAGTAGAATTCAATGTACGTTCCAAATTTCAGATCAATCATTCAACAGGAACGGGGTCAATTTTCTATTAATGTGGGACAACCCAACAAACATTCAAACATACATAGAAACAGGTCAAGCTGGATGAAACCATTCAAAAAGTAATTAGTTGTTTGGGGACTGCGGCCATCTTGAAATTGGGTTTTTCAGTATCTGCTATGTTCAACTAGTCGAGAACTTTCTATCAAAAGAATTTTTGGGATTTTTTCTTAAATAACTGTGTTCTACTAGTCAAGCCCTTTCGTTTGATACCCATATTGATGGGGTTGTGAGAAAATATGTAATCCGCCATTTTGTAGTGGCCGCCATCTTGAATTTGCATTTTTCATAAATAACTGCATTCTACTAGTCAAGCCCTTTCTTTTAGCTATTCAATATAGAATTATTATACAAATTATTGAAAATTTCCGAAAATCAAAAATAAAATACTCCGGATAATCGAGTTCGACCTGTATTTCTTCACTTCACTTAATTTCACAAATTTTCCAATTTTTATCGCCGTATAAACTTTCCTTGGGTGGAAATGAACACAACCAAACGACCCGTTCTTGAGCGGGAACACATCTTGGTTTTTATCTATGAAAATTTAAATAAATCGTTTCACATATCAAGTAATTTTGAACACAAATGCTACAATATACAATTTTACACATACACTTGTGCTAAATTTTTCACAATACACGATCGGTCACTGACATGAAATTTCACGAAGCAACCAACATTTAAGTTCCAAATTTAAATTTAATTTGCTAGAATTAATCGTATCACTCACCTTACTTGCAATATGAAAATGCTCTCGACTAGCATATATTTGCAATGCCGATTTCCCCTGGGCACCTTGGTTTAGATATCTCTGTTAGGAAACGCATTTCGGTAGAAACAAAAGCTCCACCTACTTTCATGTATTTGTAATGTCGCTTTCCCCCAGGCAGCATAGTTTTGACGTCTCTGTTAGGGAACGCATTTCGGTAGGAACAAAAGTTCCCCCTGCTTCCATGTATTTGTAATGCCGATTCCCCCCCAGGCTGCTTGGTTCTGATGTCTCTGTTAGGGACCCGGTGCATGTGTCGTCAATTTCGACCAATCAGAAGGGGATATTTCCGTTAGGATAGGAGTTGAGATTTTTTAATTGTTCGATAGTTATTTTCATGACACATATAATTTTCTTCAATATAAAAAATTGTTATCGAGTGCCGAAATCGATTGACGCAAAAATTTCATCAATCCATCATGAAATGACTGAGCAATAAGCGTTTGAAATTGGACAATTTTCACGATGTGCTCGATTTTCGATTTTCTATTTGTACCCCAATATGTTCCCGAAAGACGTAATCCTACGTCAAAACCTAGAAGTGGGTTATACCTCTGATATAACCGTAAGGTAGATGTAGAACTACCGCTAGCTCGATAGTCATTTGTTTGAAATTGCATCTGAATCAATTCTCAATGAATGAATATTCTGAAGAATTACACAAAAAAATTTCTTGCAAGTGTGTGAGTGGATGAGCGTAAGAATGGAATTGTTATTAACATAAAATTCAACTCTTCAGAATTTGTTGGTGGTCCTGAAAAGAACCGATGGGTTTGCGTGACTTTGTAAAAGCAACTGAAGATGTTTGATACATGATTCATTTTTGTTCTCATAAGAAAATACACGAGATTTTTTGTGATAACTCCACGTGGAAACATAATATAAACTGATGCTCTTGGATACCATTGCATCACTGGAACACCTAGTCGAGAGCGCAAATGTTTGCGAATATGCCTTCGCTCTGGTGTTTTCTCAAGCGACCATATTTACATGATCATTTCATGCGGAAGCAAAATAGAAACCGTATGATCTTGGATATCATTGGATTACGGAAACACCTAGTCGATTCCGGAATTGTTCGTTGTTCGTTCGTCTTCACTAGAGACTCCCATCAGATCGGCAGTAGAATAAAAACGGAATTGGAAAAGGGAGAGCATACTGCAATGGTGAGCGAGCGAGAACATTCTACACCCGCTTCACAATCGCAACTAAATGGATTTAAAGGGTGTGTCACATCAAATTGCATCACGAAAAAAAACGCTGTAGAAATTCGCCCAGTAGACCGATCCTTTTGAAAATTTTAGACAGTAAAATAAAAACTATTAAACAACTTTTGGCATTTTCTTTTTATTCATACTTCGAGCCCAAGCCCGTATGCTCGCACCTTCCTCCTTACCCCGTCCATAAGGTTCTGTACAACGTCAGGTTGTAGTTTTTTTGAACAGAAATCCATTTTCTCTTGAAGTCCGCCTCCGGTTTGACAACTTTTGGGTTCTTCCGGAGGGCCTGCTTCATAATCGCCCAATATTTCTCTATTGGGCGAAGCTCCAGCACGTTGGGCGGGTTCATTTCCTTTGGCACGAAGGTGACCCCGTTGGTTTCGTACCACTCCAACACGTCCTTTGAATAGAGGCACAAAGCGAGATCCGGCCAGAAGATGGTCGGGCCCTCGTGCTGCTTCAATAGTGGTAGTAAGCGCTTCTGTAGGCACTCCTTAAGGTAAACCTGCCCGTTTACCGTGCCGGTCATCACGAAGGGGGCGCTCCGCTTTTCGCAAGAGCAGATCGCTTGCCACACCATGTACTTTTTGGCAAACTTGGATAGTTTCTGCTTGCGAATCTCCTCCGGAACGCTGAATTTGTCCTCTGCGGAGAAGAACAACAGGCCCGGAGCTGACGAAAGTCGCTTTGACGTAGGTTTCGTCGTCCATTACCAGGCAATGCGGCTTCGTCAGCATTTCGGTGTACAGCTTCCGGGCTCGCGTCTTCCCCACCATGTTTTGCCTTTCGTCGCGGTTAGGAGCCTTCTGAACCTTGTATGTACGCAGGCCCTCCCGCTGCTTGGTCCGCTGGTCGAATGAACTTGACAAATTCAGCTTATTGGCGACATCCCGGACCGAACTTCTCGGATCACGTCTAAACTGCTTAACTACGCGCTTGTGATCTTTTTCACTGACGGAGCATCTATTTTTGCCGTTCTTCACCTTCCGGTCGAAGGTTAGGTTCTCGAAGTATCGTTTTAGTACTCTGCTGACCGTGGATTGGACGATTCCCAGCATCTAACCGATGTCCCGATGTGACAAGTCCGGATTCTCGAAATGAGTGCACAGGATTAATTCACGACGCTCTTTTTCGTGCGACGACATTTTTCCAAATTTACGAAAAATTGACAGTGAAGCATGGCCAACGTGATCTATACACTCTTATCTGATTATAAGCGAAAGCTGAAGATATAATTCCTAAAAATTAAATTTCTACAGCGTTTTTTCCGTGATGCAATTTGATGTGACACACCCTTTACGAGCGGGTACCGGTTTATATACAGATTGGTGTGATTGCAATAGCTATTTTTATGCTATTAAAACATTTTTTCCGGTCAATAAGTAGCAAGCTCGGGGGTCTCCGTAGCCACATTGGTTGCGCGTTCGCTTAGTAAGCGATCGATCGTGAGTTCAAAACTTAGGGCCCTCATTGACCATCTTTGTGTTGTTACAGAATAGCTACGTTCACGCAACAATTATCAGCGATGGAGATCGATCCACGGTCGAAATAAGATCGATTCATCCATACAACTGCTCTGCTCTGCAAGACACATCGGGCTGCTGTTCTATAAATAACTCAACAATGATCAATCAACTGTCTCCGCTGTCCGGTGGTTCAACTGGATAATGGAAGAACAGAAAGAATACTCTTACGCCTAAATAGCTACTGTGTGAATGTACCATATGTAATGGTATAGAAGGAATACTGGCGAATGGCAACTGTGTAATGTGCTAATTATAGATATGATAACCATGTGACATGTACACGATTAAAATTCGGCTCTGTTACAGCTAGATTGCTAATGAGCCTTAAATAAATAAATGTGATAAAAAAAAGTAGCAAGCTCTCTCAATCAATTTGAATCATCGATCGATTGTATCATTCGCGTACTATTGATATTATAATTACTTGATTAGGTGAAATATTTTCTATTCCATCTGATATATTTCGTATAAAAAAGAATTGGAAAAAAAGAAAAAAAATCAGGGAAATTAACACCATTCATCTGTGTTTTTTCCACTTCGGCCGTAATGTTCAGTTGCATTATGTATTTTCTATCATTTATTATGAAATAAGACGGATCATCTTCCAACACCAAAGCTGTCAGAATCTTCCATTTCGTTTTATATGCAACTAAAATTGCATATGCAAGTCGACATTCCATAATATTGTTCTGTTACTATTTAAGTAGAGTAGAATGAGTAGAATCAGATGGAAAACTGTCACTCCTTTACAAAATTAAAATCAAATTCGCACGAATTAGAAACTGGTTCACTGGTTCACTGGATCACATTTAGTTATCAATTAGTTTAACACGTTCGTCGCCCCGTCACCCTTACATGGTTGACACTTCCCGCGTTCAAATTGAATGAATTTCATAGAATTGGCTCCTAAGTATAAATTTAGGGTATGTAGAAAAGTCATAAAGTCAAAACCTTCAAAATACAATGTTTCTTCTGTACTTTATTTTAATTTACATTACTGAACATTCTGAACTGAAAAGTTGATGACAAAGCAGAAGTCCACTGACAAAAACAAGCAGACCAGGGCGTTTAAAAGGTTGAATTAGCCACATTGTAAATTTAAAAATATTAAATAAAAATTCAAAAATAATCAAAACACCCCTAAAAAATTTAAAGCTGCGGAGGCCATACCGGCATTTTTTCTCTGCATTTGGATTGATTAATCGACGTGAATAATTCGTTCGCATCGATTATTGGTTGCACAGTATTCGTTCGATTAATAATCGATTTTTGTAGAAATTATTCGATTAATCGATTAATCGAACGATTATCGGGGATCACTATTAGTGGGCTGTACTCCTAGAGTACCCCAATTACAATTGTACATTGCAAGTATAAGTGAGAGGCTTTGAATGAAAGCCTCTCATGAATAATTAGATTGCTCTAGGTTACGTTAGAAAGATACAGTTTCGTACTAAGCATAACTTGCTTGACTCAATATTGTTCTATCGAGTGACAGAGATGGGCACCAGTGAAAAGAAAATATGCCACAATTTATAGTTTTTCTACGATAAATCCGAACACGGCAAGCTCGATGGCTTAGAATGTGAATAGTGTTTATGGTCCTGATATTGTAGCAGTTTTGGCGTAGTGCGCTCTGTTCCGTTTATGTTGATGTCATGTATTTGCCACGCTCGGCTAGTTGTTGAAAATTTTGAAGTATTTGGCCATTGAAGTAACATTTTTAGATATTTTTTACTCTTCTCTAGTTTAGCTTTGATGATACCCTAATTCGTTTCGATTCTTATTCGATTCGAAGGGACGTTTTGAAGTAGTCAAGTTTAGATAAACTATTACAATTCATGCAAGCTTCCGATTCAAAATATGGCGGAAATTGTGTAAATTGTGTTCTTTAATTCATAAAAAGATTACTGAGATCTTTCATGAATTTTTCAAGGGATTACTTCATTCGCATATCCATTGGAATGTTGCTATTTTTGCGGCTTTAATGTATTTTGTCGAATGATCATGAACGTAAAAGGTTCATAACAATCATTTTTTCTCTCACGATGCATGTTGTGTAACTCGTATTTTAAAATTTGCGCTTTTCACGTTCAGCTATATATTTTGTCAGATATATGCCTGGAACTAGTAATTTTTCAATGCTCCTGCTGAACATTTTTCATTTTTTTTAAAAGTTGGCACTGCTGTCAGTGGTCTTAAGCTCGCGATCAAAGTTATGACTTAGCAAGGGTTCTGTCCCTGTGACAAGAAAATTGGCGTTTTTGTAACCACCATAAATTCGGAGATACACTAGAGTGAGTGCATCAATCAAACGTATTTTATCCTACATTAAGTCCCATGATGGTCCAGTTACGTTTTATCCGAATCTAATCAGCTGCCAATACAGCAAGGACGTGTTGCAATGGTACAACGACAATGTTGTTTAGTTCATCATAAAAGAGCTGAATCACCCAAATTGTTAGATAAAGTTAGATAAAGAATTATTGGAATCGCCTCGCCAAGACCGTGACTGAAATAGATGTGTGCTGGTTGATGAAAGGATTCAATAGTAAACTGATAAAATTTCTTCGAAATAACGATAAATGATTTGTTTCATTTTTTTCGCGAAATATAATGTTATAAGCTTAGATTAGTTGTACCCTTAGAAAGTGTATCGACACGACAGCATTGTTGACGTTCGACTACGGAATTATTTGATTCAATTCCTTTGAATATTATTTTTCACTTAGAATATTATGTTTAATACATTCGTAATTTTCGATGTAATTCTACATTGTACTGTGGTCATTCATTTGGTGGCCCTGAAAAGCCACTCCACTTGTGTGGTTTTGTAGTAGCAGCTAGTTTCTTTCCCGACTCTCTAGAACTTTCCCGGAAATTATCAGTGAGGTGTAGGATTTTGCATTTTTCTTTTGGTCATGACTTTCACATAATTTGACTTCTGATGTACACAACCTTATAGATGGATAGTTTAATGATTCCTTTATTGATAAAACATAGATGTCATGCTGAAATATTGTGTTTGCATCTCTTTTTTTAGTCATTTATTGCATTATCCGCGATTTTCGTGATCTGCGGTGGCCTAGCCAAACTATTCCGCGGATAATCGGGGTTCTACTGTATGTCGCAATTTGTATAGTTTTCCTCAATGCGCACTGCATTGAATATGCATCGCAAACATTTTTTCTCAACAGAAGATAAAAATCAGCAACCGACACTCTGTGGCTAAAGGCGATTATATATTTGTTTCATCACCACCAGTATCAAATAAATAAGGTCAAAAAACAAAAATGCGTACGTGTGATTCAATTATACACAAATACTCTCCGCCTGACGGTATGACAACCTACGCTTTTTTCAATCTTTCACTTTGGATTTTGTTCTCGTATGGCTTAAAATTCGGAGAATTCATTCACCTGTAGAGAGTACAAATCACAGATAGAATTACTTTAAACTACACCCGTTGCAAATGCGAAGCTTACGTTGCAATATTTCCCTTCTTCTGCACTGTATTTTCCTGCCGAGCGAGCGGGACCTGTTGGTTGTCATCATAATGTGAAGTTAAATTAATTTCCATGACAACCAAACAAGTGCTAGAAATGAATCAATTAATCAACTCACAGCATTAACACTGTTGATAGCTCGCAGCCAGGTGATGCCAGGTGATTTTTTCAAATGTCTTCACATTGAACGAAAAAAATATCTTCCAATGTCTTCACAATCATATCTGAGGAAACTAAAATTCATAACTCACTTTTGAATAAGGTTTGATAGCTTATTCAATGGTTTCTCTGATTGGTATTGTTGTATAGCACATTTCATTAAATTTATCTTGAGGTTGTGAAGTTAATTTCTATAAATGTGAACAAAGGATATATTGCGCAACTGCGAGCTGAATTTTGTAAGTTTAGAAATGATAGTTGGCTTGATAAATCGTTGATTGTAGCTCAAACCATATCCATAAAACTAATTATTCGAACGGTACGTAGCCGGAAAACCTTCGATTTGTGAAGTGATCGTTTGAAAGGTCTAGGGTAATCTACTGTATAGTATAGGCCCAAAACAATAAAAATACAATGCCACAATCATTCGAATTCTCGAGCGCTAATGTCTTCTAGAGACAATATGTATTTAGACCACTTGAAGCTCTACAGAATTTGAAATAAAAGTCGCTTTGTTATTGAATTCATTCTATATGTTTGTGGATTTTCAGCTTAGAAAAGTTTTAAAAAAGCAACGGAGACAAGAGTCAACTGATACACTGATAAGAAAGAGCAAGCGAATGACACTGAGACAAAAAACACTACTTATTTTGACGGTATTTTCAGCCCTCAAAACCCACTTACGTTATCATACTGAAATGTCTTCACATATTTCATAAAGTATTCAAAATGTTTTCGCAAAATCAAATGCCTTCACAGTAAGCCAAATGTCTTCAAAATGAAGACATGTCTTTAAACCTGGTATCCCTGACCGATACACACATCAGCAGAAGAAAAGTTGTTGACAGTTCGCGTTGGGTTGAACCTAAGACAAGACCAGACAATTGGCGATCTAACGCAAAACGTAAACGATCGGTGAGACATCTGGATTTTGTTTTTGAACTAAGAAAATGATGATAATGTAACCTATATTTTACTTCCAGGCTTTCCAAGGTAGTTCGCACATGCAGGAACTATGCATTTTTCTACTTGGTTTTGCTCTCGAATTTCCTTCTTTGATTCAACCATTGCCAATGTTTATAAAGTTTTCACTACTGAAGAGGTAAGAAAATGCCATGTTATATATAAAATTGCGCAGAATTGAATTTATTCCAAACTCATCGCAATCAAATAATCTTTTATGATTATAACATTGTAATTTATGGAAAGAACTACAAACCTTCCATAAACTCACATTGCAACATTTGAAACCATTGTACAATCTTCGATGAAAAGGTCACTGGATTACGGTTATACTTAATACAAAGAACACGTGATATGAACAATACGGATTGCGATTAACGATTAACATTAAACAAGAAGTTGACAAAGTACGTCTGAGGGTTTTATTGGAACAGATCTAAACCAACGGAGTGCGGGCCCAAGTCATCTGAGTCGGGCCTTACTGTAGAAAACTACTGCTACTACTATTCATAGTAGATAGTTTAAGTGAGAATGAGTTCCTACACTCTCGCCATCATCAGTAAAGTTGATGATCGGTGCAGAGTGGGTTCGGTGGTCGAAAACTTTCCTAATAATATACAATCATCAACACTCTCATCGAACCCCCGCCGAGGTGCAGATTTGTACGTTAGATCGCCAATAGGGATCGTCATTTGTCAGAAAAAATGTAGAATACAATGGCAATTTAGAAATTATGTGTGTAAAACTTTCTAATTAATCATGAGGCGCACCAGCCCAGGAACCTGAATGTCTTTTAAATAAAGAAAATCTAATAAATCAAGTGGAAACTCCAAGTGAAGATAATAATATCTAAGAACTATCCAGCCAAGCAGGCTAATCCAGGTTATGCGGCTATTAAATTGAGCACACAACCACAGATCTCGTCAACTTTACTGTGAATTGCGTAACTTGATCTGTTTTGTTCAGTTTACTATATTCACTCTGTGAACTCCATTTCCACTACTTCATGAACTCATTCATATGTCTTACAGTGAACATCGTCATTGATGCAAAGCTGGGCTCTGAACTAATCTGATGATAATAAATTAAACAAGTTCTTCTCTCTCATATGATAATGCATTGTACATTTGTTTGTAATTAAATAAGTCCAACGTCTCAAAGCACGATACCTAACCCGAGTGACCTTTCTCTGATCGAGATTTATTTTCCAAACTTTTCCCCCCTCACTCGTTCCACTTCAGTCGATGCGGTTGGTAAACCTATTTGGTGGGTGGATTCACCTAACCGTCGTGTTCAATTTTATCTTCACCCTCCCTTTCTCGTCTGAGCTTAGAATCGTAAGCCAACGGAAAGCTCGTAAAGCTTGATCCGCTGCTGTCGCTCGAGGAGAGACACACAGTTGCAGTCTTTGTTGCTTGTCCGCTCCCCTATTCTGTTTTTTTTTTCACTCCAACCATTCGCAGGCATTCTGGAAAGTCAAGTTCAGTCGTCATTTTGAGTCGTGAAGCCGCGAAGCTCGCATCGTTCGGTGTTCGTGTTGGAATATGTTGTTGCAACGTTGCGGATCACATAGTTAGTTTCGATTCGTGAGTTTTTCCGCGGGAGAAACAAACTGTTGATCCCGAAGCTCCCAACGTTGTTCAGGTTTGCTGTTTACCCGTTGGTTTTATGAGTTAGAATGGTACCTTGCATATCGTGCTATTATTGATTAAACATGATTGACAAGTCGTGTGTTTACTGTGACGGTGTATTGAGTGACATGGGCGTGTTCTAAATGAAATGAGAATTGAGTTGCAGTGCTGAATATACGCCTAGGAAACACCCAACAACTTATGAAAAATCGCTGACACAATGAAATGAACTTTTCACAGGTTACGTTCCGACGAAATATTACTCTACTTACCGTAAGTTTTACGCTGGTTCACATTGTTTGTATCAGCTTTACTTTCAAAATAATTCGTCGGTGCATTGTTTTGTCGTATGCAGGTTTTCCCATGAAACAGTAGCTGCTGATGATGCAAGGTATGTTTCGAGATTGTGTTAGGTGAAAAATGATGAACTTTTACTCTTGTTACGGTGCTTGATGTAGTGAAGGCTTGATTTGCGTGTTCTGTTACCGTAGGTAGATGAGAAGTGTATCAGTTGAGGCTCTTTTATTATGATTTCAGTTTCACACAAAGAATCCCAGCTACGCTGTCTGAAGCTAGACAAATGGATCTTGATTTGTCTATCTTCTACACGGATGATGCGAAAGAAATTATCAATTTTACACCGCTAACCTACAATCCGGTTTTATTCCCTCTTTTGTTTCCGCAATGAAATGGGTCAAAAGCCACTTTTCTGGTTTCAAACAAAAAAAGTGCAGTATTTTACAGCCATAGTGCTTCGTACATGTTTGCTGGATAACGAAACTAAATACCCCAACTTAAAATTGAAGCTCATGCGGTCACATCTGTGAATCATCCTCGTGGAACGTCTAATACTAGTTCTGCCTAGTGACGATTGAAGGTTAGATTTCCTGTTCAGCTCGCGAGTGTCTTTGCATATGAATCTTAACATGAGTCATTACACTCTGCCAGAAGTACTGCTAATGAGCACATCTCGTGCTGGGGCTGTAGCTCGAAAAGTGCTACGTTTGAATGAATGCGGCGACAGCAGTGGTAATTTGTTCTCGTTGCTTGCATGGGAGGGTTGAAAAATGGCTTCATGGTATCAATTTTATGGGGTATTTGCTTCAGTTCCCAGTTGCTGACGACAAAGGCTGCTCCGTATCATCTTTGATATGGTTGCCTCGGGATGAGCATTGCGGTACCTAAACTAACTGTATCTCGAATGTTCATTCACTGTATCATGTGTCAGGCTCTGTGAATATTCTGCTCTACTTAGATGACATATGTTTCGAGCGCATGAAGTGGTATTACTATTTTGCTTTGTTCTTGAATTTGTATCTCTTGTGTGCCAGTGCATGTTTTGAGGTATATAAATTGGTGGCTAGGGTCAGATTTCAATTCATTTATTTGATAAGATCGGGGAAGTTTTCTAGAATACAATAATCGGAAATTTGATACTGAGTAAAAGTGTTAGTTCTAGGAATCTCGTAATTAGTAGCATAGGCTTGAATTAAGGACAAATGAAATACACACATCCAATAAACCTCATCTATCAAACATTTTTGGGGTTTTCAGCAAAAAAGACGGCAAACATTTAAAGTACAAGAAGTTTCGCAAAAAAATGTTTAAAGATAATTTTAGTATTTTGCGAGCCGCTTACTGTCCCAAAATGCATAACCGTAACCAACGTAACCAACACCACTCACGATACGTTTTTGTTCTTGTTTTTAGCTGAATAATCATGATTGTAAACTATTTATATAGAATAATCTGTCTCTATTTAATAAATATTAAGAGGGCCGAAGGAATTTTTGTTATTTTAACTCAATTAAAAAACACATTTGGCGCTTACGTCAATCATGCATATTTGGGCAGTTTTGGGGTGATGTCTGCCTGGAGCACTTTGGCACACTTCTTCATAAGGCTCAGAAAAAAGTGCTCATTATGATTCTCCTAAATATCTACGGAAGAGGAATGGTAAATTGTAGTTCGTGTAATATACAATCTTTTTTCTATAGGGAATCTCATTACGATATTCTTGGTGATCTTGGTTTTTGTTGGATGAGGTGTTGTAACCAGGGTTGCCAATAACATTTTTCAAAAAACTGGAAGATTGCTTTTAATAAAGCTGGAAGAAAACTGTATCCTGTGAAGCCTTTTTATTTTAAAAAGATCGACTTTAAAATGATTTTTTCACCCATTCCAATAATTGAGAAATAGAAGCTTCGTGTAGTATTTATATGTAGTTTATTAAATGGCAAAATAAACAATTAACTACACGAACATTACTGTGAAACAATTTTTGAGGATCTTTTCTTCTATAACCTTCTAGAAGAAACGATTTTATTTGGGTAAAATAGAAAAGTTCGTATTTATTGATCCATATCCATCATGTCCTTCATGGCATGTGATGTACAGATTAATTGAGATGCATGGGGACACGGAATGTAACTTCAATGCTCCGTTTTTTTATTTTTCTAACGCTCCTAATTTTGCCATTTTTTTCTCACTCACGAAGAATGTAAAATAAGAAAAATCATCCTCCGGCTTGACGTTTTTGCATGGTTTGTTTCAGCTTCCATTCGTTTGCATATGAATACGGACATTAGAAATTGCACCGAAAGAGGGCTGAAACAAGATGTGTAAAGCTATCATGCAGAAATAAAGATTCTTTGTGTTGAGTGTGTTGAGGGTAACACTTTTAAAATGCCCAAGAAAAGGTAGTATTCTGAAGAAAGCCTAAATTATGAATGGATCAATATGATGACAGTAAACTCAAGCAATGATAAATGCAACATCTACTTCTGAATTCGAATGTTTTCATTCAAAAATGGTGATTTCTTAAACTGGACAAACCATGATCAGAGGTGGTCAAACCATGATCATAATTCCTCTTTAAGGAAAATCGTTAAAAACATAAAAATTTGAATAATTTCAACACTTTATGGTAGTATTAGCAACTAGAGACTTCGATTTGAATTTACTAGTAGCATTAAAACACCCCAAATCGGACAAACCAAGATCATTTACCCTATATAAAGTCGCCCAATGGACTTTGACGAAAAGGAAACTTTGAAAAAAGACAAAGAAGTCGATGTCTATCAGCTGATACAGATGGTCAATTTCGCCTGAAAATGAAAATTTTTCTCAGATAAATTTTTGTGCTCAAAACCATCAGATTGAACCGGTTTATTTCATTGATATGTTGGTCCATACTATGGATTACCGACCCCTTTACTCACATAATCAACTGCAAAGTTTTTTCGATCGGGACACGAATAAGATAAAGATAAGATAAAATTTTCAAAGAAATGGTATCGTTTCATTCTGGAAAAGGGGTCTGCTTAAATTGGTTGAAAGTCCCTGGTCTATACTTTAAATAGGGTATAATGTAACATTTTTTTATTAAGATAGTTTTTCTTCATCAATATGAAAAAAGTGTCATCATCAAATGAATAAACGTGGTTCCCTTTTGATAGATTTGGTTTTATTTTCATTGATATCATGTATCAATTGGTTATATTGATATCGAGCATGAAATGATTCATTTTGCATCAAGTGCCTTCCGTGACGCGGCCGAACCCTCCCATATTTTCACGGACTCACCTGTTTCTGGCGAACTATTTCCTATACATATGAGTACATATACACCAAATACACTGCATTGTCTACGTTCAACTAATCAATATTTTCTACGTGTGTTTATCAATCTATTTGCAGAATGTCGGGCCCGATAGACAACGCAACAGCGTTCAGCTGATTCAGTCCAGTGCAAATACCGCCAGTGGAATGGTCTGCAGTGGCGGTGGCGACACGGTGACGACAGTGTTTTTAATTAGTGCCTTCCGAAAGCTGGAAACAAAGTGTATTCGTGAAATGTCACAGTGCAGTGACTGAGTCAAATTGAGTGAACGCGCGGTGCCAGAGATCAGTGTTAGTTGACAACCGACAGTCGTAACGATGGATCGGAAATTCGTCGAAAGTGATATTAATTTTAATTCGAAACGACCGATAAGTGAAACCGACCGCGTGAGAATGCTGCCCCCGAAGCGGCTTTGTTGGAAGAACCGGTGGAAGATTCCGTGGGATGTTGGCGCTTTTTTGTGGGTAGTGTTGCTAGTGGCGAGCAGTGTGACCGTGAGTCTGGGTCAAGAAAACGGTGAAAGTGGCTCCGATCATCCGGATCGTGATTTCGAAAATATCGCCCAAGCGAGTAAGGAAATTATCACGAACCACATTTCGAATAAAGAAAGTGGTGGGCTTAAGGATGAGTCACGGTATGAGTACGAGAACGAGCTTCCCTCGGAGAGTGGTTTGCATTACACGGAGATTTCCGGAGACGTTGTGCTTGGTGAGAAGATTCTAAGGGCCTCGGAAAGTCCTTATTCGCTGAAGACAGACCTGGAAGTGGAACGAAGAGCGCGACTAATCATAGAACCGGGAGTTACAATTTATTTCGCTCCGATGGTTGGAATCACCGTGAGAGGATCACTGGTGGCTTTGGTGAGTTTGCTTATCAGTTTTTACTGTTGTGTGTTATCTTATCAGTGCGGCGTAACGCTCGATGAGCCACCCTGTATATACAAGCCACCCCGTATATACAACACCTGTCGTTATTTGAAAAGTCTGAGTTGAGCTTGTGTTATCATATCTAAACAGGTGCATTCAGTTTTGACGTGTCAGAGACCGGAATGTTGCAATATGTTTACTTGAACTGATAATCCACGATGTATGAAATGTTTATCATAGACCGTCGTTCGCGCGCAAAAACATAATTCTGTATTTAAAGTAATAATATATTTGCTTAGCATCAAATTATTGCTTCAAACGAAATTGAACATAAATATTAGGTAAATGAAAGGAAGTCGTATTGTATTGTAGAAATAATTAAACTACTCTCAAATAAAGTCTCGAGTCATGGATTGTACGTGTTTCCAATATGACGATCTTTCCATATTATTGACATCGAGCCAAATGTAAACAAACGATCGTTCAACTTTCGGCACCTTCCATTGAATGTCTAGCGATTACGCGCGAGAAGGAAAATTGGGAATAGAACAAGAAATAGATTCATTTGAGGTCATCGGCCTTGCGAACCAAACTTTCTGGACGCTGTGGCTTTCTCCATCCGCTTGAGCTATTGTTGTCCAATTGCCTCGTCCTTTTTCTGCTTCATTCTTACAAACATCAGTGCACCTCTCGTCATTAACACGTAGCACGTGGATAGCCATATTGTGGCCGTTGCCCCTCTCCTCGTGAATGCAACACCTGTGCGGGTGACTGCCGTTCAGTTATGTTTCGAACGCAACGAATGCATTTCGTATTCTATCGGAGGGGCCAGACGGACTAATTACGGCCAGCCTTTGTTAGGTTTGCTTCGTCCGGTCAAAATAAAATTTTTGGCTGCAAACAAAGCACATTGAATACGAAATGGTTATTATGGTATGTAGGCGCGGCTGATGCGTCTTGTAATTACCGGTTTGGTGTTGATGAATACCGGATTTGGTTGTCGAATTTGCGTGATTATCTTAGTTTGTGTTTTAGTATATTTGGTCGATTTGGTTGACTGCTTTATTCACCCTTAGCTTGATGTTCGTTTGATATTTTCCTACAGTTTAAAAGTTTTCCATTAAACATTGGGACAGTGGACATATACGAATATTTCAGATCCTATAGGATAGTACACACAGGATAAGTGTAGATTTTAATCAGATCGAAGTACATGGCACATTCATGGATCAATTATATTATATTATTGCAATATATTTATGTGAGACGCTTTTATGGTGATCTACTCTGAGCGAATATTACAGTTTTTGGTCAAAAAATATTTTGATCCTATTTGTTTTTTCTTTGGCAATCTGTATTGTTTTATTACTATTGGTGATGTTGCGCTATGTGAATATACTCTTATTGTGATATGTTCTCACTCCAAGCTCTAGATAAAGACAGTGTTAAATAGAATTTCTGAACTTGTCAAACTGACGATAAATCAGTGGCGTATCGTTCGCCTGTTCAAACTGTTCAATCTCAGAAGAAAGTGTATTATTTCACGTTTGTAAGATAGATGAGGAATAATCGAAGGTCATTTATTTGTTATTTTTAAATTATCCTGCATACGCTTATTTTCTTTTCTATTGGGTGAAACTTTTCCACCGTTAAGAATGTAATTTGTTGGCTACAGTGACTACACCACAAAACCCGCATGCAACACAACACTACGAAATAATCAGTAATGTCTTTCATCTTAACTCACCGTAGGTCAAACACTTTTCTACATCTTCAGGTGCGACAGGGCAAACGCAGTCAGCTATACAGGGTAACTTCTATATGACGTACATTTTACTTTCAAAATTGTACGTTGTATCGAATTGTACGTTATATCGATTATGCAAAAACTCAGAAACGTAGCTTATATTACTTTAGTGTGTTGTTGTTTGAGTAAGGTTAATGAATAAATTCAACTAGAAGACGAAGCCAACCTTTCTCATGACGTTGATTAAAGTTTGATTAATGCGTAAGTTCAAGGCTTGCCTTACTTCTATAGAGGAGCTCGAAACAGATCCTCATTTCGACAGTACGCTCAAGGATGCAATTGATGTATCTGGCGAAACCATGAATGACGGTAACGTTATCAATTGTCGTTGTTTATATGGCTTGATTATAGAGGTAATGGCGAAACGGTTTGAAGAACTAGATGAATACAAATTTCTCGCATTGTTGAATAACGAAAAATGTTCCGACTTCAATGTCGTATTCCCTATTGGGAATTTGAAAATGTTTATTTCATACCACTCGATATTCGATGAAGCGAAGCTTTGTAATGAGTTGACCGTTCTTTTCTCACACAGAGAGTTTAGGACAAAAAGATTATAGACGTAATTTCGATTATCGTTGGATAAAGCCTGCATCAAATCATCTCCTAAACGCTCCGGCTGGCCCGAATGATACTGACATTGCCTAATACAACGGCATCCGTCGAAATAACTTTTTATGTTTTTCGACGGATCAAGAGTTCTTTGAAATTGGGTCAGAAACGGCTAAAATTATGATAATGGCTGTGGAGAAAGATTTTCTTTATGAGATGATGCCGATGTCATTATTTTATGAGGAAATTATTGGTAAGTTTGCGTTCATAATTGACCGTAGGATCCCTTTGTTATATAGATAAATGTTAAGAAATAAAAATGTTCAAATCTGTCATCACAATACTTGTTTTGACCTTGCAAATGTTGGTTGAACAAACCACGTAAATGTTGGTCACTTGGTCACGCGTCGCCTCTGCGATAAATGTTACAGATGAGGTAGGTAGTTTCTATAACGAGTACAGAAATTGTACTAGAAAGGGAAAAAAAGAAAACTGTTATGTAAATAATACATTTTTAAAAACCTGTGTATTATATGGGAAATCCAGATCTGTAGTGTGGATCCAGATGTTTGCTTTTTAAAAAGTCTGGAAAATCTGGTGTTTACGGTAGCCCTGTTCTTGTGTTAGTTTCAAATTCTAAATCTAATGAATAGGCGAAATCGTTTGCGTTATATTTTTAAAAAGTGTTGTAGAATTATTCGCGTGGCATATGTCAGAAATTAGTTTATTTCATTTACGTGGAAAATGGAATACTGATTTTTTTTACTTTACAATAACCAATTCAGATGCATTGACGATTGACATATTTCCGAGTGATACAAAAGTGACACATGTTGTAGAAATCGTCCATTCTAGAACGGAACAAAAGAGTGAAACACTCCGTAATTCTATACCTCAAAATTATGTGTTCTGTGTGTTTTCAAACAAATTACAGAATCTTTTAAGTAGCATTTATTACTTAACTGGCCACTTAACACTACTTAAGTATACTTTAAACTCTAATATTTAAGTGAATAGGGAAAATTACAGTTCGAAAGCATGTTAACTAACTTCGAATCTTAAAAAAAAATGAAAAGGGATTTTTTTCATATACATTTTAAGAATTTCAAACTGTGCCAACACATATATTTGGAAGAGTTGTGTTTCAGCTTCAACTTCGAAGTGTAAGCAACCAATATTTTTATCGCATTATATCGATTTTTGTATCGAAAACAATGCCATTTGTGGGAGGTTTTATTGCAATTCTTACAAGGAAAAGTGCACTTTATAGTCATCGCTCCCAAGGAATATGTTTCAACAGCATGTAGGAAAAATGATTTAAATGATTAGAGAGCAATTATTTGTATGTGGTTGATAAAGAATATGAAAAGCCATCGGAAAAAAAATTCAAGACAAACGTTTGGAAGCACCTACCATCTGTAACTATCACTGGTGAATGGAACTGACTAGAATTAATGCGTTCGAAGAGGATGCTCTGAGAGGAGAAACGACCGGAATGGAAGGATAGGCACGAAGAAATAATTTTACAGCATGACAACGCCAGACTTCATTTTTATGGATTTGTCAAGGGAAAGTAAACTGGGAACAGACAGACAGATTATTTTTGTTCCGATACATGTGATCAACCATCTACCTGAAGCAATCGAAAATTGGCTTGATAACTGTATCACTTCAAAATACCTAGACTACTAATTGGATTATTACTCGAAAGATGGACGAAGGTTGTTTCTTCTGACGGACCATATATGAATAACCTTATTGGGGATCCGCTAATGTATGGAAAAAACTTATTAATACATAGTTCCAAAATAGGTTTGCTCCTTCCGAAATGCTTCTATGTTTTTAACCCAACAAAAAAAAATAAGTGGGTTATATCTATGATATAACCGCAAGGTTCACGTGGAACTACCTTAGCTGAGCAATCATTCGTTTGTATTGATTAAATTCTTGATTGAATGAAACAGTTTCCAAATTCAATTGAGTTCAATATATTTGCTCTGTGAGTGAAAAAAATGAACAAATGCCGTGTAAAGTCAATTAATTTATTGTGATTGATTGTTCTTCGTTACAAGTAAATTTAATGACGGACCTTTTACGTTTGGTATGATGACTAGAACAAAATATATGTACGGAAGAATTATCAAACGTTTGATGAACCAGCCTAAGGCTGAAAATCTTTCCAATAAAGACAAAAAAAAAATTATCAAACGATTATTTTATTTTACATTTCCCTCTGAAGTTTACATCCCAAAAGTGTACATACTTCTCGAATCTCGAATTTGCTTGAAACTGGGAAGTTCATTCGCTTCTAGTGGCTGCACGATTTTCCCAGGTTCCTAAGTTTAGAAGATCATGTTAGGACAGACATATTCCACTCTGCACAAAGGCAAGCGAGGACAAAAGTACTCGTAGTTTGCATTTATTTGCAGAGCCGATTTCCCCAGAAACCTCGGTTTTAAAGTCTGTGTTAGGGAAACACATTTCAATCGGAACAAAAATACCCCCGATTTGTATGAATTCGCAATGCCGATTTCCCCACGCTTCATGGATTTGAAGTCTGTGTTAGGGAAACACATTCCAGTCGGAACAAAAATACCCCCGACTTGCATGAATTTGAAATACCGATTTTTCCAGGCACCTTGGTTTAGAAATCTCTATTAGGGAACACATTTCGGTGGGAACAAAAGCTCCCCCTACTTTCGTGTGTTCTTTTTCTTCTTTTTGGCTTTAAGAGGGTTTAAACTTTTCAGTTCACTCGCCTCTAGGCTCTTTCGTGTGCTTGCAATGCCGATTTCGCTGCTTGGTTTTAAAGTCTGTGTTAGGGAACATTTTTCGATGAGAACAAAAGTCCCCCTACTTTCATGTATTTGCAATGCCGATTTCCCCAAGGCTGCTTGGTTTTGATGGCTGTGTTAGGGAAACCGTAAATCGGGCCAATCAAAACGATGCAGTTAGGGCGTTTAGATAACGCCTAATATTTTACAGTTATTCAGTTGTTTATCTAATGAAAAACAACATTTTGTTAGTTGCGATAGATGCGTAGAAATATTCCCTATCAAGTGATGCAAACATCTCTCCTATCCAGTACGAAATGTTAGAGCTATAAGCATTCGAAATCTTTCATTTTTTCCTGCATGTTCTGTGTTTAGGTTTTCATTTTACCCTCCATATATTCCGGTTCGACGTAGTCCCACGTCAAAAATGCAACCTAAAGCAGTTTTATTGATTTATAACTACACTGCCCTTCGTCTTGAGGATCTGATGATGTTGACGTGGATGATATACGCTTTTTACTACCATCGAATGCTACAAGTTAAGCAACATGCATATGGAATAGAAAACAACATAAAATAGAAAAATTAATATACCGAGAAAAATTCAAAACGTTGATTATGCTTTGTTCAGGCAAAATTACTTAAAAAACTTAAAAATAACAATGAAATATGTTGTTTTTATTTCTATTTATTTTTGGCTTGACATCATGTTGTGTCAACCACAATAACCAAATTTGGAAGCAAAAATGTGTCCCTCTTTCAACCTTACTTATACCTCCGGTACTTAAGCCTCAAATAATATTTAATGTGTTACAACTACTGTATATTGATTCGACGTTAGTATGGAATACAATGAAACCTATGAAATACTTCCGTAGAGGTTTTTTTTGCCTTGGGTTGATTTAAATAATTCATAGTTTCTGAACATATGTAGCAAGCTGTTACAAAAAAAAAACAAAACACTAGCGACCGCCAGCTGTTTTACATGGGGCCTTTTCTATCGAAGTGCATTACCTCCCAAGGCTGTTAACGATTCCATATAACCGCGAAGTTCGTTCGAATAGGGTATGTTTTTTTTAAACTGTAAAATTAATAAATTTTCTTGGCGCGCGTAATTTTGAACAGTTCAAATGTATAAAAGGGTTCAAGAAGATGGTCCGTTAGTCATCTAACCATAAAATGAGAAAGGCGAATAAAACTATTGAAAAAGGGGAAGCTGTTTTAACGGGGGGACCCTGGAGAGTCGAAAAAATCGAATTCTTGTGTATTGCACTTTTGGGAAGCTAATCCCCTCAGAAATGTTATCCTAAAAGGATTTTCGATACTTGATTTCGTTGGAAAGTTACAGTCCAAAGTATGAAGACACCTCACGGGATATAATATTGCTGTACGAGTTTTTAAACGCATTCTTCTCGGAACCATGCTTTTCCAACTGGTATCTCCAACGATATCTCAGGGTCTACTCGATCGATTTGACTGAAATTTTTTGATCAGCATATTGAAATTAATTATCTAAAACGTTACATAGCCTTTTTTTTGATATTTCATTTATTCGTTTTTTTATGTGCTTCGATACAGTGATTTTTCATGAAAAATAATTCATTTTAAATAAAAATGGCCGCCATTTTGGCAGTTTGTCGAATTTTCAAAAACCCCTATGTAACGCTTTAGGTATTATCCTAAGGTTTTAAAATGTTCGTTGAAATTTGTTCTGCGACACCTCGTTGCTTCAGAACCGATACCACCAGCAAAGTACCGATTTTCAGATAGTACCTACGCATCCAGCTGTCAAAAGTGTAATAATCATTATTCGTGCACTCAAAAAGTGGAAAATACCAAAATACCCGAACACTTCACTTTTTTCTGAACATCCAAAAAAAAAAAATCACGAAAATTCATTATTTTTCGACCTTCCAGACAGGGGACCCCCCTCAATTCGATTGTAGGAAAATATTCGGTCAATTTTATAAAACAAAGCAGTTCCTCTGTTTTCAAAGGTTAAGTCTGTCTTGGAAGGAACAATATTCGAGAATACAATAACAAGCGTTACGCAGTGTTTGCGATTTTCACATTTCACTGCATAACTCACTTTCGTTTGTTCAAATATCATCTTGCATCATTTCCCCCAGTGGCATTCATTTGTTGTTACATTCTGCAAATCACGACACAAACGAGAACGAGAGAACTCAGCTTCGATTAGGAAGCCGCTAGCTATGCGAACTAAAACGTCATGATCGCTTTCGGTGATGAACGTTTATATTCGTCTTTGCCTCCCATTCGAGATTATATTCAAACTGAACGAACGATAACGAAGAGTTTTGTGGTTTTCCGGATCGGAAATCTTTGTTTCATGTTTTCTACAGTTTGTAACATACTTCTATGAACCTGCTTCAATAAGAAAATTCATCGTTCACTTTGATCCGTCCGGATTTCAAATCATCTTCTGAACGTGTTTTTATTTCGAACATGGGTTTGTAAAACACAAATATTTCTTTCCAAAAACATTTTCTTTATCAATAGTTAGGTACTTTGCTTGACACTACACTAAATAAATTGATGCAACAGTATCTATCAGTCACATTAATCCAACATGCAAGAGATGTTATGGTTTTGGTATGATATTCAATATAATGAAGAAGAGTCTGGATTAAAAAGCCGTCCGGATTTAAAAGCATTACGGTATCATTCATCGTTCTGCGCTTGTGTGCAGCAGTTGTCCACGATATTTATAAAGAGAGGATGTGTGCGATTCGAAGCTGTATGCAATCATTGGTCGTGCTCTTCGTTGTTGGGTTCAGCTCGGATATGCAATCAACAGGCTTCGATGCTCGTTGCATTTATTCACTTGGTGCAACAACAGTGAATGTTCAATACGGATGACACGTAGTGGTTCATCGGATATTGACAGATTTCCAAATACAGGTATTCTTCTAGCAGCAACAATCTCTACAAGCACTATTTCTAATAACGAGGCGTTCGCAATAAGGGTTTACTAGGTGGGTAAATATGAAACCGCAATTTGTCAACAGATCACCCCAGCTATCTTCGTCAAACTGCGTAATGGTTCAATTTTCTCCATTAGATATCTGGAAACAGGTTTCAGTTCACAGCAAAACAAGTTCAACATAGCAGCAAAGTTTCGGAGGGCAATGAATATGTCGATATTTGTGCCTGGAAGGTTTGATTCAACATTGATTTTCTCAATGCTGCCGGAGGCTCGATTCCCGTTCTGGTCGGGAGAAATTTTTTGAAAAAGAAATTTCCTCCGTCTTGCACTGTGGTCGCGTATTCTAGGGCTTGCAACTCAGAATGCATTCAAGGCGGGTTATTTGGTATAAAAATCTCAACTAAGTACTAATGAAAATGACGCGAGTGATACTACGCTGAGACGGCGAAGTTCCTCTAGGAACGTTAGTGCCATTTAAGGAGAAGTTTGACTTTCTCCTATCATTTGAGCAAAACTGGAGAAGAATCACATCGAATGTTTGTCCGCTTGGTAGCCATATTTAATTGGCGATGTACCAATTTCGTTGATGTATGAAATTTGTTTTTTCGCGAACTCTAAGCGTCAAAACTTACTGGGTTCAGACAAATCATCAACATAGAATGAATCTTATTCCCAACCGTGTTTGTTTTCCTGACTACATCAATTCCTCTGTGCATTTTGATCTGTCCATGAAGCAGGATATCCATGGAACATCAGATTATCTTCGATCGAGGATCGTTCCAACGATCTTCGATGCAAAGTATGGGGATATCAATTGTGATAATATGTACTTTACTGATGGGTCCTCTATGAATGAGTCCACAGGATTTGGAGTGTTCAACGAATTTTTTAGCACCTCACACAGTCTTCAGAATCCTTGCTCAGTGTATATTGCTGAATTGGCAGCGATACACTGGGCGCTGGACAGCGTCGCCTCACGACCTGTTGAACACTATTACATTGTAACGGATAGTCTTAGCTCTGTCGAAGCTATCCGTTCAGTGAGGCCGGAAAAGCACTCGCCGTACTTCCTTGAGAGAATACGAGAAATTTTGAGTGCTTTATCCAGACGCTGTTATGTCATTACCTTTGTCTGGGTCCCTTCACATTGCTCAATTCTGGGTAATGAGAGGGCTGACTCATTAGCAAAGGTAGGTGCAATTGAAGGCGATATTTATCAGCGTCAAATCGCCTTCAATGAATTTTATTCTTTAGTCCGCAAAAATACCATAGTTAACTGGCAACGCAAATGGAACGAAGATGAATTGGGCCGGTGGCTCCACTCGATTATCCCTAAGGTTAGCCTCAAACCATGGTTCAAAAGTCTGGACTTGAGTCGGGACTTTATTCGCACCTTCTCCCGACTCATGTCCAATCACTGTTCGTTAGATGCGCTACTCTTTCGTATTAATCTTGCCGACAACAATCTTTGTGTTTGTGGTCAAGGTTACCACGACATCGAGCACGTTGTTTGGTCGTGCGAGCTGTATCTTGTCGCCAGATCGAATTTAGTAGTCACCCTTCGGGCCCGAGGAAGGCAGCCCATGATGCCGGTGAGAGACGTGTTGGCTCGGTTAGACCTTGATTACATGTCCCAAATATATGTATTCCTTAAAGCTATCGATCTTCGTGTGTGATTGTCCTTATACCCTTAGTTTTTCCTTTTCCTTTTCCTTTGTGAGAGATCGGATCCCTTCTTAAGAATAAGATGAAATGTAAATACATATTAGATATAAGATAGGTTTAATTTAATTGAGTGTGATGAGTGTGATTGAGAGTGTGAGTGTGATCTTTGTCAACATATCCTCATATCCCCTCCTTTTCCTGAAGAAAATATGTCACCCTTCTAAACTCGAGTTGACCGCGAGTAATCGGTTTCCTATATTATTAACATTAGAATTAAGGAAAAATGTATATATACTAGTAACAATACAGTAAGGAGTTCGGCTCCTTTAATACATAGGTTTAAAGGAGCCGAACTCCTTACTGTATTGTTACTGAGCCTGTAAAAATAAACGATTTAAATAAAAAAAAAAAAATAAATAGAATGAATGGATATGAAAACAACTATGAACGCTTAAATCGCTATGTGTTCTGTGGGATTGGTGGGAATTTCATAACACCACAAAAATCTGGCGAAGCTGTTGGTATCAAACACTAGCCACAACTATTATCAATTTGAATCGAGCATTGGATGAAACACGAGCAGAACACCCAGGAAAGTATCACGAAGGAATATTGTTTTGGAATATGCTCCATCATTTTTGGGGAATATCACTTCGAAATCTTCCGATGCACTTGGATCTACAGCACTAGAATTACATATTGATTTTTTTTTCTATAATAGAGCATTCGAACTTAAAAATTTATTCGCTTCTAGCCTCGGACGAGAATTTGAAACAATAACAATAAATAAATCAAATGAATGAATAGATAAATAAATAAATAAATAACTGAATAATTTCCTCAATCAATTATTCATTTTGTAATATATTCATTTTATTAAACAACATCTTGGAGTCTGGCATGGGCTCAAGAACTGTTCAACCTCGATTCCCCATGATCCAATATAATTTTTACATCGATTTAATAGTGATTCAAATAAAATGCGTGCCGTAGATCATTTTGAGGAATGGCGTTTGTACGCTTCGGTCGAATACATCGGTTAGCTCTAATATCATTAAAATTATCCTTTTAGTTCCGTCTTCATTTTTGGGAAACAATGGAAGTTTTCACGCTCAAATAGAAAAGTGGTGGAATAAGATAGCAAATGCGGTTACCAGCTGTACTGTGCAGAAAAGGGTGGGTGGTATCACACGAAAAGCTCGAAAATTCATCCGAACAACTGACGAATAATTATCGTGTATTTTTGCCTTAAATTCCATTAAAAGAAACTACAAAACGAGCTCGTTCCCTTTTGTGTACGTTATTTCTATGCTGAGAAATATACCTTCTGTGACCAATTTTAACTGAAACAGGCCTAAGGACACAGCGTGATTTGAAGCCTGAAAATTGATAGACGATAAATGACTTGTGATTCGACGGCCGATCGTGTAGAAGAGGCCAAGTTTCTGGATTGTGATATTCTGGTTCTTCAAAACTCTGAAATAATATTCTTCTGCAATCGCTTGCCCAAATAGAATAAAATGCTCAGTTGACACACCTAAATTGACTCCCTGTTTTGCATCAAACACGCCCATGCTGTATTGTGCTTTACTTTTTACCAAAAAGTAGGAAAAAAATCTGAGGATTGGCCTGCCTCTGAATGAAACTGTCTGACGTGACATCCAAAAACTATCAGAAAGGAAAACCTACATCTAGGTATCGATGAACAATACTTTAAGGTAGTTTTCTAGTCTAGAAATTTGAAAAAAAAATCAATTTTTTCCTTCATATTTTTGTAGTTTAGAAGTTTAGGCATTTAAGTTTAGGCATTTAAGAATATACTCTAGAAAGGACTTATCGAAAATCCTATTATCTACCGAGTTAGAACCATTATAGTGATGCGGTATCTAACCTGGTACGACCTTAACAATGAACTTCAAACGCGTTTTAGTTTTTTAGTTTTTTGAAATTAGTTCTCTCAAACTGGCGTACCGATCTACCGAACCGATCCATGTCGACTTTATATGAATACAATCTGCATGCATCTCTTTATCTCATGAACCTCTGAAAAATAATCATTTTAAAATTTTGCATTTTTTTAAAAATCGGGAAACGTCAAAAAACATTTTAAACCGCATTTTATTTTTCAAATGGCCGCCATTTTGTCAAAAAAGATGTTTTTGACTTGTCCGAGGTTCATGTGATAGCGGCATCTTTATAGACTCAGAATCTGTTCGATTTTGTTTTGTTTTAGATAACCAGCTGGCTGGAATCATGGCACAATTTTTTTTGAACCCCCTCACTTCATCAGCTTGTAACTATTCTAGTTATTGTAATGATTGATAAATTGGTCACACTGTTCTGGTCTAAATTGAGTGAGTGCTTGTATGCATGAGTGACCATTTCACGTTTCTTTGTTTTTAAGAGGCTTTAAACTTTGCAGTTCATTCGCCTCCAAAAACCATTTTGTAGAGTTTTTTAGTATTACGCGTTGTGTGTGAGAGAACAGTAAAGGGTGTGTCACATCAAATTGCATCACGGAAAAAACGCTGTAGAAATTCGCCCAGTAGACCGATCCTTTTGAAAATTTTAGACAGTAAAATAAAAACTATTAAACAACTTTTTGCATTTTCTTTTTATTCATACTTCGAGCCCAAGCCCGTATGCTCGCACCTTCCTCTTTACCACGTCCATAAGGTTCTGTACAACGTCAGGTTGTAGTTTTTTTTTAACAGAAATCCATTTTCTCTTGAAGTCCGCCTCCGATTTGACAACTTTTGGGTTCTTCCGGAGGGCCTGCTTCATAATCGCCCAATATTTCTCTATTGGGCGAAGCCCCGGCGCGTTGGGCGGGTTCATTTCCTTTGGCACGAAGGTGACCCCGTTGGCTTCGTACCACTCCAACACGTCCTTTGAATAGTGGCACGAAGCGAGATCCGGCCAGAAGATGGTCGGGCTCTCGTGCTGCTTCAATAGTGGTAGTAAGCGCTTCTGTAGGCACTCCTTAAGGTAAACCTGCCCGTTTACCGTGCCGGTCATCACGAAGGGGGCGCTCCGCTTTTCGCAAGAGCAGATCGCTTGCCACACCATGTACTTTTTGGCAAACTTGGATAGTTTCTGCTTGCGAATCTCCTCCGGAACGCTGAATTTGTCCTCTGCGGAGAAGAACAACAGGCCCGGCAGCTGATGAAAGTCCGCTTTGACGTAGGTTTCGTCGTCCATTACCAGGCAATGCGGCTTCGTCAGCATTTCGGTGTACAGCTTCCGGGCTCGCGTCTTCCCCACCATGTTTTGCCTTTCGTCGCGGTTAGGAGCCTTCTGAACCTTGTATGTACGCAGGCCCTCCCGCTGCTTGGTCCGCTGGACGAATGAACTTGACAGATTCAGCTTATTGGCGACACCCCGGACCGAACTTCTCGGATCACGTCTAAACTGCTTAACTACGCGCTTGTGATCTTTTTCACTGACGGAGCATCCATTTTTGCCTTTCTTCACCTTCCGGTCGATGGTTCGGTTCTCGAAGTATCGTTTAAGTACTCTGCTGACCGTGGATTGGACGATTCCCAGCATCTTACCGATGTCCCGATGTGACAACTCCGGATTCTCGAAATGAGTGTACAAGATTAATTCACGACGCTCTTTTTCGTTCGACGACATTTTTCCAAATTTACGTAAAATTGACAGTGAAGCATGGCCAACGTGATCTATAC